>NC_056728.1:1914804089-1914989089 GCF_019279795.1 Protopterus annectens
GAGTGCAAATTGGACACATCCCCCAAGGCCAATCACTAGGCCTTCCAAACATATGTCTGCAATCCCAGAGGCAGTACCCAAATCTGCTCTGTAGTGGTGGTCACTAATGCCACATACACATATGGCATAGATATAGGCAACCTGCTGCAGACAGGTGAAGTGTAAATATCACACCCCTGTCCCCCCATCAGTACACATGTGCTTGCACAGCACCTGCCCCACTCCCCTCATCATCAGGAAGCAAGTCCGTAATGCCTTCTCAAAGGCAACATACAGAAGTCTCCATAGGCTTGATACCATTCCTGGCTGCATCCTACATGAACTCAGGCATGAGGTCTCAGCTCCATTCCACATTTTAGTCAGCCAAAGCCGGAGCAATGGTTTCATCCCATCTGCACAGAGGACAATCACTGTCATCTCTATACACAAAGTCAGAGCAATCCACTGACACAGCCAATCATATGCACATCAGCCTAAATAGCCTGCTCTGTAAGGGCATGGAAGGCAATATCAAGAATATTATGAACAGGGACATCGGCAAACTCAAAATGCTTGAGCCCACACAGTGTCGTATTCTCAAAGAGAGATCAGGCCTGTTAAACCTGGTTGACTTCTCTGAAGTGGTCAACAGACACAAGGATGAGGGGAAGATAGTGAACAATGCCTACCTTCACCTGGCCCAATTCTCACATAATAATCCACAGGCAGCCAGGATACATATACCTACACAGCTAGACATCAACCTTTATCAGATGGGTAGCTAACTGGCTCAATGATAGTGCCCACTTTGTCAAAGTAAAGGAACCCACCTAGTAGTCATGTCTGCCAGAGTGGTGTACCCCAAGGATCAGTCTGGGGGGCCTCTACTGTTTGAGATATATGTATCTGAGGTACAAGACAAAAGCAGTGGTCTGTGGCTGACCAGGTTTACAGATGCTTGCAAGCTGGCCACTGTCTTACATTCCCCTACTGATGAGAGCATCCTCCAAGAGGCCCTCACCCAAATTAATGACTAGTGCAATTAGCATTGCCGCAAACAGAATGTCAGGAGATGCATTATCCTCCCTGCTGTGGCAGATGTCATCCATACTAATTATGACAGTAATTATGTACTGAGCATGCAATCAGATGTGAGGTGACTTGTGCCCCAAGGTTGGTAGCAACCTGACTTTTTCCCACAGTATGGGCACCATTCTAGGGAAGGCTGTCTACATGGCCCACCTCACAAATATGGGTATGTCATCCAGGAACCAGGAGGCCCCATCCCTGTACTTCACACTTATTAGATGCATTACCAAGTACAATAGCTTCTTTGACATGTGCCTTGCCAAGCAAATGCAGTAGTTGCAGAGACCACAGAGGCTCCTGACCAGGTAAATCCAGGGTCTGCAGCACATATCCTATACAGATAGGCTAAAAGCCCTGTCCCTGTATTCAGTCTCATACAGACTGATCATAGGTGACCTTTGTGTGGCATACAAGGCCATTTCCAAACCAACCTTGATGGCATTTCTGCATATCTGTAAGACAAACCCCACTCACGCAACATGCACACAAGACCCTCACCTGGTCTGTGACATGCATAGTACTTGGTGGTATAGTATATTGCCCCACACAATACACTGTATGTAAAATACACTCCCACCCATGTCTAGCAGAGTATGTGTATAGCCCTCTTGAAGAAGAAGCTGGAGAACTTCATGAGAAATGGATAAAACACCCCTAGGATCCCATGTGTGTCCCAGCTGGACAGGGAAAACAGGTGCTGGCTTTGAAGGGACATGGGCGAAAGTCTGGACCAGGCTTATGAGGGCATCAGGGCCAATAGCTTGGTATCATCTTATGAGGCTATGCACCTAGTACTTTCCATGTTTCCTGTATGTATTGCAGACTGTCCTGCAATGCTGTCTGAAATGAATCCCTGTGAGTCTGAATTGTGTAGGTACTGCAGTGATAGTGTATACTCTTGTTCCTTCATCAGTTATCATCACATATTGTTACACCTTGTCATTGTTTGTGGTCTCTATAGCAGTAAGCCAACTCTTACAGTACATGCATATGCAGTTGGTGACACTGTATAGCTCACTCAAATAGTCTTGGTCTTGGTCACAATTACCATTCAGCTAATAGGCCCATCACACTGTAGGATGTGTCACCCTTTGTTGTGAGCCTTGCAGTAGCTGTGAAAGAGATAGATTGTGGCAGGCAGAACTACTGAAATGTCTGCCCTGAAGGGCCCATAGGTGTCAAAGCTGTGGCAGACTGTACCAGGACTGTGTGTGTGTGTGTGTGTGTGTGTGTGTGTGTGTGTGTGTGTGTGTGTGTGTGTGTGTGTGTGTGTGTGTGTTTACATCAGCAAACATAATACTGCAGGGTATTAATTTACATATGTTGTCTGCACCTCGCAGGTGAACATGGGGGTTGGTGTCTCTCCCACTCACAACCTGATGTCAGTGCCTAAGCAGACTCCCATGATGATGGTGGTCATAGTGAGGCACAGGTGGGGTTGTTGAGGCCTAAATCTGTGCCATTGTTTGATATCCCACTTTCATCCACCATGTCCCAGCACACAGCTAGTATGCCCACATATACCCAGTTCCCAGCCGCCATGGATAATGGACAGCTGAAGGGTAGTGGCATGGAGAAGACTAGTGTGTTGACTATGGTGAGTGCGAGTGTAGACAGCAGCCATAGCCAGAGAGCAGGCGAGGAAACACACAGGCAGATGGATAGGTGCTCAATGGAGGACTGCTGCCCATAAAGCCCCTGTTGCAAGTGCCAAAGCAGGTGTCACCAGATGCATGTTACGGTACATCATAGAGGCACAGGTGCATACTTACCATAACCCCAGACAGATGCTCAGGGTCATGAATGTAGCACTTCCTGCCATGTATGACAACCTCCACAGCATTTCTGATGCCATACATTATCTTGCCAATGTCATGGATAGTCAGTGGGTGAGACATTGCCACTGCTTGACCTTGCAATGTCTGTGCTTGAGCATGTGGTGGAAGTAGGGCATTGGCCAGGTGGACATAGTTCAGCAACATGATCAGCTGAGAGCCCATGTGGTCATGCACATTCACAGTCCCATAGTGGCAGTATGAACAGCACTACCAAAGGGAGGGTGCTGTCCACACCACACCAGAGCAATCCATAGGCATGTTGTCCTGGCCAGTCCCAACAGGGATGTGGATCCAGTAGACAGCAGTCACCATCGGGGAGTAGTACTGCATCTGTACTTGGGCCTGGTGGCACCAGTGATACTCCTGGCAGAACCAGTTCCTGCATCCCTGCTGGGAGATGGTGAACCATACATCCTGCAATGCATGGTCCACAGATGTCCAACATTGCCTTGTGTTGGGCATCCCCATGGCTTGATGGTTTGCAGACAAACACTCACACATCCCTATCACAGGCCGGTCACCACCAGACATGCACAGCTCTTTTGCACAGTCCAGTTGAATACCATCCTTCCAGACACACACACACACACACACACACACACACACACACACACGCACACACACACACACACACACACACACACACACACACACAAATACATGATGTCAGCCATATGGTCCAGCCTAGGTCTATGGCAATCCAGCACCACACCCTGTGCATGTGATGATACTTTTGCCGCAACCCTATTATCCATAACATTGATGCACGGACGTATTCATATGGGTCTGATGCACAGTGTGACTATAGTGCAGTGTAGCAATGTCATGCTGTGTAAGGTGCTGTCTGCTGGCAATAGTTATGGGTACACATCGAGGTGTATGTATCTTGTTAGCCATGATGCACTATTGCTGTTACTACTGCTGACTGACTGTAGTGTCATGTACTGTATTCTGTTTGTGTTCCAGGTGTCTGTGTCTCTGCAGGCTGTAGGCCTGCTGACAGTAGCAATGATGAGTAAGGTGGAAACACAGTGAGCTTTTCACAGCCAAGGTACAACTGCATATGTACATGTTTACCAGGTCAGTTTACATGCAACAGTGTGTGTGATGAGCAATCACGGCAGACAGTGTATACTTACCCTTGACACAGCCACCTAGCCTTCATACATGTCACCTGGGTGTTCTGTAGTACCACAGGCTCAAACATACAGAGGAGGAAGATAAATATAAGTGAAAAGCACAAAATAAGCAATTTATTGATGGCCCAAAAAAGTTTTATAGAGAATTGGGAAATAAGGTAAAAGGAATTGAAAGACTGCCAAAAAAAGAGGAAGTAGATACATTTTGGAGAAGTATCAATGAAGATCCTGTGGAACATAACAAAGATGCTAAATGGATAGAAGAAGTAAAAGAATGAATAAGAAATTTAAAGGTACAGGATATGAAATGGGATGAAATAACAGCCAGAGAGATTAAAACAACGTTGAGAAAAGCCTCTAACTGGTAAACCCCAGGCCCAGATGCAATATCTAACTTTTGGCTTAAAGTATTAACTTCTTTGCATGAGGACTTAGCCATGAGTAAGAACTATTTATATGTGCACCCCAAACTCACACCACACTGGTTAGCAACAGAAAAAACAATGCTCTTACTTAGGAGTTAACCTGCAAGGTACCCTAAAAATTATAGACCAATAACTTGTCTTCCAATGATGTACAAACTATACACAGGAATTGACACCAACAGAGTTTATAGTCATTTAGAAGAAAACTCAATTATGGCAGTAGAACAAAAGGGCAATAAAAGAAAGTCATATGGAACAAAGGATCATTTGTTGTTAAAGGTATAGTGGGGAACTGTAAGAAGGGGAAGAATCTAAGCATGGCATGGATTGACTACAAAAAAGCATTTGATAGTATTCCACATTCATGGATAAAAGAGTGCTTAAAAATGTATAAGACATACCCTACACTGATTGACTACATTACAGTAACCATGAAACAGTGGCAGACTACTTTGCAATTAAGTCATGATAAAGGACTGATTATTATCCCAGGGATAAAAATTCAAAGGGGGATATTCCAGGGTGACTCTCTGTCACCGTTGCTATTCTGCCTTGCCATTAATCCATTAAGCTGTTTATTTAACAGCTTAGGCCATGGCTACAATTTAGCTTCTAGAAAACAGCAAAGTCTAATGGCATCTCATCTTCTCCTTGTTTATGATTTAAAACTGTATAGCTCATCAGATGAGGAACTGAAAGCACAGCTGCAGGTTGTCAAAACTTTTTCAGATGATCTTGGAATGTCATTTGGTCTTGATGAATGTGCAAAAGCAACCTTTAAAAAAGGAAAACTGCAGCACCAGGAAAACATAAGTTTGGGACAAGAATGTGATATAAAAGAACTTGAGCATGAGAGAGTGTATAAATATTTGGGAATTGATGAAGAATCGGCAATAAAACATGAACAAATGCGAATAAAGCTCAGTCAGGAGGGATCTATATCAGTTCACCGAAACATCTGAAGTTCGAACACCATATGTTAGAACTTCAAATCACGAACTGTAAAAACATCGAAGTCTTAAAACAGTGATTTTTTTTCCCAGGGAAAAATATTGCTTTTCCAAGAAACACACACTCAACACAAACACACCAAAACAACATCAATCCACACACATGCACTCAAAATCCTACATCTAACCCTACACTAAACTGTACATACACTACTACCTATCCACTTACCTTAACCCAAACCCTAAACCTAAGGTCCATCACTATCACACACTCACCTGACCTGCGCCCTAACCTTAACTCACCTAACCTGTACCCTAACCCTAACATCCACACAATCGCACACTTACCTGAACCCGACCCGTAAGTTCCTACCACAGTCCTGATACTCGAGAAGCCAGATATTCAGCCGTTTCGACGGACTGATATAAACCTGTAAGGAGTACTTTAGAAGACTCAAATTAATCCCGAAAACAGCATTGACATCTAGGAACAAGGCCCAAGCCATAAATCAATTTGCTCTTCCTGTCCTAAGTTATAATTTTGGAGTGATTGACTGGCCCGAAAAAGTTTTGCATAGATTGGATATTAAAAAAGGATGCTTCATGCTTACCAAATGATTTATAAAAATCAGTGTATACCATGATTATATATTCCCCGCTCCAAAGGCGGGATGGGCCTCTTTGAAGTTGGTTACATGTACAGATCTACAATCATGGGACTCCACACATATCTGCTGACCTCACAGGATCCAAATGTAGTGAAAGTTTTGAAACATGAGGAGAATAAATCTAAGATGATATTTCTGCTTAATTTAGCAGAAGCATATTGACATCAAATTTGGTGGGCCATTTCTGTGGCTTCACGATTATCAAGGCTGTGGTGGGAAGTTACAGGTCGGGTTCAGGTAAGTGTGCGATTGTGTGGATGTTAGGGTTAGAGCACGGGTTAGGTATGTTAGGGTTAGGGCGCGGGTGAGGTGGGTGTGCGATAGTGAAAGACTTTAGGGTTAGGGTGGGATAGCTGAGTTAGGGTTAGGGCACAGGTCAGGTGAGTGTGCGATAGTGACGGACCTTAGGGTTAGGGTTTGGGTTAAGGTAAGTGGATAAGTAGTAGTGTATGTACAGTTTAGTGTAGGGTTAGATGTAGGATTTTGAGTGTATGTGTGTGGATTGATGTTTTTTGGTGTGCTTGTGTTGTGTGTGTGTGTTTCTTGGAACAGCGATTTTTTTCCCTGGGAAAAAAATTGCTGTTCTAAGACTTGGATGTTTGTGCAGTTCGTGGTTTGAAGTTCGAACATATGGTGTTCAAACTTCAGACATTTCGATGAACTGATATAGACCTGTTAGAGCCAACTGACACACACACGTGCACACTGCTGCATGGGGACATGCATTGAAACACACATGCACATAGAGGTGACACTTACAGTAGATGACCTACCCATCTATTAATGTGCAATACACAGTAATATGACCATTGCCTGCACCACAGTGATTGGTATTAGAAACTGTGTGACTGTGATTGTATAGTGGATGACATCTGTATGGGCTGACACTAGGTTTGCAATGGGGGAGTTTACAAGGTGGAAGAGGCACACAAATTGGTATAGCCATCACATACACACACTAAAGACAGCCACAGGGGCTGTGCATACAGAAACACATACAAAGTTGCCAATGGATGTATTTGTAACCCTACGTATCCACTTGAATGTACTATAGTGCTGCATACACATCCACATAGATTATATGCCTGGGATATAATACACAACCTCTTACAATAGGTAATCTTGTGAATGCATTCATGGATGGTAGGATAATGCCTCAGACATAGTGATTGGTCTTGTCTCCTGCTCCTATAAACCGGCACATGTGATAGAGTGACATATCTTTGTATCAGCATGATGTGTCAGTCAGGTAAGATGTCTGATGCTGGCATGTGTATCACTATGGTAACAGTGACATTTGGCAATGCTATCACAGGAATGCTCATTGTTAGGGGACACAGGCCCCCTATAGGTTGCAAACATGTGGAGATTCCAAGTACATCTCTACAGATGAATGTTGTGGGCTGTATAGTGTTACATGGTGCATGTGACGCAGATGCCATTAACAGGCTCTTTAAAGTAATGTTATGGGCAGGAGGTCAACAGGCCTTAAAATGGTATAACCTACACACACAACAGCCACAAGAGATATGCGTCACACAACTACTAGAGTTGCCAGTATTGAGATTAGAACCGCTTCCTATCTAATTATTTCCACTATAGTATTACGCTGTTACATACATACATACATACATACATACATACATACATACAAATGTTTTAAGCACGGGCATTAATGCCCTTCTAGCTTGCCAATATACCAAAACACTTGTTCCCATAATAAATGTTCAGGCTGTTCTTAAAAATATCTAAGCTAGTACTTGCTTTAATGTAATTTGGTAGTCTATTCCAAGCATCAGCTACTCTGTCAGAGAACCAATTAGTACACTTCTCATTCCTATAAAAATCTACATAGATTTTCTGATGATTCTCTAGTACTTTTTTATAACCCCAAACATTCACAGAGGTAGTTGCACCTAAATGCCCTATATACACCTGAATAAGAACTCCTCTTAAATATCTGTAAGAGACACTGTACAAATTCAGATATTTTAGTCTTTCATAATAAATTAGATTTTCACATCCATGGATGCCCTTGGTATATTTCCACTGTACTCTTTCCAGTTTATTCATGCTTGTTTCCCTGTAGGGTTTCCATATTGTTATTCCATACCCAAGTTTGAGTCTAATGAAAATAACAAACAATGACTTCATTATGTTTGATTTCCTAGACTTTATAAATCTTTTTATCCAACCTATAGTTCTATAACTATCATTAGTCAATTGGTTGATATGATTAGAAAAACTCATAGCTGAATCTACCCATATACCCAGGTCCTTAAATTAATCTACAGTTTCAATCACTGTGTGCTGTATTAAATATTCACCTTTCAGTTTATGTCTCCCAGATCTCATATGCTTAGTTTTTGATGTATTTATCAACATATTAGTCTCCTGTGCCCAAATGGTCAATTTACTCAAATTATTTTGCAGACATGCCTTATCTGTAACACTTGTAATCAGTTTACCCAATTTCAGGTCATCAGCATATAGACTGTAGAGCACCTCAGATGAAAAAGTAAGGTCTGAAAGATACAATCTAAACAAGTAAGGGCCTAGGCTAGAACAGAGCCCTGTGGGACACCTTGACTGTAACCAAGGATTTCACTTGTCCAGTTGGTGTGTGATACTTGCCATGTCCTATTTGTAAGCCATGCAACTATCCATCTTATCAACAGTACATTAATAACTAGTTGTACTAATTTATCGATCAGTATTTTGTGTAAGACCCTGTCAAATGCTGAAGTTAAATCTATATAAATCATATCACAGCACAATTTTTCATTCATAGCTGTTACTATATTGTTATAGAACATCATGGTGGTAATAGATCTATTTTCAACATATGCATACTGATTTATGGTTTTAAGCCCCAACCTGTCTAGTTCTGACAACAACTTATCCAGTATTTACATTCTCCATTACTTTTCCACAACAGAAAGTGGACTTAAGGGTCTATGTGATTCTGGGTTTGTCCTACTCCTCTTTCCCTTAAAGACAGGTTTAATAAGTACATGTTTCCAATCTTGAGGAATCTCCCCATATTTATATGACCTAGTTAATAATAGATATAATGGTCATGTAAGTTCATGCTGAAGTGTTCTCTGGACATTGTTACTTATTGCACCTCCCCTCTGTGCTTTGTTTGGATCCAGTTTGCACAGTTCATTTTCAATATAATCTATTGCACATGCCACAAAGTTTAGAGGGCTGACAAGTGTATACAGGTACATCTAAGGTAAATGATATCAGCAGGCCTTGTAAAGTAAGATAATGGGATGTGTACTGGGTGGTACTCATATACTCAGGTCCTTAACTGAGTCTACAGTTTCAATCACTGTGTGCTGTATTAAATATTCACCTTTCAGTTTATGTCTCCCAAATCTCATATGCTTAGTTTTTGATGTATTTATCAACATATTATTCTCTTATGCCCAAATGGTTAATGTAGTCAAATTATTTTGCAGACATGCCTTATCTGTAACACTTGTAATCATTTTTCCCAATTTCAAGTCATCAGCATATAGACTATAGAACACCTCAAATGGAAAAGTAAGGTCTGAAAGATACAATCTAAATTAGTAAGGGCCTAGAGCAGAGCCTCAAAATGGTATCACACACAC
The DNA here is from genome assembly GCF_019279795.1 of Protopterus annectens. Classification (NCBI taxonomy): domain Eukaryota; kingdom Metazoa; phylum Chordata; order Ceratodontiformes; family Protopteridae; genus Protopterus; species Protopterus annectens. Next base: position 1,914,813,801 of record NC_056728.1, read on the forward strand.
ACACACACACACACACACACACACACACACACACACACACACACACACACACACACACACACGCACACACACACACACATACCACAGAGCTTAGAGGGCTGAGGGCAATGGGATGTGTACTGGGTGATACACACACACACACACACACACACACACACACACACACACACACACACACACACACACACACACACACAGAGTATGATGTTTAGAACCCCTACCTATCTAGTTATGTGTACTACAGTGTTATGCAGTTATCACATGTGCCACAAAGCTTATAGGATTCAACAGTGTCGCAAGGTATGTCTAAGGTGAATTACATCACGAGTTCTTGTAAAGTATGGCAATGCAAAATGTACTGAGTGGGAAGGGCATCAAAATACATTACCCTACAAACATACTCACTTACAAACACCTTCACACACACACACACACACACACACACACACACACACACACACACACACACACACACACACACACACACACACACATACACACACACACACACACACACACACACACACACACACACACACACACACACACACAGAATATGATGTTTAGAGCCCCTACCTATCTAGTTATGTGTACTACAGTGTTATGCAGTTATCACATGTGCCACAAGCTTATAGGATACAACAGTGTCGCAAGGTATGTCTAAGGTGAATTACATCACGAGCCCTTGTAAAGTATGGCAATGCAAAATGTACTGAGTGGGAAGGGCATCAAAATACATTACCCTACAAACATACTCACTTACAAACACCTTCACACACACACACACACACACACACACACACACACACACACACACACACACACACACACACACACACACACATTTTCCATAACTGAGTGTAGAACCCCTGCCTGTCTAGTTATCTGTACTATACTATTAGTAAGTTATTACATGCACCATGGAGCATATAAGGCTGAGTGCTGTCCAAAGAGGGCAATGACATCATCCGGACTGCTAAAATAGGGCACTGGGAAGTGTTGTGGGTTGGAAAGTCCTCAAAATACTTCATCCTACAAACATACATACTCTTGTACATACTCTTGTACAAACATACACACACACACACACACGCACACACACACACACACACACACACACACACACACACACACACACACACACACACACACACACACACATTTGCCAGGACTGAGATGACAACCCCTATCTATCTAGTTATTTGTATTATCGTGTTAAGCAGTTATTGCATGTGCTACAGAGCTTATAGGACTGATTGCTGTCCAATGGTACTTCTAATGTGAATGACAGCAGCAGATTTTGTGAAGTAGGGCAATGGGAAGTATGCAGAGTGGGAACAGACTCCTAATATGTAAACCTACAGACACACACACACACACACACACACACACACACACACACACACACACACACACACACACACACACACACAGGGGTGATGTGATATTATAACCCCCACCTTAATACTATTATGCAATGGAGCTCGCCTTCATACTGGCATGTGTGACTGGTTACGACCGGTATGCCACTGTCTGGAACAGGACATCACTCTATGCCATGCAGGGTATTCGTGTGCATGACTCACTCTCTGTGTCCCCCCCTGTGTGTGTGTGTGTGTGTCTCTCTCTCTCTCTCTATCACTGTCTGTCTCTCTCTTCCCCATGTCTATGTGTCTGTATGATTGACACATTGTTATATGTTCCCCATATTTACGTCTGTGTATCATATGCAACAGATGTAGATATATCACATATGGGCCACCTACAGCTAGCTGAGGTAATCCTGTCTGATGGGTGTGTGTAGGGACAGTTAAGGTATACATAGCTCTCTGTATGCAAAGACATATATGCACAATACAGTTATATAGTCTGATGTGGGTTCCAACATGGCAAGTGATTCTCTAAGTGTAGAAGCATGCCCAGTATGACCTTCTATAGTGAGAGTGAGACTCCATTCCAGAGATAGTTGTACTCTGGTCCAGGGTTTTGTGTGCTACAGTCATACCTCTCAAAAGTAAACAGGGCTTTCCTAGAGGTACTGGGTTTGTTTTAGCAGACATTCTCTGACATATCTAAAGTCTGACACTGGAATGCATTGTGTCATTACCTAGTGACAGACATCCTCAGATCATCACAGTGCTTTGCCAGAGGAATACAAGATGTATGATGCACAGACCAATATTAAGAGCCCGACTATATACATTCTTGTCCAAAATGGACAGTTGAGAGGTGTGGCTACAGCCAGTTGACTGATGAAGCTGTGCAAACTGTCCAGCAATTGATGATATACTGGCTGGGGATCTCCTGCTTTTGTGGTATTCTTCTTACCTGAAAAGTCATATCCTGGTGTGGCCATACCTCTCAAATGTACATTTCTTGGCAGATTGTCCAGGTGTTTGTCTAGAACTTTTGTCCAGTCTACATACACTTCTGTTTTTATGGCAAGTCAGTTGCATATAATTGAAGACTGACGTTACAAAATAATGACAGACATTTGTGTTTCAGACTTCACAACCTTCAGACAATTCCTGCTAATGCAAAACCCCTTATTCTACCAACTTTCTAAGTATGTAAGGGCAATATTTACAACATGTGACTATCATTGGGCCTTTGTCCCACTTTTATTTATGACCTTGGTCAGATGTCTTGCTGTCGGAATGCATGCATTTGTTAGGCCGGTGGATGGCTGACCGGAAAATGTTAGACGGCAGTATGGCGACTTTGCATAATTGCGAACGCAATTATGTCGAACCGCAAACCCCCCCCCTTTTGACCCATGGTAGTGCTTGTTTAGGTAGTAGAGTGGTCAGAAATGTCAAATTCAGAATTTCATGCGACATTCCGACCGTTTGGCACCTGGTGCTTGGATATTTAGGTTTGGTGAAGCCGCGATTTGACTATCGGTTGCTCGGTCATATGCATATATTCCCTTGCTGTCAAAGGTTGAGAGGTATGGGTGTGGGTACAGAGTGCATTCTACTGTGCAGTAATGTCCATTATATGCGTAGTGTATTCCACATAGCACTGTGACTTCCAGGTATGTCAGTGGCAGAGCAGTACAGAGTAATGTGGTGAACCACTGGCAGACGGTTGTGTATAGATTGATAGGTTGCTATGATGTCAGTAGGGTATTAACCTAAAGCCCTTATAACCCACACAGACAAGAGTGCAGCCCATGTTACAACATGTCAGCACACACAGCCCCTGTCCGGCAGGGACACAGATGGGATCACAGGATTGTATTTTGTGTTTCCCATGCACTTATACAGGGAGCACAACACTAGGGGTACCGAGGCACTTGGCTTGCTGTTGACAGAGAGTGCATTCCACAGATGGGGGTGTGTGTGGTACATATCTGTCACACAAACAAGTCATACTGCTGATATCACAAGCCAGGTTGATGCTGCACCTACAGGCTGATGGAGTGGGCTTTGAGTTCCAGATGTGCAACAGTCCTATCAAGGCAGGGTCCGGAGTGCTTTGTATGCCAGACGGAGTTCACAGTAACAGAGTCTGTATGGAGCATGGTAGAGGGACAGTGCTGTTAGAGTCTATATGTGTAGAGTAGGTGTTTGGGGTTTGGGGTAAGGCCTTAATGTTTGCAAGACCCTGGTGTGTGGAGTCTACATGGTCTGTGGTGTGTAGGTTTGTGGAGTTCTCATGTGCCTTTGAGGTGTGCATTGTTTGGGTTTTTGTTTTGTTGCAGACCTCCACTTACATGGGTGTGTGCTGTGTATTTGCAGGTGATGTTTACTGACTCTGTACACTGCATAGATCTATGTTACTGCACAATCTGTTCTGGTATGCACATTCTCCATTTGTCTGGCCAGTGGTTCCCCTTCCCCTTATGTGTGTCTCTTTGTCCAGTCACAGGCTTTGGTCACAGTGGCTGCTGTTATGTATTTGTAATTCTGATGTGGGCAGGGTACATGCCGTTACATTACCCAAAGGTTGTGGACTTCACACTTCTGAGTGTACCTGTTTAGCAGGTTGTCTGTCATTGCACCACTCCATTTGCTGTGGTCCTTAGATGGTTTGTGTTGCTATATGTTATTATGAGGCTACATGTGGACCTAGCTGTCATACCATCACAGACTGACATCTGGACAGGCCCAAATATGACAGTCAGACAAAGGCCCACACATGGGGACAGGGTGTTAATAATGTTCTGCCAAACATAGACAGTTGGGAGGCCAGTTTGGTAATTGCTTGTTTGCTCTTATAGGTATGACATCTGCTTCCTCGCTGTCTGCCATTGCTGTTTTGACATGACCCTTTCTTGTTTTGCAAATAGTTGGCAGGCAAATGCAATGTTAGGACAAGCAGAACAGATATACAAGGCATACGTGTGCTCCTTCTGTGACAACCTATGTCATTCCAGGGGGGAATGGCTGTTGGCCAGTGACATGTTGGCAGTGCTGACACTGAAAGTTGGCAGCCTTTTATAAACTGGAGGTACACTGACCTACAGGTACTTTCTGTCCTACTAGGCACCATACCTCTCAACTTCTGAGAGCCAGACATCTGGACAAAGCCATAAGTAATTGGGGGCAGAGACCTAAATATAGGGACCATTTTGAAGTATTGGCCTTACAAACCTAGAAAGTGATTCAATAACAGGTTTTGCATTCGCATGCATGTTTCTATAGGGTATGAAGTCTGACATTACAATCTGTCATTATTTTCTGACCTTAGTCTCACGTAATTTGCCAGTGAATTGCCAGACAACCACTATTTCATGATACAAAGACCACAAATATGATGCAAACCTCTGGAATTCTGCAAAAGGTCTGTACAGTTGACAGGTATGGTATGCACTGTGTAGGTTAGTCTAAGATGTGTACTGTCCATATGTGTGGCCCCCTGTCCATGACCTGTCCAGCTTTCCTGCATTAACAGATATCGATGTCTGGACAGTGTGTACAACTCCTACCGTAAGTATAGCAGACATGCAGAATAGTTGGTACTGCAGTTCTTGGAACATTGCCCTGTTAACCACAGTACTATACCTAGGCCACTACAACACAACAGCCAGGAGTAATTGCTGGCCACATCCTGACAATATTAACCACACATGTGCATAGCTCATTGACCCCTGCATATTGTGGACATGCAGCAATTTATGTTGATTGGGACAGCCCTGGCAATGTGTGCTCTGCTGCTATTTCCCTGCAAACATACATGTTACTGCATTTCTATGGGAATATGGGTTTGGGGGGGGCACACCTGTCAGCTGTACACATTTGCACAGACTGTGATATTTGGTTTACATTTTAGTTCCATTTAGCATAGTATAGTACACTGTCTTGGAGACTAGTGGCATATCACTAAAGACCATAGGTCAGATTGTAATGGCATACATTGAGTTTCAGACATTTTACCCTTCAGAGCCTTACTGAAACTGCAAGAGCTGATGTGCTGTCACTGTGTAAGTCTGTAGTGTGGTATTTCATCACTGTCACCATTTGTGGGCCTTTGCCAGACATTTCTTTATGGCTTTCATGGCTGACTTGCTGGGTGAGGCTGAGGGGTGAGTATGGGACCTCCACTCTAAAATCCATGCCTGTGACCTATGACACCCCCCAGTTAGTTGCCCCCCCCCCACATATACTGCAGTGATATTTGTCACCTTGGGTACTACTGCATAGTGTGGGGAAGCCAGTATTGGGCAAACACTTCCTGGTGTCCCACATAGCTGTCAGTTGTCTGCTGCTATCCCAGTAGGCCACCCCATTCCCTTGCATGCATGCAGTGATACCATAGATATGCTTCCAGAACATACTACTCTATTCATTTATTGTTAAGAAACTGACTTACCTTGTGCCTGTGGCAGTTGTGAGGACGGTGCTTGAGGGCTGCCTGTGTCAGATGCATGCAGTACACTGCCTATACATGGTAAGGTCTAGGTAGTGTGATGTGTGTGGCATTCATTATACTGTGTGTGCAAGTCAGAGGGAGGTGTCAGTCCTTGGGTCCCTACAGTTTCAGTGTATGTGTTATGCATTGCCTCTTTGGCAAGGCCAGGACATACTTGGCACACCTCCATCTGCCTACAGGAGCTGGCTCAGGGGGTCCCTTCAAGTTCCTCTGTGCCTGTGAGGACCTTGGCAATGGTGGGGGGCTGTGTTGTCCTTCCCTGTGCTGTTCCTGCTGCAGCTGTTTCCACAGGATCATATTGTGTAGCATTGTACATGCTATGAACATGTGTGCACATGTGGCTGCAGAGTAGTGCAGGTCTTCACTAGATATGTCAAGGCAGTGGAACTGTGACTTGAGCATCACAAACACATGCTCTATAATGATCCTGGTTTGTGTGTGTGCCTCATTATGGTGTTCTTGAGTGTGTGTGTGTTCATTTCTGCTCCAGTGCATAGCCAGCATCTCCCACCAGATGGCCATAAAGGGATGTCCTCCCTGGCAAATCCCTGGTACAGCTGTGAGGAATCCCTGATGTGGGAATCGTGATAGCTTCCAGGGCTGCCAGCACACATTAATGATAATGCCCTGGGCATTGCACATGACCTGGCAGTTGATGGAGTGAAAGCCCTTGTGGTTTATGTAGACCCTACCCTGTTCACCAGGTGGTACTTTGATGTGGATGTGAGTGCAGTCTTTGGCACTCAGTACCTCTGGGTAGTCTGCTACATGGTGGAAGAGATTCATATTACTAGTCCTCTCCTCAGGGGTGCTGAGGAAGTAAATGTACTCACCGGCATGTGGTAGCATGGCATCCAGGAACTGGTGGAGTACCCTGGATGCAGATGCCTGTGAGACCCCCATGATGTCCCCAGTAGGTCTTTGGGAAGTACCTGTAGCTAGTATTTATAAGGCTACACATACCTTTGTATCCACTGTGATGGGCTCCCCTCTGTTGGCTCTGGGTCTGAGGTGAGGCTGGCACAGCTCGATGAGTTGCTGAAGTATGTTCCTGTATACCTTGTAGCACTTTAGTATCTCCAGATCATGTAGCCCCTGGTAGATTACCCTGGTTCTGATCACTCTTCTCCTCCTCCTCCTCAGTCTGGGGCAGTTGTCAGGATTATCCTCCTCACCACCCTCAGCCTCTAGCACATACTGATGTATCAAAACAACAGCAGCCCCTAACATTTTTTCAGTTAAATTCCCCCAGTGTGTACACCAATGGTGCAGAGTTTGTGGGAAAAACAGACTGAAAGGTGTTTGCATAGTTTATACTGTTGTGCTGCAGATGCTGCCTGTGTGATTGGCTGGTTATGATACATTCCACCTGCCAGGTATATTATTTGTACTTGAGTGCTTTTGTTCTGCTATTTCCTGGTTTTCCCCTTTCCATTTCCACCCCTTTTAAGCCCTTTGGTGCACTTCACAAACCCGCTGCCCAAATGTAAACAGTTATGCTATTTCCATTTTTTTTTTTTTTTTGGTTTAAGCACTGGTACATGCTGTGCAAACCTGTTTAGCTAAAGTAAACACTTTTAAGCAGAAATGGCCCTCCCCTGGATGCAAACACACTCCTCATTTCATGGAATAAGTAAATACAGCCCTGGGCATTGCACACAACCTGGCAGTTGCTTAGCTAAGCTCAAATGGAAGCCGTGGAGCTCCGATGTGCTTACACCAAGCATGATACACCCCCTTTTCATGTCAGCTGCATCTCCTGCTTACACCACTGCCTTGTGCATCCAGACAATGGTCTCTCATTTTGCTAGTCAGTAAATTTTGCTAATTTGCATACCCCACTGCCTTTTTTCCCTTGTTGCACTACTACATCAGAGCCTTTCTCCTTAGCAACCAGTGTTACCTGTTATTGTTTTGATTCTGCATGCTATCTCAAAATGTAGATTTCACTTAAATTGTCTTTTCACATTTTATTTTTTATTTTCTGCACAATCTTGTTTGTGCACCGCAGTGCTACTCATAAATGGATGAAATTGGCCAAAAAAAAATACACTTTTATTTTCCCACTTTTGCAACTGTTTTCCATGCCAATGGCCATATGTTTGGTCATTGGCATGCCTAATAGTCATAATACATGCTTTACTTTGAGCTGTCATGCCTCCATTTTGATTTTTGCAGAAATGTACATGGTCAGTAACTGAATACATTTCTGCAACACACACTGTTCTGGCACAGATGCCTGCCTGCTTACTGAATTGCTAATTCACCTCATTTGCATGTTTTTCACCAGCAAATGAGGTCATTAGCATTATTCAGGGGTGTCCATGCCAGAATAGTGCTGGCAGGCTCATGCACGCCCCCATCCTTGTTTACTGAATCGCTCGGCAGCCATATTCCGTGCAGAAGCTGCTACACTATTCTGGCATGGGGAAATGCTTTATTGAATCCTGGGGTAGGCCCATGCACATTGTGTGTACTATCACACTTTCACTGCCTAAAAAGACACAGTGCAACAAAAGTGTTCAGTTTAAAATCTAAAGTAACATTTAATGTGGAGCCATCAAAATGATTAATGTATACATGAGCCACCTAAAGTATGTCCTTAATATCATTGCAAGTTAATGCCAAAAGAAGTACACAGTGTTTGATATTTGTTTTTAAACACAATATAAGCAAATAATGTCAGTATTAATCAGTCCCATATGAGTCTTTTTAATAGTCTTTTAAACAGGGAGGCAGTTTTCTGAGATCTAGTGTGCTTTTAATGGGACAATAATAATTGAGTTCTGGTTTTCTAAAGGAGTTCAGTTTCAGCTGCCACAGTAGTTCACATTTTAAAGATTAGGAACGTCTCCTTCCAGTTACAAAAGGTCCACATGGTCAATAATTTGAAATTTAAAGCCAGCGTGTCTTTTGTGTAGCTGCAGGTGCTGAGCCAGTGCACTATTTTTGCACGTAGCTCTAATTTCAGAAAGATGGCCAGAAATCCTTCTTTTAAGTCTGTTGAGCATTTTTTCCACATAAAATGCTTCACAGTCATTGCAGCTAGCCCTGTAAACTACCTGCATTGAGTTACAGTCACCTACTGCATTGGTTTTAATAATTTTCTTTTAATAAGGGCAGAAAAATATGTCTCCCTCCTGTATGTGCTCACAAAAGGCACATTTGGCTTCACACATATTAGTGCATGTATCCTGTTGTCTGGGACTACTCCAATCCAAGTCCTGATGTTCCTGGCTTTCCTATACACAAAGGAAGGAGCTTCACCAAGGATGTCTGTTAAATATGAGCTTTCAGTAATTACGGCCCAGTTTTGTCTAATAACATTAATGATGCTGTAATATTCAACAGCAAAAGTCAAGATACAACTGTCTTTAGATTTGTTGTCCATAAATTTCTTTAGCACCCTCCTATAAGGCCTGTTAAGTGCTGGTTCATTTGTACCTTTTAGTTCAATTACAGGTTACAACATGTTTTTTAACATATTGCTTTCATATCCTCTCACCAAAAGATAATTTTCAAGTTCATTTAGGTCCTTAAGGAAGGGTTCCATTTTTATGGTGATCCTAGCCAACATGTAGACCTGGGACTTAACAATATTATATTTCGTCTAGATGGGATGGAGACTCTTATTATGTAGCAGAAGGTTTACTCTGGTAGGTTTTCTGTAAAGATCTGTGTCCATTTTACCTCGGTCCATGTCTTTGGTAATCTGCATATCTAAGAAGACTGCTGAGGTGAGGCTGTGGAAAGAGGTGGAACACAGGAAGTTGGTGGTGTGATTCAGATAGCTGATAAACTTTTCTAATTTAGCATTGTCACCTTTCCACACAATAAAAACTTTGTCAGTAAAGAGCAGATACACAGTGATATGTTGCATGTATTCTCTGCTGTTATAATGATGATTACAATTATGATGTTTATCATAACAGTAGGAGAGGTAATTGCCTCTTACTTATATCTTACTGAGTAACTCGCAAAGGTTCAACTGAAAAAAAGCAGTAAAATCCTCAGACTAACAAAATATTCTGCACTCTACATGTGAGTCTCCCCTAACTAACCTAGTGGATCTAACGTGGTCAACAAAGACCAAATAAATAAATGAATACATAAAGAAATAACTGTGAGCGACTTCACCTTTCATACCCCCTCACATATAAATTATAGTATCTTTACCTACATATGCTAACTCCATGATCTACACGGTCTCATATTTGCAGAGAAAATAAAAATCATACAAAATGGGAAATCCTGCCAGCTCACTCATAGAAACCACACCAGCAGTGACTTCCTATGACAAATAGAAATCAAGGAGCTCAGTTTCGGGAGTTGCACTTAGCCACTTATGACGTCATTGAGTTTACACTCTGTGAGAAAAAGGGAATGCTTCACTTTCATAGTAAAGTTACTTTTCTTCACCCATCTATAATTTTGAACATATATGACATTATTTTGAGATGTTTGCCAGTTTTATAGCTAGTTTTTAAGATAATTTGGCTTAAATTTATTGTGATATTCCTGTGTTTTAAACACACTTCCCAGTGATAGTTCAATGTGGCTCAAAATCATGGAAGCAATAAACAAAACAAACACACTGATAAATGCATACTTACATCCATAAATGTCTTACACACCAGTACAAGCAAAGCTAACCAAATTCTGATAAGGAATATGGCACATCTAAAGAAATTATGTGCTGGAAAGAAAGGACTAGAAGGTAGACTGGCCCAGAGACTGAAATTTACTATTACAACAGTTTCTCCTCAAGTATCTTCTTCTTCTTCTTTTGGCTTTTTCCGGTTAGGGGTTGCCACAGCAGATCATCTGTCCGCTCATGATTGGCAGTGGAGTTTTACAGTGTCGAGTTGCCAGCCCGGTGCCCAACCTTCCACAGAAGGCACACACATGCACACACACACACACCTAGGGCCAATTTAGAGTGTCCAATTCATCTACTGCATGTCTTTGGGATGGGGGAGGAAACCAGAGCACCCGGAGGAAACCCATGCAACCACAGGGAGGACATGCAGACTCCACACAGAAGGCACCCCAGCTGAGAATCGAACCGGAGAACCTCTTGCTGTGAGGTGGCAATGCTAACCACTGCACCACCGTTTTCTCCTCAAGTATCTACTGTTTATTAATCATACTTTGCTGGTGTCGGGTCCATTATTACATAAGTAGTCATAACTGACCATTTACTGATCCTATAATACTGGGAATACATGATTATTCTAGGTTTGTTTCAATATGTGCAAGTTACTACCAAATACTCTGCATCTGGTTGGAGTTCTTTAGTTAAATGTGTATTGACCTCTTAAGCCATCATGCTAAGGAGGTTTGAGTACATTTGAATTTTATAAATAATCATGTTCCCGTTGTGATAGCTCTTGACCAGCTCTTGACATGCGTATATCTAAACATTTTCTAAGAGAAAATAGTTTAAGAACATATAGTTGGTTTATGTGTGACTTTTTTGTAAATTTTAATGAAGCAGATTATTATATTACATGGGATGTCCATAGAAAATGTGAAATTTTAAGTTATGACAATTTATCTGTGATTGATTATTTTGCATGCATAAAAAATAAAGATAATAAAAAGATGACTAAGCCCTTATTAAACAGAGAACTGAAAGATTTAGTGGCTTGAAAAATGGATTGCAATAATCTTATAAGAAAAGTATAACCTGGGAATTCATTAAAGATCCTAGCATGAGCTATACTCTAGAAAGATCCTTTAAGCACAATGTGCTCAAATGCAATTCAGGAACATGTGAGCTGAGATGAGGTCAGGCTACCTCATTATCAGAACAACAAAACTGGAGAAAAAGCCAAGGTACAAAATTCTCTTTTAATGACAAGATATCTACATCAAACAGTAAACGCTTTCATCCACACTGGACTTCTTCAGACTGAACCCCAGTCCCTGAAGAAGTCCAGTGTGGATGAAAGTGCTTACTGTTTGATGTGGATATCTTGTCATTAAAAGATAATTTCGTACCTTGGCTTATTTCTCCAGTTTTCTTGTTCTATTTTTTGCTTTCTGGTATTGGGTGTGTTTCTTGGACAATACCTCATTATCAGTTAATCTCCATGTTTCCTGAATCACAGGTGCTACAAAAACATGCAGATCATGCAGACCTGCATGTCATGGTGGTTTCCTGCTGTTCATGTAGGCAGTGAAATTCTCCCCTCCAGTCACTCTCACACACACACACACACACACACACACACACACACTCATACCTGTCCCTACCTTTGTATGGTTCCCCCAGCCCTGTAATATTTTGGAGATGGTACAGCAATTTAAAGAGTCAGCTCAGGTGGTGTAGTAGTTTCTTCGACTTCCTGATCCCAGTACTAACGTTGGTGACATTATGGCACTTAAATTTAAGCCCAGATGTCCAGTGATTTATCCTCAAGCCCTGTAGTAATGCATGTGCCTTAGGACACTTTAAGGAGTATTCCCTTGTGTTTAGTGTATTTTCTCCACCTACCTCCTGCCCCCACATAGCAATGTTGGTGCCATTACAACAATTTGCAAACTTATCTGTGGTATCCAGAGGTTCCACCCCCCTTCTGCTCCCATTAGTAGAATTAGTGTCATTACAGCAATTATATATTCCCTGGTGTTTTAATGGTCCCCCACTCCTGATACCTGTACTGCGATTGATGTCATTATGGCATTTAAGAGTGTGTCCATTGTTCCCTTCATCCCTGTGCTGCACTTCTGTGCCTTAGGGTACTCTTCTCTGTTGTCCAATAAATCCCTTCCATCCCATTAGTAACACTGGTATCACTACAGCACCTTAGAGTGTATATCCCTGACCCACAGTTACCATAGTAATGGGGATAGTTCCCCCTACCCCAATCCATGTTTTGATGTTAGCACTGTTATAGCACTTTTACAGTAAGCCATGGTGTTTAGTAACCTTCTCCCCACCGCGGTCATGTTCATGGTTGAACACAGCCTCTTGGCTATGGTTTATTACAGCAACATGATGGGAATTTCCATGCTGATCTACAAAGTCAAGTGCGTTCTTGAATCTCTAGGCCATGTAAGTAGCTTCTTGAATGTAATTCTGAGGATAGAGCACATGGCTAATTAGCATACACCTCTTCTGCGGAATGCCTCATTAGTATTCCACATAGTAACATTGCCAGCCCTTTTTGAGGCGCTGCACGACTTTTTGATGGAGGACAGTGCAGCACTGTGGAGGGTGCTTCCTGAATACAAACAAACTGCCACATACAAATCGTAGTAGACTTAAGACTCTGACCTTAAACGTGCATTTTTTTTTTAATTTCTAAAGATTACAAATTGATGGACTTACAAGATCCATGTTAAAATGTAGAACTTTCAGATAATGAATTACATCTTCATATGCAAAACTAAAACACAAGACAAATGGTTACTTCTTTGTTAGGGAAAAAGACTCTAGGCAGTCTAGAGTGCTAAATATGAATACCAAACATTTTTCTGATCACAAAGGTGACCATTCTGATCTGTATGAAAAATCTAGGTATTAGTCATTATAGAAACATATTTGCTTTCTTCTTTTAAAATTACTATATTCAGTATACCATGTTGAGGTATACAAAGCTGTTGTTTAGCTGTTTGGCAGACATTTAAAAAAGAAAGGGGATCACTGTAGTTATTTGGGTGGCACCTTAATGTTTAAAAAAGAAAATTCAGAAGTCTCCCACTTTTAAAGCCAGTCTTTCTTTCAAAAATGTTTCAGCCATCTGTTAATGGTATCATCAAAATAATTATGTTAAGGACTCTTAACCTATTGTTTATTCTGACTAGTATTTGTAATTGTTTCAAAAATTCAGTGACTCTTTTTGTCTCTGTAAACAGAAATTTCACTCCTACGTTATTTTTTTAAATATAAATAAGAAACTGAACAAAAGTGAGTACAACTAAGGGAATGAACACAAATGAAGTTGATTATCTTAAACTGCAATACTTTTCAAGCTATACTAAGGGTATAAATACAAATTCAATCTTCCTACAAAGGCAGTCAGAATTTTTTCAGTTCTTCATGCTACTATTTACAACTAAAGGCACATAATGGAGAATTAATCCTGTTTGCCTTTAAAAGCATGATGTGTTCATATTTAAAATGAAAGAAAATTCATGTAGAGAACCATAGCTTCTTCAAGTAGTCTAAGCAGAGAACCATAAAATGTGTCCATAACAAAATCAATGCTCAGTCATGTATTGTTCTCATTCCAATTAATACAGATATGTAACTTATTTTAAATAAATCCATAGAGCTAAAGCTTCCTACATTTTTGATTTGTTGTATCACTCACTTCAACAGAACTGTGTTTTTAACTTACCGTACATTCTGTTGTACCTTTCAGCCCTTTGACCATGCGGCATTTTCTTTTATCAGGAGTTCACATTCTAGGTTGAGAAAAGTGGCAGCTGTGTGATGTTTCATTTCAAAGAGGCATTAGTTGACTTTTACAGTCCCCTTTCAGACATTCAGATATTTAGGTTAGTTATACCTCAGTGATCATTGTCAGAAAAGAATACAACCTGTCTTGGGAAGCAAAGTTTTGCATGTAATGGTTTAGCTGAGAAGTAAAAAAAATGTAACTATAATTTTGAAATACTTAACAAAAAATCTTCTTGTCTGTATCATTTAACACCTTCATGAGAAAGAAGCTTTAATAGTGCAAACCACAACATTTTCAGTTGTGTACAATCTAATACTGGTATTCTTTGAGTCTGCTTTTAAATGTTGATTTCTTTTCTTTTTTCTGATTAGGTAGCGAGTTTTGCCAAATAAACAAAAAGTATAATTTAGATGAAATCAAAAGTACAGCTGCATGTATTAGATAAAAAATGTGATGATTAACACCATTCAGTAAATATTACCCCTCTAAATAGAGCATCATATTCTTAAAAATACCAGGACCAAATGTGATAGTAAAGTAGAAGCACAAACTAAGTCATCTAAAGGTTTAAAAATGGGAAATAACATCCTGAGAATAAACTTGTCATACAGGATTCTAAATATTTATTGCACATTGAGTACACATAAGCCCAGATTTCAAGTTACTGGTGCTGCATTGCAGAGAGCCTCTGTTAACATAAAATCGCAATGATGTCAATGACTGGTACACCATATTTAACCTTTTAACAGGGGTGCAGTATTATACATATTTTGTTTACGTGTGTATTTGGGTGTGTGTGTGCGCATATGTGTGTGCCCTCAGTTGGGATGGTGCTCCATTCAAGTCGAGTTTCTGTAACCTTCATCCATCAGTTGTCAAAATATTCTCAAGTTTCCCCTTTACACTCAGCTGGATTAACTAGATAACCAGACAATGAGTGAATGCTTATATATAATGATGATATATTCAGCTAGATACGTAGAGATAAATGCATAGACACTATCTGATCTACTGCATGATGAGTAAACTCCGCTATATACAACAGTAAGTCAAGTATATTCCTCTTTTGGTTTTTTTTTTCCAATAAAAAATGTTATTTTCTGGAATACATGCAGACCAGGTACATTTGAGGTCTTGAACTGAACAATCATAAATATTCATAAGAAATTCAAGAAAAAGAAGGCAAGCAAGAAAACACCAATAAAAAATAGATACAAAACTCTAAATCTAGTAACTATATACAATCTATACAATAGTACTGCTTGAAATCAGTAATTAAAAAAAGAAAAAAACTGAGCATACATAAGCAAGAGTTTATAACAAAATAAACTTCACAATGCATTGAAATGAGAAGAATTTTGAGAGAGGGAACAACAAAGGGAGGACCAATGAATAGTTCCTTTAACCCAGAAGAGAGCATTCTACCACTAGCGTAATTCTCAGTTCCATCAATTATCTAATCTTTATAAATATGATCGAAGAAGGCTTTCCAAAATTTCTGGAAGTAGACTTGTTTATAAAGGTTTCTAATTATAAGTTTTTGAGAGGTTATCTACTTAATTGCCATGGCTCTGAAACCATCCCAAGAAAGCTTAGTGCGATCAAGACAATTTTTGGTTATATAAAGTTTAATTAATAAACAAAGCATAATTAGAATGTGCAGTTTCAGATTTGAGAGTTTAAGGTCAGTGATATGAAGTACCGCCATTTCCCAAGATAGGGTTGATTTGTGGTATCCCATTTTGTCCAAACGTACTTTCAGGGAGCACCAAATGCTATCTGAGTATCTTCAGAACCAGAGAACATGAAGAATGTCAGCCTGAGGATAAGAGCAGCAAGGGCATGCAGGAGAGACATTGGTATTAAATTTATTTAAAACAGAGGGAGTATAATATGTATTATTGTTGACCATAAATTGCGTGTACAAAATTTTTTTAATGGGGACATTTTAAGGGTAGATTTAATAGCTATTAATTTTTGGTTTTCCGAGAAAGCCAATCCTTGTTGGTCCCAAAAGTTTGAATAGATGTATATCTTTTGGTATCTGATAAGATAAATCAATTTACAAGATAAAGCATGCTTTTCTTGCTGGATAGAGCTTTAAACAGCTCTGTCACATATTTTACATCAGATTCATTAATATTAATATCTCCTAATAGAGATGTGATAATGTCCCTTAAATGACATAGTATTATAGTGTATTTTTTACTTAGATTTAATATTTTCTGTAGTTCTAAAATTGGTTTGTCCCTAAGCTTGTGCATGTCCCAAACTATACAGTCTTTTATTAGAGGATAATCAGCAAGACTAACAATGTTATTGTTCATTTTTATATTAGGATTTAATTGGATGGGTTGGAGGAGAACAAGAACCTTATCAAGTTTCAATGATTTAAAGATCTCTTGAAATATTTTTTATTTTGTACTTCAATATATAGTTAATGATAACATTTCTAAGATTTGGTGGTTCCAAAAAGGGAAGAGCCTTAGGGTTAAATTTATTACTAGATAAATGTTTGTGCCAGATCTTTACCCATATGGGAGTCCATGACTCATTGCCCGGGTGGTAGTTTGTAATTAAACTGATTCTATTAGCACATAAAATCTTATAATATAGCTGCAGATCTGATAAACTTAAACCCCCTCTCTCCTTCGGGTATATAAGTTTTTGATAAGAAACTCTAACTGCTTTGGGGTACCAGATAAATGTTGTAAGTTCCTTATAGATCTTACTGAAGAGGTTATTTGGAATAATAGTAAGGGATGCATTGAAATTATATAATAACTTTGGGAGAATATTCATTTTGATGATTGCAGTTTTTGACAACATGGGTAGTTTCATCTGTTGCCATCTGTGCATATCCTGTAAGATCCCTGACTATAACTTCAACACATTTAAGTGCATGATGGAGGGATGGGAATGATCGTAGTAAATATTTGAAGGAATAGACCATGTTAAAAGGAGTGTTCAGGAAGTAGTTTTCCTTATGGCTTAGGGGGGTTGATAGGGTAAATATGAGATTTTTTTTGGTTAATTTTATAGTCAGAGATATCTGAAAAGGTATCCAAAGCTAAGATCAGGTTCTTCAGATCTGTGTTAGGATGTTCAAAAAAATATTAAGGTCATCTGCAAAAGCTGATACAGTTTTTTTAGTGTGCAAGACTCTAGGAGTTGAATGAGATGTTTTTTTTGTGAAATATATAGAAATAGGGGCTCTAAATATAAATTGAAAAGAAGGGGAGAGAGTGGACAACCTTGCCTTGTCCCACTGGAAATTTTTATTGGGTTTGAACTTTTTTATTGATGTATAGGTATGTATATGAGCTATTATATTGCATTTTATTATATCACTGAAGTCTTTAGGGATATTAAAATGAGCTAGTGCTGTGAACAGAAAGTTTCAGTTAACCCTATTGAATGCTTTACATGCATCTAATATCAGTGCATATCTCAGATTTCTATCTTTTTTGGTGAGAATAATCATGGATTCTAAAGTCAAAGTGTTATCCTAAGTATGCCTATTACACATAAAACTAGATTGTTCATGGGATATTAAGGTGGGCATGACCTTTTTGAGTCTTTCTGCTAGCAGAGACAATAGGATTTTAATATCCACATTAATCAGTGAAATTGGTCTATAGTTATTCAGGTTTGATTTATCCATGTTGTTTTTGGAGATAAATATAGCTTTGGAATTGTTTAGGTAAAGATCAGAAATGCCATTTAGGTAGATACAATTGTAGACCTTAAACAAGATAGGTGCTAGTTTTTGCTTAAAAGTTTTGTAGAAGTCCAGTGTATAACCATCTGGGCCTGGAGTTTTTCCCAGTTTAAGAGTGCCAATGGCATCTAATATTTCCTGCTGACACAATGGGGCTGAGAGAATAACTTTTTGAACTTCATTTAATTTAAGAAATGTTAGATTGCCAAGGAAATCTTCTATCTCCAAAATTGGGCTCTGCTGATCACTACTAGCATAAATCTTAGAGTAGACCTGATGAAATAATTCTATAAATTGGAGGTCTGTTTTGATTGCTTTGTCATGATGATAGAGTAGAGTTATTCTAGAAGCCACCTGCTTATTTTCTAGTAATCTTGCTAAAGTTCTAGAAGGGGCTTGTGTCCACTCAGTGTAGTTAGCTATAAATCTTAATTCCTGTAAGGAATAATTAAATTGGTGTAATTCAAATAATTCTCTTTGTTTTTCTACAATTAGATATTCCAAAGTAGAGGACTGATTATTTTGATATTCCTTATCTAATTCTTCAGTTTCAGACATTAATCTATTTCCTTTTCTTTTCTTACTTTCTTAAGGTAGGAAGCTTTCTGAATAAATATTCCCCTGAGCATTGCTTTACATGCAGCCCACTGGATATCATATGGAATATCCGTGCTATTCAGGTTTTTGTCGAATTCTGTTAAAGTTCTTAGAATTTCTTTAGTCACTTCAGAATTACATAGCAGGTTATTATTTAAGGACCACTTGCATCTCTTATCTGTATTAGGTGAATTTTGTGCAAAGTTTATTACTAAGCTTATCTTCGAATGATCTGAAAAAAGCCTAGGTTCAGTTAAATATTTTACTTCCCATTTTACTAGCCCTTCTGAAATTAGAAAAAAGTCCAGACGTCACCAAGAATTATGGCATTTAGAAAAGTATGTGTAATTATTACTTTATTCCTCTTTTGGGTTTTACATGCATAGGCAATGCTTCCCTTATATCAATCAAGTGAACTTATGTCTTAGGCCATATGCAACATTTTATTCATGCTATTATCATATAAAATATCATTCCAGTGTTAAAAGTATTAAATGTCCACACAAGAAAGCATGATAATCCTAATGAAAACCCAGAGACAGCATGGCCTGTCTCTGATCAGACATGGTAAACAGCATATCTGTATGTATGTATATATATATATATATATATATATATATATATATATATATATATATATATATATATGTATATATATTTATATGGACATTGATTTAGCATGGCATGCCACTCACAGGGGGCAACACCTGCATACTTCACATACTCTTGTTTTGTTGGGCAGCTATTACCGTGAGGTCAGGATTCCAGGTATTGCTATGAAGTAGATATGTCATCTTTACCACACTGGCATGTTCAAAATTTGTTTTGTGCATGGCATACCTCAGTGGTCTCATTTTCATAACTTTGCTACACATGACCTGCATAATGTCTGTACATCCAGATGATGCACAAAGGGACCATGCATCAACTCATGCTGATGGTGAAGCAGTGCCAGGTATTTATGTGACCATGTCAATGGTATATTGAAAATACATACCTGCCTATACTGTGCATTTAATTGTTTTTCATCATCTTGGGGTGGGTATTTAGAAGTATATATGTGCAGTACATAGTATATAACAAAGAGAATACCCAGTGACACCATGAAGGAATTCTCTTTCTACTAGTAGCAACTGTCATTTTTCTCTTTCAGTCAATAAGCAATGGTCATAATAATAGTTAAGAATGTGGGCATAAGCTGACTAGAAAATTGTGATTTCATATTGTAATGCAGTTCTCACTTCACCACCACATTCTGGAACAGAGTCTGTAGTTGTGCAAATGCTAGACCTCATCTGCAGATCACAGTACCAGTCTCTTTTATACTTAAGTTTAAAAGATATTCAAAGATATTTAATATCCTCCACTTTAAGCAACTGCACTGGGCAATCCACTTTTTTGTGTAACAGAACATGCCTTCTAATTTGGAGGTCCTGATTTTTGTCCCATTCACTTCTCACTCAGACGAGAATCACTCCACTGCATGCTGAAGAATGTATTCTATGAGGATAATATCCTCTGCTAGCCAAAAAGATGACATACCATCCCCAAACTAGGTTCTCTTCACCCCTTGACTGTACCTTGCTATCTTGCCAATGAAAAGTATGAATGGAATACTAGCTCAATGACTCAAGGAAGGACATCTGCCTGTCCCACCTGAGGCATGAGTGTAGGAGCAGTTGGACTGCTAGTAAAATTGGCTGGGATGAGTGATAGGATGAAGATAATGATTTCCATTTCTCTTATGCTGAGGTGGGGGAAGGAAGTTTTCAAGGTAAACCACTGGCCTTATAACTGTTGGTGGAAACAAGATGCCTTGCAGTTGGCTTTCTTAGCTTAGGGAGTTAAAGGATATCACAACTTCATTGTATTTATACAATGACTGCTCATTGCTATTCAAAAACAAGCATGCTGACTGGACAACCCAACCAGTGTGCCCCTTTCTAAATCGAGCATATATCAATAGAAAAATGTCCAACCACTGAAGTACCATTGAATGGCCAGATTTTCTATTGCTATATGCTGGGGGACAGCAAAATACAAAGCAAAACAAATCAGGTATGTTCTGCAAAGCTAAAAAAAATCGAAACATACCTGATTTTCCTTGAATACCTACACTGTCCCTCATAAAATCCTGACTTTTTAAACTTTATAAAATAAAAACAGCAACTTAAATTCTCTTTTCTCCATTGCTTCTCCTGCATTGCACTGATGTACTGTACAAGCATGGGTGCGCAAGTCCCATATATATGTTCAGTAGATCTGTTAACAAGAAACAGTGTAGAAGAAGACTGAAGTACCTTATACAAAGACATTATTTAAGAAAGGTAAGTAATTTCTTTTTTAAATAATGTCATTGTATAAAAGCAAAACTCCACTCCTGCTTTTAGGTATATCTATCTTTATTTAATCACACAGACTTCACCTCATGACTAAACTACATCAGACATGTGTAAATCCTGATATACTCACGCATATACCGCTCAACCTGGAAACATTAAACATCTGGTCAAAGGCCCATGAAAAGTAGGTACAAGTGGCCAAAAATCGAGATGCTGATTAACATAAAATTTGCATGTGTAATCATGTAACCCCGCCCACTCTGATGAAACTGTGGGATTCCAGCATGAAGATTGAAGTCGCTAAATAATAATAAATAATGGCAGACATTTGAATTTCAGACTTCATATCCCTCTGAAAATACACAATAATGTAAAACATGTTATTCTAGCAACTATATGAGTTTACAGGAGCAATATTTAAAATCTGTCTCGATTTTTGGGCCTTTGTCCCACCATTATTTTTGATTTTGTCCAGATTTCTTGCTCTGAGAAACTGAAAGGTATGCATGCAAGAGGAAGGAAGATGTGCAATTCTACAAGGCTTTATAGCTGTAACAAAATACAGAAGCTGTACCAAAACCACAGGACTGTACCCGTAAAACACTGTATTCTCTTTATTCATGCTAGCACAAAGTCACAAAGTACTTTCATGACAGAAATCTGCTTCTTCAGGCATAAGTTTAAACTGCAGTGTAGGGGCTTTATATTGCCCTAATTAAACATCAATTAAGACTCCAATAAATCTTTAAAGCAAAACACTCATAAATAATTAAAAATATGTATCATATGCAAACAATATACATGAGATAATATATAAAACATATAAAAAACTCATGTATACATATCTCAGTCTGCAACATCCTTCTCACTTACTGCCTGCCCTCCATCCACAGTTCTATTCCACACCACTGCACACTCCATACCACCTTATTCAGAGACATTTTATCACTGATACCTCACATTCACACTCTGCCACACCCTCTCACTACAACTCTCATCTCATATTATCAAAGAAACAGACCTTACACACACTACTCTTACTCAATCCACAAACAATGTTCTATAAAGTAAACACACACTTACTAAACACACTAATCTATAATTTCACAATTTCTGCTCTACTCATTCTTTCATTGCTCAAAACATACCATACTCGACTCTATCGAAAATCCAAAAATGACCACTGGAACCACAACATTTATATCAACACCGATTTATTGAAGTAAAACACTTTTTGTCTCCACAATAGTAGACTTCCTCAGACAAATAACATAAACATTTCTTTCATTTCAATACAAGTCAGCTGGCTCTAATTAAAAACATTAAGCCTATCACCATACTCTTTTACATGACATCACTAAATGCAAATCAGAATACAAATCTATATACAAATTTAAGGAAACAGTCCACTGTAATCTTTCTTTTAAAATAAACAAATAAATAACCACACTTATAAATTGAATACAATTTAAAATATATATATATGTATATATATATATATATATATATATATATATATGTATATTTCTAAACTATATAAGTATTATGTTTAGGGAACAACATGTTTAACTGTATTAAAATTAAAATGTTCTCCTAACGTATTAAGCTTTTCAGCTTCAAAATACACGTAATTGAGGTTACTTCATTAAACCTGGAGGGGTATATGAATTCAGTCACAGTTGCCAGAGGAGCTCCTGCTTCTCTAACAATAGATGTTGGGGGCCTCCTTTTATACTGGCAGGAACTTAACCTATCACTTTGAAAAGAAAATGATGTGTGGGGCTCTCAGTATAATGCCTAGTTAATGCATTTGTTGGAGTCTTTTTCCGGATGTGGCAAGTGTGTTCGTATACTCTTTCCCTTAATCTCCCGTCGGTCTTTCCCATATAAAAAACTGGGCAGACCTGACAGGCTGCTAGGTAAACCACGGATCTGGAATTGCAATTATATCTACCTTTTACTTCATATCTCCTGGTACCTGTCTCCAGTTTGTTTCCTGTTACTATGTATTTGCAATAATTGCAACTTTCACATTTATAGGTACCTTCTATTCTACAAAATGACTTAAGGTCCATTTCTAAAATGTTTTTTAAATTCCTACCTTTTTTGTAAACAAGTTGTGGACCATTTCCTAATTTTACATGGACTTCTTGTTCTGTCGTAAACAGATTCCAATTTCTCCTTAAAATACCTTCAATTTCCTTAGCCTGTAGACAAAATGGGGTAATGAAACTGATACATGGTTTCTCAATTATGACTCTACTTTCTGACTGATAACTCAGGGCTAAATTGTTAGATGATGTCACAACATTAACCTCCTCTACTGGGTGTGCAGGGTAGGGAGGCATAAGGATTGGTTTGTAAAACCCTGTTCTCCTTTTATACTGAACTTCATCTAAAAGGTCAAGGACTAAACTGTGTGGGTAACCCCGACTCAAAAACATTTGTTTTAGTGTTTCACATTCATCTAGAAAAGTACAGTCCTCTGTAACCATTCGTGCTGCCCGGACAAACTGGCCTTTCAGCACTGATCTCTTCTGATGAAAAGGATGGCAACTCGAAAAATGTAACATGGTGTTAGAATACGTTGGTTTACGATGTATTCTGGCCTTAAACCTTTTCTCCTCAGTGTTTTTCTTTAACTCTACATCACGATAGGTTATGATGTTGTCATCATAAGTGTGTGTAAAGTTGAAAAACCTGGTACTGTTGTTTAGGTAGTCTAAGAAATTAAGGGCTTCATGTTCAGTGCCCTTGAACAGGATGAAAATGTCATCCAAAAACCTCGTATACATCACTGTTCTTTCAGACCATTCTCCATTCATGAAAATGGTCCTGTGCTCCCAGTTCATTAGGACCAAGTTGGCATAACCTCCCCCATATGGGGAACCCATTGCAACACCCACAAATTGTTTATATATTTCATTATCAAACATTAAAAAAGTTGTTTTTCAAGATGATGTCCATCATTTCCTGAAATAACCTAACTTCTGTGTTGCTTGCACTGTGGAATAGCAGTCTCTCCACTACACAAGCTATTCCTACATCATGTGGGATTGAAAAATATAAGTCCATAACATCAATTGTCAGGAACCTTTCATCTTCTTGGTACTCAAGTTCATTTATACCTGTCAAAAAGGACCAAGAATCTTTACAGACTTGCTTTTCTTTGGTCACATACTTCTTTAAGATACAATCCACATATTTGGCACAAGCATAGGTGATACAGCCCCTAGCATTAACCAGTGCTCTCATTGGTGGATTAAGCTGGTCTTTGTGTACTTTAGGTAAACCAAATAAAGTTGTTTTTTTTGGACTTATGCTGGTCAAATAATTGAAGGTCTCTATATCAATTAAACTTTCAATGAGCAAGTCATTGAAAAAGTTGTGGATCATTTTCTATGCTCCATTCATTTCATTAATGCTTGATTTACCATATGTGTTACTGTCCAACATAGGCTGCATCCATGACTTGTAGTCATCAGTATCCATGGCAACCAACCCACCACCTTTATCTGGTTTGAGTACACATACAGACAAATCTTTAATGGTGTTTAAGGCTGCAATTCCCTTTTTTTTCAGGTTGTTTGACTTCTTTTTTTTTTTTTGTTTCTGTAGGTGCCTCAAGTCAACCTTGCACAGATGTTCAAATAAAGTTAATAAAGGGTGCATTGGTGGGTTGAATGTACTAGGTACCCTTAATTTATCATTCATTTGAACTTTTTGCAAAAAAAAGAAAAATTTTCAACTTCCGGCATAGTTTAAGGTCAATTAAAGTGTGTGGTAATCTGATCTGATGGATGGGAATTAAAAAAATTCAAACCCCTACTAAAGATTTCACATAGTTCAGGGTCTAGATCAAAATTATAAATTTTAAAATCTCCGCTGGCGATTAAAACAACAGGTTTCTTCGTACCTAGCTGTTCTCCTCCTGGCCCCCCCCCGCCCTTGTTGTATTTGGGTCTGTGGTTCTGGCCATTGTTGGAAAAAGTTTATTCCTGTGAGAAGTTGTTGTCTAGTACACTGTATTTGTAGCTGTTCCCTACTACTGTGGCTGAATGATTGACATCTTCAGACCCATCTGCCCAGTTGTTCACTCTTTGGCCCGATCATCTGGTTTATAAATGTAGTCAGGCAAATGACCCCCCCCTCTGTCCTTGTTGAAGGAGTTCCTTGTAAAACAGTGAACTTTCTAGCTTGTGAGGGTGGTGGTTTAGGGTAGGCTACACCATTTTTGTAGTCATTAATGTATCTTCTAAGTTTTTTCAATTTAATTTCAGCAGTTTTAGTTATCTGTTGTTCGACAGAGGTAAAAACTCTTTTATATTCAAATTGGTACCTTAAAAAGTCATTGTGTGCTCTAATCTCCAGGTTTAAGTTAGATATCATTGCTTAAATTATCAATGGTGAACTTATAAAGTTTACTCATTAATTCCATTAATTCAAAGCCATGTTTGTTAAATAAATCTGTTAAGTCAAAGAAGAAGGGTGCACCTGCTTCCAACCCTAGTGGGTATTGCCAAGATCAAAGTCCCTTTGTTACAATTCCTTCCTTTTTACATTCTTCAAAGTACCGAATTTCTAGTTGTAACTTCTTCGCTTTCAAAGATGTTTGGTCCAAATCTTTTAATAAAGCAACAAGCAGTTTATTTCCTTCTATTAGTGGCTCCCTTACATTGTTCTGTAAGTTGCCATGTAAGGCTGGTTGTTCACTTAACCATTAAAACTGCTACCCGATGTTCGGTTTCCAAAACCAGGGACCCCTCCAGTTGTATATTGGTCAGTTCTCAAAATTCCGTTGCTGTTTAACAGCTGCCTTGTATCAGAATATGTTGCCGATTCAACTGCTCTGTTCTGTCGGCTGGTTGTAAGTGCATCCTCCTGCCAGTTAGTAACAATAACACCTTGTGTGATTAAATCCATTTGTGCTGACAGCGAATCCAATCTCTCATTGAGAGAAGAAATCAGAGATGCCAAGTTGTTAGCTTCTCCACGGGTAGACAGTGGCATAGAAGTAAAGTCCAACGGTGGTTCTAAAGTGTTGCTCAAGCTGCCGGTGGCCATACGCAAACAAACAAAGTAATCCAAACACAGAAACAATACCAAAAATCCAAAAACGACCACTGGAACCACAACACTTATATCAACACTGATTTATTGAAGTGAAGCGCTTTTCGTCTCCACAATAGTAGACTTCCTCAGACAAATAACAAAGACAAAGAGCGAACAACTGGGCAGATGGGTCTGAAGATGTCAATCATTCACCCCACAGTAAGCGGAACAGCAATGAGAACAGGGTACAAGACAACTTCTCACAGGAACAAACTTCTTTTTCCAACAACAGCCAGAACCACAGACCCAAATACAACATGAGGGGGAAGGGGGCCAGGATGGAGGAGAACAGGTAACAGCTAAACCTACTGTTTTACTCAATGTAAGTGGAGATTTTAAAATTTATAATTTTTCAAGTTTTGATCTAGACCCTGAACTATGTGAAATCTTTAGTAGGGGTTTGAATTTTGTACCCGACCATCTCTTCAGATAACCAGACACTTTAACTGACCTTAAACTATACACTCGGAAGTTGAACCTTTCATTACTTTTTGGCAAGACAGAGAAACAACGGAAAAGTGAAGTCAAACAACTTTGATGAAAAAGGAATTGCAGCCTTAAATGGCATTAAAGATTTGCCTGTACGTGTACTCAAACCAGATAAAGGAGGTGGGTCGGTTGCCATGGATACTGATGACTACAAGTCATGGATGCAGACTATGTTGGACAGTAACACATATGGTAAATCAAGCATTAATGAAATGAATGGAGCATAGAAAATGATCCACAACTTTTTCAATGACTTGCTCATTGAAAGTTTAATTGATATAGAGACCTTCAATTATTTGACCAGGATAAGTCCAAAAACACCAACTTTATTTGGTTTACCTAAAGTACACAAAGACCAACTTAATCCACTAATGAGAGCACTGGTTAATGCTAGGGGCTCTGTCACTAATATATTAAAATATGTGGGTGAAAGTATGTGACCAAAGAAAAGCAAGTCTGTAAAGATTCTTGGTCTTTTTGACAGCTATAAATGAATTTGATTACCAAGAAGATGCAAGTTTCCTGACAACTGATGTTATGGACTTATATTTTTCAATCCCACATGATGTACGAATAGATTGGGTAGTGGAGAGACTGCTATTCCACAGTGCAAGCAACACAGAAGTTTGGTTATTTCAAGAAATGATGGACATCATCTTGAAAAACAACTTTGTAATGTTTGATAATGAAATATATAAATAATTGGAGGGTGTTGCAATAGGTTGTCCATGTGGGGAAAGTTATGCCAACTTGGTCCTAGTGAACTGGGAACACAGGACCATTTTCATGAATGAAGAATGGACTGAAAGAACAGTGATGTATACAAGGTTGTTGGATGACATTTTCATTCTGTTCAAGGGCACTGAACATGAAGCCCTTAATTTCTTAGACTACCTAAACAACAGTACCAGGTTTTTCAACTTTACGCACAATTATCATGACAACATCATAACCTATCTTGATGTAGAGTTAAAGAAAAACACTGAGTAGAAAAGGTTTGAGGCCAGAGTACATTGTAAACTAATGTATTCTAACACCATGTTACATTTTTCGAGTTGCCATCCATTTCATCAGAAGAGATCACTGCTGAAAGGCCAGTTTGTCCGGGCAGCACGGATGGTTACAGAGGACTGTGCTTTTCTAGATGAATGTGAAACACTAAAACAAAGGTTTTTGAGTCGGGGTTACCCACACAGTTTAGTCCTTGACCTTTTAGATGAAGTTCAGTATATAAGGAGAATAGGGTTTTACAAACCAATCCTTATGCCTGCCTACCCTGCACACCGAGTAGAGGAGGTTAATGTTGTGACATCATCTAACAATTTAGCCCTGAGTTATCAGTCAGAAAGTAGAGTCATAACTGAGAAACCATGTATCAGTTTCATTACCCCATGTTGTCTACAGGCTAAGGAAAGTGAAAGTATTTTAAGGAGAAATTGGAATCTGTTTATGACAGAAGAAGAAGTCCATGTAAAATTAGGAAATGGTCCACAACTTGTTTACAAAAAAGGTAAGAATTTAAAAGTCATTTTAGAAATGGACCTTAAGTCATTTTGTAGAATAGAAGGTACCTATAAATGTGTATGTTGCAATTATTGCAAATACATAGCAACAGGAAACAAACTGGAGACAGGTACCAAGAGATTTGAAGTAAAAGGTAGATATAATTGCAATTCCATATCCGTGGTTTACCTAGCAGCCTGTCAGGTCTGCCCAGCAGATTAAGGGAAGGAGTATACGAACACACTTACCACATCCGGAAAAAGACTCCAACAAATGCATTAGCTAGGCATTGTACTGAGAGCCCCACACATTGTTTTCTTTTCAAAGTGATAGGTCAAGTTCCTGCCAGTATAAAAGGAGGCCCCCAACATCTGTTGTTAGAGAAGCAGGAGCTCCTCTGGAAACTGCGACTGAATTCATATACCCCTCCCGGTTTAAATGAAGTAACCTCAATTGCGTGTATTTTGAAGCTGAAAAGCTTAATACGTTAGGAGAACATTTTAATTTTAATACAGTTAAACATGTTGTTCCCCAAACATAATACTTATGTAGTTTAGAAACATACATATATATACATATATTTTTTTAACTTGTACTAAATTTATAAGTGTGGTTATTTATTTGTTTATTTTAAAAGAAAGATGACAGCAGACTGTCTCCTTAAATTTTTGTATAGATTTGTATTCTGATTTGCATTTAGTGATGTCATGTAAAAGAGTATGGTAATAGGCTTAATGTTTTTAATTAGAGACAGCTGACTTGTATTTAAATGAAAGACATTTTTATGTTATTTGTCTGAGGAAGTCTACTATTGTGGAGACGAAAAGCGCTTTCCTTCAATAAATCGGTGTTGATATAAGTGTTGTGGTTCCAATGGTCGTTTTTGGATTTTCGGTATTGTTTCTGTGTTTGGAATACTCAACTTTATGACTACACCCCATCACTAGGGCAAACGGAAGCAATAGGCAATCCAGTAAAACTAATAAATTTCTCCATATCACCATGTGATCAAATCCCCTCCCATACCATCTTTTTCATACACAATCAGCATTTAGCTAAATACAACTCCCATTCCTCTCATAGACATGCTAAAATAATTTACAAGCTTACTAAACTCTACCTACACCTACTTAAAACACTTTCATGCAGTGGTAACATTCACCCTAATCCAGGACCTCCTATAACAACCATCCCAAACTTAGATCAGCTAAACCCTCTATACCACAGTCCAACCTCCTCTCTCCTCTTTCTAAACCTAAATGTAAGAAGTATGTTAAACAAAATTCATGAACTTCATGCCCTATTAGCCCTATATAAACCATATAAACCAGAAATCATGTTGCTAACTGAAACCTGGCTAAAGCCGGAACACCACAATAATGAGATTACAGCTCCTAGTTACAATATTATACGTCGAGATAGACATAGAGATAGAGTGGGGAAAAAGGGGGAGGGGTGGCAATATTATTCCAAAACCATCTCAACACTAAATTACATGATGGTAATCCCCCTGTAGGCAACAATGTAGAACTAATCCTTGCTAAATTAAAACTAAACCCCAACAAACATATAAATATTGTAGGTGGTTACATCCCACCAGGCAATAACACTGCTATAATGGAAAACCTACTAGACTGGATTTCAAACTCTCTCCCACAAGAAACTATATTATTAGGTGACTTTAATATTGACTGGTTTAGCTGCTCCAGTTGCAATCCCTCTAACTATATTACCATACTAGAATTTACAAATCATCCCACTGCAAGTCCATTCTTGATTGGATTCTTATATCTAACTCCTCTTGTGCATACAAATCTGGTTGTCTACCTGACAGTTTAAGCGACCATCAACCAACCTATCTTATTAGAAATAGATCTCAACACATCAATCAGACTATCTTCTGAGTAGTAAGAAATAAAAAGACGTTTATGCCTAATCCATTCATCACTGCACTAAAATCTTGTAATTGGGCTCCCCTAAAGGAACTGTCTCTTGATGAAGCTGTGCAGTACTTTAACTCAACCTTCTTACAAATCTTAAACTATCATGCACCCTGCAGAACCATTAGAATAAAAGCAAAATATGCCCAATGGCTAACTAAAGAAACCAAAATTATAATGAAAGAAAGAGATAAGGCTTGGATAGAATGCCACAAAAACAAAACCATTACTATGAGACAAAATTACTTAAAACTCCGTAATAAAACCAAAAAGCTAATTAAACATAACAAAACTAACTACTATAAAAGCATGCAAGAAAAATATGCTAACAATCCTCAAAGATTCTGGGCCACAATAAATACTATGCTACAGACAGGTAAATCCACAACCCCAACCCCTGTGACAGTAAACAGCCATGACAACATTCCCACATAATTCAATAAGTACTTTACTGAAACTGTCCAGAACCAATGCTCAAAATAATTCTAGCTGCCCCACAACAACATCTAACAAAACCCACCCCAACATACAAGAAAATTCATCCAACTTCTCCCTGCACCCTGTATCCATCAAGGTTATTTTTAAACTCCTTTACAAACTCAAACCAACCACACTAGCTGCTGATAACCTACCAGCAGATTTCCTTCAGATAGCAGCTGAAGCCATAGCCTGTCCTGTTGCTATTCTCATCAACAGGTCTCTATCTGAATGCATGATACCATCTTTATGGAAAACATCACATGTTATACCACTACACAAAGGAGGTAACTCCTTAGAACTCACCAATTACCAACCAATAGCTATTCTAGCACCCCTATCCAAAATACTAAAAAGAGTTGTTCATTCCCAACTAATTCAGTACCTCCAAAATAACAATCTGCTATCTAAGGCACAGCATGGCTTTAGACCCTCCCATAGCACTACCACTGCACTACTGTCTTTCACTAATACTGTCAACCACTACAGAAACAAGGGTCTTTTCATACCTTCCATATTCTTAGACCTATCTAAAGCTTTTGACATGGTTAACCACAATATGCTTCTCAAAACTCTATCAACCCTAAACATCAGCCCCTCTTCTATCTCATGGTTTAGCAGCTACTTATCAGACCAATAACAGGCTGTACTATGGAAAAACAAATTGTCCCCTCTGTTACCAGTATCCTTAGGTGTCCCTCAAGGTTCCATACTTGACCCATTGCTTTTCTCTCTTTTTACCAACCAGTTCTCGTCTTCCATACTCTCTCTCAGTAGTACAATATGCTGATGACACCACCTTTATATGTCCTGCTCCCACAATAAAAGAACTGCATATCCTAAACCAAAATAACTTTACCTTAGCTGAAACATAGTATACTAACAACAAACTCATTCTTAATCCCAAAAAAAAACAAAACTTATTCTGTTCAGCCCAGGTAGCACCTGACACCATTCAACAACTTTTGCATCACTTCCAAAGATAACATCCAGATCAGTCCAACCTCACACGAAACTGCTAGGTGTAGAAATTGACAACAACCTAAGATTTGACATCCACATAGCTCGAACCATCAAGAAAGTAAATAAGAAGCTTGGCCTCCTATACAGGAACAAATATTTTATCACTAGACATACCAAGGCCATAATAGCAAGGACTAATCTTGTGTCCATTCTCCTCTATGCCTCCCCAGTCCTGACTAACCTCCACCAGGCTGATTTAAACAAAATGGAATCTTGCTACAACAAGATTGCCAAGTTTGCTACTGAAGCCTCATACAGATCTCATCACTGTCTATCTTTAAAGCAGATTAACAGGCTTGAGCTCCCTCAACTTCTGCAACTTAGTCAATTGTCAGTAGCACACAAATTATACTACCTTTCTGACAAAATCCTTGCTCTCCAAGATCTGATTCAACCCTATTCTACTGCTAGACCATTAAGATCTACTAATCAGAACCTCATAAATGTCATCAAATATAAGAATTATGATGGTAAGTCTCTCTATGGTTGCACTATTACAAGATCATGGAATTCACTACCTAGCCAGATAATGTCTAATAACTCCACTATGCAGTTTAAAAAGCTCTTGAAAAAACACTGTTCTAACAACTGGTTATGCTCCTGTTACTCCCCAGGATAAGACATAAATGTATAAAAAGATAAAAATGAGAGCACTGGTAACTTATTCCAGCTCTCTGGTAAAACTGCTATTTAGATCATTCCTTAATATGTGCCATCATTGTAGTTATTTTAGTATAGGCCAAGGGCCTATTTATCAGATACTCAACAAACACTGTCTGTGGTCAGTAGCAATTGCTAATGCATGTTTTTATCCTAAAATTATAATGTTTGATTTTTGTCTCTACTGTACTGAACTTTTTATTGTTACCTTCATTGTGTTTTAATTTGTTTATTTTATTGTATATGTGTTTTTTATTTTGTGTTTAATTTTACTCATGTAATGTAACTTGGAGCTTTTCTCCCCGGGCCTCCAGTTGGACTTTCCTGGTGAACACATGTAAAATAAAATACAAAAAAAAATATATATATATATATATATATATATATATATATATAGATATATATATATATATTGTGTGTGTGTGTGTGTGCATGTGTGTGTACTTATGTGTATATATAAAATCATTTGATACAATTATGTAGAAATACTAATTCAGGTTTTAGTGTGAAAGATGTGAAAACAAATGGATTTTGTATTTTATGGCCTTTTCTCCACCTGGGCTAAATGAAGTCTACTCTTTCAAACCTGAAAGTACTTTTTATATATTATGTACTAGCTTGAATAAATGGAATACAGTGTTTTATGAGTACAGTCCTGTGGTTTTGGTACAGCTTCTGTATTTCATTACTTATTACTTTGTTGCAGTACCAGTTCGTTGGCAATATACTCTTGTTTTTGAAGGCTTTATAGTTGTGACAAAAGGTAAGATGTTAATGGGTCTTTGTAGGAGGCAAAAATCTGTTCACAATTTCACATGAAATCTGTATCCATTTAAAATCTCTTTGTGCATGACCAGATTAATCTTAGCAATTAATAAGATTGGAACACACACAAAAAAAAACAAGTCTCCACAGAATTATATGCTATTCAATACCAGCAATAAAAAATGTGAAAATTCTAACCACTCCCCATGTCAAAGTAATCGAACATCACATCCCCAAATAAACTGCAGATCTGGGTGCAAATTCAATAAAGCTTACACAGTCCTTTTTTCCATGTGTGTGTTATGGCGCAATGCGAACATGGGCACAGTGAGTTTTAGATTCAGTAAACTCCATGTAGCAGCATGCAGTCACGTGCATTCACAAGCAGTAATGGAAGCTTTCATGGAATGCAAATTTCAGCATAAGTAGCTGCAATTTATGCTAATGAAATGAAACAACACAGTGGAATGATCCAACAACCTTCGACAGAAATGTGTAGACTTCATGTCTGTGTTGGTAGTAGGAGTCTACACAGAAGCAAGGGCATGTAAAAGTCCAGAAATATGGACAGAATGCCCATAAAAAGGTAACAGCACACATATAATGGCCGGTGTACAAACTATGGATGTCCAAAATCATCAGGTGGGTGTGTCAGAATAGTATACATTTAAAATATTTTTTACCACATTTGTGCAGTGCGTCACTTGCCTCAAAAGGTTTTAAATAGGAATAACAGAAATGCCATTGAAAAGAGAAGTATAATGTAGTTTCACAACAGGTACAATAATACCCTGCCCTGTGTCTTTAAAGTAGTGCTCCCGTGCTTTTACCCAGCTTACATGGCAACTGACTATGTAGTTCTGAGCTTTCAGCATGGATATTATGCAAATGAGTGCAAAAATCAGTGGATTTGTTGAATCACGAAAGCAGGAACTGTGTAGGACTGTTCACTTTGTGTAAACTCCTACATGGTGTTTATGTTTACCATGGATGTTGATGATATCAGGGGGTTTGTCAGGTAACTTTTTTGTTTTTTGGATGTATTGCATGTGCTTGCACAGTGTGCTATACACAAATGGCTATGGTAATGCATGCGTTGTTTGTGTGACCAGACTACCCATGTATCAGACATGAGCTAGACATCCAAAAATAGAAACCAGATGCATTCAATCAATACTGCTGAGCACTGCTGGGCATTGCACAAACCTAAAAAGTGAGGCTGCTCTCTGCTCATATCTTTCAGTTATAGCACTCATGCTACTACTGCTGTGGTGCCAAATGTTAGGTATTAGACTGGAGTGTGGATGGTCCTGGGTTCAAGTACAGGGTATGGCATCTTTTCTCATTTTGTTCTGACATTGCAGCTTATAGAAATGAAATGTAAGTATAACTAATTACCATTTTCTGTATGTTTCATGACAACAGAGATAAAATTTATATTTTTTACATGCCTTACCTTAGTTATGCACAGATGTGCACTGCTGCACTACTGCGCACTGAAGCAGGACCTTTAATCATGTTAATTATATCCTAAACAGGTAAATTCTATCTACATTATTCAGTCCCACATGGTGGACTTACCCAAGAAATGTATAAATTATGCATACAGCATACATTCTGATTTTTCCTCAATACTTCAAGACCATTGGAGTAGAGACTTGGACATTTTAACTGAAATAACGCTATGGGCTGCTGCAGCTATTCTACATCTGAATGTGCTAGAAGCTGAAGTCAATGCTGCTGGTGCTGCTGACAATAGGCTTAGGCAAGTAGGAGAAGAGTGTTCAGGCCCAGGGAAAACTTCCAGGTGCTACATGAGCTGGAGACTGTAGAGCACTACAGGGTGGACAGAGACATATTACAGGAAGTTTGTGAGCTCTGCCACCCTCTAATCAGAGCCAGATCTAACTGAGGGCAACCAATCGCAGTGGTAACTATGGTATTTGTAGCCCTTAAGATATTACCTACAGGTACTTTCCAAAGACCAGCTGGGAACATGATGGGAGTGTCACATGCATCAGCATCCAGGATACTCCACCAGTTCCATTTCCCCTTATCCCTGAGGAGAGGGACAGCAACATTGAATGGTTCTACCATGTAGCACACTACCCTGAAGTACTGGGTGCCATAGATTGCACTCATGTACACATCAAGGTACCACCTGGTGAGCAGGGTAGAATATACATTAACCACAAGGGATACCACTCCATCAACTGCCAAGTCATGTGCAATGCCCAGGGAATTATCTTGAATGTGTGTGCGCGCTGGCAACCCTGTCAGTTATCACAGCACCCATATCTGGCACACATCACAGCTGTACCAGATGTTTACTTGGGGGGACATCCCACAGGGCCATTTACTGCAAGATGCTGGCTATGCCCTTGAACCCTGAATGATGGCACCCATCAGAAATGCCACACACCCATGGAAGAATGCCAAAATGAGGCACACACACAAACTAGGAACATCATGCAGCAAGAGTTTGGTCTTCTGAAGTCACGGTTCTGGTGCCTAGAAATATCCAGAGGAGCCTTGCAGTATACTTCATGCACATGTACACAAATATTTACAGTATGTGCTATGCTTCACAATCTGATCCTCTGGAAATAGCTGCAGCAGGATCAGCAAGAGGAAGGGACACAAATCCCCCCACCAAAGCCTATTTCACCACAATCACATGAGAACTCAGAGGAAAAAGCCCCAGCTGCTGTCCCTGTGGGCAGATGTAGGCATGCTCAGTATCCCTTTGCTTTGGCTAAGAGACAATGCATAGCACATTCACTGACCACTTAAGAACCTAGGGACTAATACCTTTCTCCTACTCACATA
Organism: Protopterus annectens; assembly: GCF_019279795.1. NCBI lineage: Eukaryota > Metazoa > Chordata > Ceratodontiformes > Protopteridae > Protopterus > Protopterus annectens. The sequence goes on from NC_056728.1 coordinate 1,914,849,547, forward strand.
CATACATTAAAAGAATGCCAGGCAACTCATAAGACCTGTACCTATCCATGTATTGGCTATGTACTGCTTGCATCAGACAGAGTCAGACCTGAACTACAGTTATGTCAACTGCTGAATTTGTAAGGTAAGTCCTTAAACTACACTGTAGTCTTTTAGAGTATTATGACATATTCTTTGTATCTATGAGCTTGGTACAGTATGCAAGTAGATAGTGATATATTTGTGCAGTAAATTAAGTAACATGTGACTACTGACACTATTTTACTAATATGTGTCCATTTGTAAGAAGTAGGCCTCATGCATGAAACCTTCATGCAGTCCAACTACAGCAGATTACTGGTACATTATTCAAGACAGAAGTTAGAAAGTGAAGCTACACATTGCAGTTTCTGACTTGTCTGTATCCTAACAGTAGATGTGGTTCATTCTCCCACCCTCAAAAACAGGAGTGTCCCCTTGCAAATGGCATAACAGTAACTTATCTATGCTGCACACAAACCCATGGTAAATGGGTATTTGTCACAATTATTATCCCCCACATTTACAGGAAAATACTGTAGATTTGATCATACATTGTATGTGTTAGGTAACTCATGTATAGCAATGTGCATTGCTATTCAGGGTCTATATTATGTTGTCAAAAGATGACTTCATCGAATATGTCTTTATTGACACATAAACATCGAACACTGAAATTGCCGAACAGCCAGTTCAGCAAATTTTTTTCCAAGGGGAAAAAAATTACTTGGATGAAGAAACACAAAACAACTATTCAAACTCTACATAGTGGGGGGGGTGCTTCACCCCCCAAACCTCCTAACTAAATATACCAACTCCAACATTACTCTACAGGGGAGAAAAGGGCAAATCCCCCATGATGGCCAAGCAATTTGTTCCCCTGGGAAAATTTTTGCTGAAGTGGCTTTTCAGCAGTTTCAGTGTTCGATCTTTATGTGTCAATAAAGATGTATTCAATGAATTTGTCTTTTGACAGCATAACATAGTCTCATTATTCAGGTGGTTGTATGATGAATGACCCCTGCTCTGGCAAGCTGCTTCTGTAGCCAAAAGGACTAAGGCAGCCATCCTGTTTGATGAAGTTGTAATGCTATTGATGGTTCAGATCTTGACACAGGTAGAGGTTTGTGACGTTTATTAGTAATGGTTTGTGTTTTAGAGTGTCACGCTGTGTCCCATACTGTTATCAACTTTGAATTGTCTTAAGTCAACATTTGCATGATGTGCCACATGTTTAAACCTTTTTGATAATGTTAGGTGGTTTGTGTAGAGCACAACAGTGCAGTAACAGTTAAAAAAGAAATAAGATTTATGTCTGACCACCAACCACACACACCGGATACATTCAATCAATACTGTCAATAATCAGGAAATCCCAGCCTGGATTAGCAATAGGAGTGAGTTGTAGTAGCAGGTATATATAACATAACAGTAAAACTCAGATGTGAGCAATGTGTCTCACATTTGCTCCCTTCTTACCGATGTTCAAACAGTATAAACAAAGGCAAAGGTGCATAGGTGCATGCATCTATATTTAGTTAACCATAGCACAAATCTGATGCTTCTCATGCTATAATAGTCTCTCTCTCTCTCTCTCTATATATATATATATATATATATATATATATATATATATATATATATATATATATATATATAATATGTGTGTGTGTGTGTGTGTGTGTGTGTGTGTGTGTATCCATAGTGCCCTACATACCTAGGAAGCACTTAGAGCAGGAAATCAGAAGAAAGCAACAAATAAGGGGGGGGGGGTCAAAGGCCCAAAAATAGGGCCAATTTTTAAATATTGCACTTACAAACTTAGGAAGGTGATAGATTAACAGGCACTGCATTTATGTGTATAGTTTGAAGGATATGACTGTGAAATTCAGACGTCTGTCATTATTTACTGACCTCATTTCTCAATGATTTGTCATAGGTGTTCCAGAAAACCACAATATTGTGTGAAACAGACTACAAATATGAGTCAAACATTTGGACATCATGCAAAAATTAGGACAGTTGAGAGGTATGGTGGAATATTATTCTCAGACACAATGTCTCCCCTAAGACTAGATGTGGAAACACTGTAAACTGTGGGCACAATATAAGTGTATGCACATATATTGATGTCTTCCTTTTGTTTCCCCACAGCAATAACACCAACTAGCACAACAACCCTGGTTCACCTTGAATTTTCCACACATATAACAAACCCTGTACAACTTGTAATATATAATGTTGTGTTCTCCCTCATGGAGAGGGACAATTGATGGTGCTCACAGGCTTGCTTATCCTAACATAAACAGACAAATAGGCTCAATAAGGATATCGTTGTTACACAACTAGGCTACTAAACAGTATTCGTCTGCTAGGCTACTAGCTTCAGCTGACACTACTAGACAATATGACCTGCAGGCCTCCCAAGCTGTTGTCCAACAAATGGCTTGGTTATGTTGTGTAGTATAAGATCACTTGCAGTCCTATATAAATTCGACTTGTGCTGTGGTACGAGCATTAAGAACCAAGATCCATAGTTGGCAAACTTAGATAAGTAGGGGTTCTAATCTCACTGCAATCAAGTGTGTGTGTGTGTGTGTGTGTGTGTGTGTGTGTGTGTTTATAAATGCATACACATCTATATATATATATATATATATATATATATATATATATATATATATATATATATATATATATATATATATATATATATATATAAATGGGTTCTAGTCTGAACATCGAAAGTACGTTAAATCGAAATGTACTACAGCAAACTCACTTTTACGAAAATGCATTTTAGCCAAAATGCACTTTCGCAACAAAAAATAGAGGGGGCGTGGGGGCATAGCACGCCACATGGGGGCTGCAGGGGGGCTTGCCCCCCTGCATAAAAGCAAATAGTGTTTTATTTTTGTTGGATGTTTGGCTTTTCTTTTTTTTTTTTTTTTGCGAAAGTGCATTTTCTCTAAAACGCATGAAAGTGAGTTTGCTGTAATACATTTTGATTTAATGTACTTTTGATGTAACAACATAGATCCATATATATATATATATATATATATATATATATATATATATATATATATATACATATACATATATATATATATATATATATATATATATATATATATACAGAAGTGGAAGAGTATATTTCAATCTAACTTCACAAATGGCATGGTGTCCATTGTTTTGGTGTTTGTGCAAACATCCAGTCGAGGCAGGCCTCCAACCTGTTGTCCCCCAAGTGGCCTGCTGATGCTATGTACCATAAGATCACCCACAGTCCTGCTAAAATCAGACTTGTGTTGTGACACATGTATTAGGTATTTGATCTATAGTCTGTAAACTTAGCTAGGTTCTAATCTCACTGTAATCAAGTGTGTGTGTGTGTGTGTGTGTGTGTGTGTGTGTGTGTGTGTGTGAGTGTGTGTGTGACCTGATGATGTCATCTACCATAAGATCTCTTGCAGTCCTGTTAGACTCAGACTTGTGCTGCCATACAAGCATTAAATACTCTGATCTGTAGTATGTACACTTAGGTAGGGGTTTAGCCTCACTGAAGTCAATTGTCAGTTACCCAGACTGATCCTCTGGACTTCTCATTGTCATATCTTGGCCACCCACTATCCTATTCTCTTTCCTATATTCTCCCCTAAATTAGAAGGTACTTAAGTAATCTCTACTACTTGACAACAATTAGATTCTTGTCTGCTGAGATATCAATGTACCCTGTTGGTAGTATTCCCTGCCTCTTAATTAATATACCCTCCTTTTTTTCTCTCCCTTCCTGTTTTTCTAATAATATGTCTAGCTTATAATCCTTAAGAAAAGTAACTGTCTGCATAAACTAGATTTACCAAAGTTTTAAAGGTATTTTTCTAATAGTGTCTTGGGATTGCCCTAGACTTACATGCTGTAAAATGTTCTGTAAATGTATGATGCATCTAGTTTGTATTGTCCTTTTGTCTTCTTACAATTTATAGCTAATTCCTTTTTGTCTATTTTAAACCTTTTGGTGTGGTGGTGGTATGTTTTACAATTGGAGCCTTTCTCCTCGGGCCTCTGCTGAAAATGGAAATATATCCCGCTGGACTAGCCCAGTTAACAAATGTTAAATAAAAATAAATAATAAAATTGTGTGTGTCCAAATTGCAGTGTGCATCCCACACTGAGTTCACAAATGGCATGGTTTTGCACTGCTTTGGTGCTTTCACAAACACCCAGTTGAGGCAGCTCTGCAAGTTCTTGTCCCTCATGTGAACTCCTGATATCATCTACCATAAGATAACCTGCAGTCCTGTTAATCTCAGACTTATGCTGTGGCACGTGCATTAAGTACTCTGATCTGTAGTATGTAAACCTAGATAGGTAGAGATTTTATCCTCACTGCAGTCAACGGTGTGTGTGTGTGTGTGTGTGTGTGTGTGTGTGTGTGTGTGTGTGTGTGTGTGTGTGTGTGTGTGTGTGTGCGTATGTGTGTGTGTGTGTGTGTGTGTGTGTGTGTGTGTGTGTGTGTGTGTATGTACATAGAAATGAAAGAGTGTATCCCACAATTAGTTCACAAATGGTGTAGTTTTGCACTGTTTTAGTGCTTGCACAAACACCCAGTTGAAGCAGATCTCCAACCGCTTGGCCCACGTGGTCTGGTGATGTCATCTATCATAAGATCACATGCAGTCCTGTTACAGCCAGATTTGTTCTGGGGCACATGTGTTAAGTACTTTGAACTCTAGTTCATAAACTTACATAGGTAGGGATTCAATTCTCAGTGCAGTCAACTGTGTGTCAGCTGGTGGTGAATGTTATATGGAGCATTTTACAGCAGCCTAAGGGACACTGTCCTTTTGTGTTCTGCAACCACTGCTGATGTAATCAGTTATACCAGATTATTGGATATTTGTGTGTCACAACAGGCCATGGTCACACACTGGCCTGACAGACATGTAGATGTCACTTCATCCCATATAAGACAGACAAAAGTGACATTATTGTTATTGCATGTACAAACATTAGGGCATCTGTTTCCAATGGTGATGTACAGGCTGACACATTAAATCACACAGGCGTCCACGTGGACTATGGTTGTTGCGGATGACATTGTGGTCTGTATTGAGAGTACATTACACGTGTATGAGACCCTAGGAAAGTGGAGATATGCTTTATAGAGGAGAGGAATGAAAGTCACCAGGACTAAGACAGAATATATTTTTGTGACTGAGAGGGAGGATACAGGAATCGTTACAATGCAGCCAGTACAGTTGGCGAAGGCATATGACATCAAATACTCTGGACCAACAGTTCAGAGTAATGGTGGGCGTGGAAGACAGATGTAGAAGAGAGAGCATAAATGGTGGAGTGTGTGTAGAAGAGTGTCAGGAATGACCTTTGACAGATGGGTACCAATACCACTGAGATGGAGGGTCTACAAGATGATAGTGAGACCAGCTATGTCATATGGATTGCAGATTTTGCCACTGACAAAAAGGCAGGAGTCATAACAGGTGTTGGCAGAGTACCACATGTTGTGGTTTGCATCGTGTGGGCCGAGAAGGGACAGAAGTATTAACCATATATTACAGTATCAGCTCAGGTTGTACAGTTTGGAGATGAAGATAGAGGGGTATGATTGTGCTAGTTTGGACTTGTGCTGAGGTGTGATGCTGTGTATATTGGAGGAAGGAGTCTAAGGATGGAGTTGCCAGGTAAGAGAGAAATAGGAAGGCCTACAATAAGGTGTATGGATGTTTTGATGGAGGATATGCTGGTGGTTGGTGTGAAAGAGCAAGATGCAGAAGATGTTTAGACATGGAAGCAGAACAGCAGCCCTCATGGTACTGTCCAAAAAATGGGTAGAAGAAGATGACATCTCTATTTGGAGAAACCGCATCTGTAGACTTGTGGCATGAGTGTACAGTTGAAGTATCTAATTAATGGTTACTGTGTCTGGACTCAGTTTAAGCTTTAACAGTGTGTCTTTGTGTTACCTGCTCTGGATTTTATGCAGAGGCTGTAATAGTTAGCCCTCATACATGCAAAAATGTCAATACGCTTGCTTTCAAATACAATTAGCTGCTGCTATGTAGCAGAGCAGATTTAGCTGTCAGAACCAGTGTTGTATAACAGACAGCAATTTACCCACTTACCTATCAATAACAGAGGTATTGATCCACCTTATGAAGGACATCATAATGTACACCCCATAGATTAATCACCTAAAAATGCCTGTCAGATCACATATACACCTCCTGTTTCCATTATCTATGCAGATACCAGGTTCAGACCTCCCATTATTAGTTCTCATTTCCCCTGTTTCCCCTGGTAGCATAGCTGACATGAGTTCCTGACTTAGTGCAGATAATGCCTCATGTGCAGTGAATAGCCTGTATCCCATACAACACTGAATAACAAATTTCAACAGATCCACATATAATAGGGATCTAGATTCACTACACTCTAGCTTCCAGATGGGTAACACTAGAAAGGGTGTCTGCTCACACAGCTCGACTCCTCCTTATAATATTCACCCAAAACAAACCATCATGTACACAGGTACTTCCCACAAACCAACATAAACAGCAGACACATCCTAAACACAGTCAGGCTACATGCAGATAATATGCATCAGACATATCATGACCACCGTCTCACCACAGAAATGCTCATGGCAATGGGAATGTATCCCAAAGGTTCTCATACTAGTTGACCATATAGTGGGACATACCGATGTACCACTCAACAGCTTAAACAAGGATATGTTTAGTGTTAGCTGTGTGGCAGACATAGTCGTCACAGCACACATGCAATAAAGTATCTCAACAAGTCTCACTCTTATTCCAGCATACTTCATATTGGCATGCACAACTTCAGATGAGACTATGTGAAATTATGTGCACACAGACATGATTGACTATCTAAAACTGGGTCCCTCCCCGGTATGTCCCTATGTTTGAGCAGCATTATACCCTTGCCTAGGATGATACACTATATAAAGAACAACAGATCCACTGAACTTGCCTAAGTTTCTGGTGTCATAGTACAGTGATACAGTAACTGTCAGTGTGGGATGCGATGGTGGATAGAACACACTGCTTTGCCAGACATAGGCCACTTGACTGCATCATAATTCCCTTATTAGGTAAGGTCACAACAAAAGAATAACCAATGTGAATGGATAGATGTAAGGTTTCATATTGTAGGGGATGAACACTGGGGTCTTATTTTAATCATTACAAATTGAAGGGTGGAAATCACTCTTTGGAGCAACTAACGATTACAGGGGACATGTTGGTTGGATCATTTTCTTGTGGACACTGCTCCTTTTGTAGATACATTCCCAAATCTAAGGAGTTTTCTAGCAAAAATACCCAAATGGTCCACAGGATTAAGCATTTTGCAAATTGTGGAACAGACTGGGTGGTCTATTTGGCCACATGTTCCTGTTCATCCTTTTATGTTGGGCAAACGTCTGGACCTTTTAGAATAAGAATGTCTGAACATCTAAGTGATGTTTGAAACAAGCGAATGACCAATGCTCTTTTACAAACATGTATGTGATAACAAATCAGCAATATTTCATTTTTGTATTATTGACAAGCTAGTGGGTGATAGACTGAACAAGTTAGGGTGGCATAGTATTTTGAATGATAAAGAAAGGATGTGGATTATTAGGCTAGGAGCTCTTTTTTCCCCTGGTTTAGTGACCACTTATAATTGGTATAATAAGAGTAAAAAAAAAATCACAAATTAGACTATTCATTCATATACTAAAGAGGCGCTTTCAGTTTTTGTTATTACCGTATATAAATGAACAATGGTGAAAAAAAGTTTAAAAAACTGTATCCTTGGTATAGAAAGCCCCTCATTACCAATCAGCTCTTGTATTAGGATGTATTTTCTGAACAATATAAGAAGTATGAAACTCTGATGTCTGGTATTATTGATTGACAGTAATGGCCCATCAGTTATAAGGGACAGTGGACATTTAAGGTAAAATAAGGGATGTGCTACAAAATCAGGGGCAGTTGGGAGGGATGAGGGTGTATCCATGTGTAGTGGTGCTGCTGTACGCCTGTACTCAATACCCCTGGACAAAGCCAGAAGGAACACCAGAACACTAGATGACACTACGGAGAATTTTTAGGTACTCCTTGGGGTGACTTAAAAAGTTATTCTAGTAATAGTACTAGTATCCATGATGCACTTCATGAGCAATAAGAAGAAAGAGAATGTTAAGAAGAAAGAGAATGTAAAGTTTGGCATTACTGACTGACTGTAATGTTCTGTGATTTATAAGAGGCAGGGAAATAATAGCAGGAAACAACAGGGACAATCTGTAAAGTAAGGAAATTGTAAGTGTGTGTGTAATGCCCTAGTTGCTTCATGGTGGTGGGTAGAGAATAAGGCTTGAGCCTTGTACCTTGCATCCAACTGACAAGAGCCCGAATTCCCTACCCACCACCATTTCTAAAACATTTGCAGATTTTTGCCTCATATTTGTTCTGTTCCTCATAAAATCTGTGGTTTTTGTATTTTTGTTACTTAAAATAGACAGTAGTGCAGTGATGCAGTGGTAGCAATGTCGCCTCACAGCTATGGGTTGTTTGGTTTGATTCTTGGCTGGGGTGCCTTCTGTGGTGAGTCTGCATGTTCTCCCTGTGTTTGTGTGGGTTTGCTCTGGTGTCCTCAGTATATATTTGTTCCTACTTTTTGTACTGTATTCCCCCATTATTGGCTTCATCCAGGATTTTTGTGCCAAGGTTGAGAGCTATGGTGATAACTGAACTCACTGAATATGTTTGGGGGCTGTATTCCCCCATTATTGGCTTTGTTCAGGTGTTTTGTGCTAAGATGTTGACAGCTATGTTGAGAACTGAATTCACTAAATGGTAGCCATTTAAGTTTCAGTCTTCCTTTCTTTCACCAAAATAGATGATTTGGCGTAGTGATTTGTTGTTCTGGCTGTTTAGCACAGGGACCTGGGTTCAATACTTGGCAGTGAAATGTGTGGTGGTAACACAGTGTTTTATTCTAGCAACTTTCCAACATTATACAAGCAATGTTTAAAATGTGTCCCTGGTTTTTGGGTTTTTGCCCCCCCCCCCAATAAATGTTGGCTTTGTCCAGATTTCTTGTGTTGCAAAGTTCAGATGTGCAGCTGAGTGTCGAGTAGATTTTACAAGGAGCTGAGAGCTGCAGGGGAACAAAAGTTTAGTGCTGCTTATGCCAAGTCTGTTTGCAAGGGTTCTACTCCCACAGTAGATAGACCCATTGCTGATACTGTACTCTGTTTTAAAGGGGATGGATGCTGTAGTCCTCTTTGGTGAAGATACCTAGAAACTATGAACCTGTTATCAGTTTGCCATCCATTCCCTATTGTGATATTACTAGCATTATAATTTTTTAATGCAACATAAGCAATTTATTCCTCAAGGGCAACAGGCACTTTATTTGTAGATGAAACAATGACATATAAAGTTGTTTGCTAGCAGTAACCTCTTCATTAGTTAACAGATTTCTTTAATGTGGAATTATTTAGATGGCTTTTACTTCTTCAGAGATCATGCATATTTACTGATACTGTTGGACTGTTGAAGTTTGAGTAGACTTTTATGATGGAAATGTTCTGAATTGGGCAGTTCAACTGTACTGTATTGTACAAGGAATATAATTTAATACAGTCAGGAAGGTGTATCAAAGAGCATGTGTATGTTTCGTGTTCAAGGGGCCTATGATTTGAAAACAGCCCAAAATTGATCTTTATCTGCCACTGGCAAAATGTATTTTCTTTGAATGTGGGTTTCAATGCTGTTTCAATGAATGTGAGTTTCAAGGGCAGATAAGTTTTAATGCTAAGTCTATTTTCATTGTGAGACTGCATTGCTTTGTTTAGCAGATATCTATTAGGGTTTATGCTGTAAAATATAAAATAAAACTTTCAAATGAAATCCATATCATCGCAGAAGTAAAGCAGTATGCACATTACAGTGTTTATGGCAAATGGGGTAAAATAACCAAGGAATGGGACATTGGAATGACTGCAGGGGGGATGCTCCATTTGACCATGATTTTGTGAGGGGGGGGGGCAGCAAACACAGACAGCCCTGGTTGAATTATACCTTTCAACTGTCCAGACTTTTGCAGAATGAATAGATTTTTGCTTCTTATTTTTGGTTTGTTCCTCATAAAATTTGTGGTTTTTCTGCCAAATCATTTAGGAATGAAGTCACTAAATAATGACATTCATTGAGTTTCAGACATCATAACCTTCAGAAAAATGCATGCTAAAGCAAGGCCTATTATTCTATCAACTGTCTTTTTAGTACTGTTTGTATGTTCCCCAATATATTTGGCCATATCCAGATTTCCTGCATTTAGAGGTTGAGAGGTACATGTAAATAAATCGCTTTATAGAATTAGGAATATCCAAACCTCTTAACTGTCTCCAATTATGGCTCAAAATGTTGCTCTCCCCTTAATAATGCCTCTGCAAAATGGCAATTTTGGAAAAAAACGTGGAGGGTTTACAATTATAAATAACTGTAATGATCAGAGTTATAGATTACTTTCATTTCGGAAATGCATTTAGATGCTCTTATTTTTTCTGCTGCTCAGGTTAACAGTACTAATTTTAAAAAGGTGTCCCTTCTTTGACACATTCACAGCTGTATTGTGTGGCAATTTAATATTTTTGCATAACATATTTGGTCTGTTTTTCATAAAATTGTGGTTTTCTGGCAAATTAGTAGCAAATCATTAAAGACTGAAGTTAGAAAATAATGGCAGACATTTGGGTTTCAGATTTCATACCCTTCAAAAATTCATACTAATGGCAGACATTTGGGTTTCAGATTTCATACCCTTCAAAAATTCATACTAATGCAAGACCTACTACTATTCTATTGTCTTTCAAGTTTATAAGAGCAATATTTAAAAAATGTCTTTATTTTTGGGCCTGTGCCCCACTTCTATCTATGTCTTTGTCCAGATTTCTTGCTCTGAGGTTGAGAGGTATGAATGTCAGTGCCATCACTGTCAGCCAGAGACATTTCAAACTGTGACCTACTTGTTGCACTCCACTCCCCATTGTAGTGGCTCTGGATGTGTCCAAGTAAGGCAAGGAGCAGTTATGCAGTGCAAGTGTGCAGAGTATTCCCCCATCCAAGGTAGACCACAAGTATGACCGTGGCTTTTCATCTGTCCTTGATTTTGCAGAATGTTCTGGTTTTCTGTCATATTTTTATACTGTTGATTTATGCCTCTTATTATTTAGAAAATGCATGCTGTTGCAGTGCCCTGTTGCTCTGTATTAAAGTAGCAGTGCTTTAATGACCATCAGGTAAGCTTGTTGAAGATTGAAAGATGCAAGTAAGCTTGAATAGGCATACTGTTAAAGAATTACCAACATTGAAAGCCTTTTCGTTGTTGCCATGCAGAGAATATTTACATAACTAGATAACAAATAAGCCTTAGGTATTGAAATGCATATGACAGTATTTGTAATAAAGGACAGGATTACAGTATTTTCAGAAGCTCATTACATTTGTTGGAGACTTGCAGTTATCTTTGCAGGCTTTACCCATAACCATAAACTAAACAGAAAGCCAATCTATCGTGTGGTCCATAACTTGTGCAGTAATCCTTTAAGCAATCTGTCTTGAGCTTGTTTCTTGTTCGCTGTTCATTTTTTACTTTGATCATGTGTTCTCCATGAAATAAGTAGATAGTTGTTGTCGGCAGCAGGTCTTTTTTGGATAAGAAACATTTTTACAAGTGGGGATATCACAGAGATTGCTACTTTCAACATGTTACTTGGTAATTTTATAAAGCTGGATATAAATTATAATTAGAACTGCAGTACAAGGAGAAGTGGTTTGAGCTTAGTGCTGCTTGTTTTTTTTTATACTTGATTTTGACTGGCATTCCAGTCAAGCAATTTATGTTTTCATGCCTCACAACCTTTGGGTTTCCATCTAGATATTAAGTAAGTTGTCATGTAGCCAATGCATTGAAATATTTTTTTCTTCTACACTTCATTTTGTCTTGATTGGACTCTCGTAATGACGGTTTGGCACCCAGGGCAGCGTATTTAATTAAAGTTCCAGTTGTTGTGGTTTTGAGCATAGCTCCACCCCTTTATAGTTGGCCACACCCCTTCACATTGGCCCCACCCATTCCACTGTCTCTTGCAGCCCCCCTTTAATTTGAAGTCACCAGCTGCCACTGAGTCCAGATGGCATTCTGGCTTGTGTTCTTCAACATTAAGCTACTCCACTAAGCACCATATTCAATCACAGTCTGAATACAGCTGTTGTCTCCAATGAATGGAATACAGTGACCATTTTCCAACCACACAAGGCATGCTTGACATAATACAAGTGTAATTACAGAACCACAACTTTATGCAACCTCTGCTGTAAGGCAATCAGACCTCTCAACTAATCGGGGACACATTTCAAGACAATCAGAGACAAGTCAAGAAAAAATCAGGGACAATCAGGGACACTTTTAAAATATTAGTGCTATTATCTTGAAACATTGACAGAATCAGAGCATATGAATTAATACACATTTTCTGAAGTAAAAGAAGTCTATAACTCTTAATTATTGTCATTATTCATTAAGTGTAATTCACCACCTTTCCTTCAAAAGTCACTAGTTTTAGGAGGGATTAAGAGGGACAGAGCTAAAATTTGTGTCAAAATCAGGGACGTCTCTGAAAATCAGGGACAGTTGAGAGGTATGAAGGCAATGGATGCAATCTACATGCATCTCAGACACAGGGAAATAGGTGACCTCTAAACACTAGATGTGTTCCAGTTAGGTGTTCCCAAGGGTATCTTGTGGCTGCAAAACCTGGTGAGAATCAAGACTGTGACCACAGACATAGAACACGTCAGAGCTGTGCACACATCCTACTGTAACTTGGCCAAGACCTTCATCATAATCCAACATTTGTCTTCAGTGGGACACTAACTAAGCTGAATATCAAATCTTATGTTATCAGCTGGTATGCAAATGGGATCACAGATCAACAACATTCAATCACAGTGCAAGACACCTGTGTGGTAACAGACGTTTCAATGCTGTGGACCCTCATGTTCAACTATATGCCTTAGAAGTCATGAACAAAGCAAAGGGTCTGTGGACTGATGACTGCTGGCAAAGCCATGGGTGTTACATGAGCTGTACATAAATGAATCAGCATACCCTGTGGTAACAATAAATGCAATTGCTTATTATAAAATAACCATGAGTAGACTATTCCCCACTTATGTATTGATAGACCTTGGTACACATGTCATCTGCAACCTGGGTCAACTGTGGGGAGGTAGACAGTCTACATCCAACATTTGATTAGCAATGGCATTACATCAATAGCAATATATGTAAGCAATCCCCTATGCCTATTCCTCATCGGATCTAACAATTAATATAATCCTCCCCTTGATATGTATTGTACCAGACACGTGCACCAACTTGACAGACCTCTGGCATGCCTGAGTAATAAAACATGATAGGGTCTCCTATATATGTCTTCTGTGGGTAGACTGTGTGCAGTATCATATAGATAGCTTTGAGGTGGATTACATATGCCTTACAGGGGCTATCTGTGGCCAAAATGGGATGACAATGCTGCACATGCATAAGTAATGTGGGATACAAGTTTCCTGTTCCAGGGAGCTCAAAGTCATGGCCTTAAACTCAATGCAAAAATGTATTATCTTCCCATTTGCTAAGTGTGATTTTCCTGCTAATTACCACATCAATAACCAAACCCTAAGCATGTACACAGTGGTATAAGACCTGGGCACACAGATTGACAGCAAGCTTACCTTTGATCAACATATCTCCTCAGTGGTAAGAAGGGCATTCTAATTTGCTCAATGTACACTATGACATACATGTGACATGCTGTAGATACAGATACATCTCTCAAAGGTTGTCACTCCTCTGCAGTAGGCTTCAAATCCATGTTAAGCAGATCACCTCCATTATTCTGTTGAAGGACAGACTGGATAACTTGATGTTAAAACGTTTTATGGCATGGATCATTGCTGCTATTCTTCTGGACATGTGCGGTCCTTGCTAGACAAACCTTGGCCATGCATTATATCTGCCTTTGAATAATATATTGGGATGTAACATCTATGCTTCTAAACACCATCAGGTCCATACCCTAGTCACATCCTATGAACCTGGAACCTATGACGATGTACATGCAAAAAGAAACATCATACAGTATTACCATTCTGTTGAGACTTGTCTTTATTGTTGACATACAATCCTGAGCTCTGAATCTGATGGGTTGACTTTGGATGTGCACCCATATATTTGTACTAAACAATACTTAATGAGAATGTCACCTATATTAATGAGACACATGTAATTGTCTAACTTCACAGCCATTACAAAATCATCCACTATACAGCAGATAAACTACTATGGAAGCAACTGTCTAAATGGCTATGTACAATCTCAATGACAGGCACAATCATCAGTTGAACAGTACAAATGGAGGTAATAACGTCATATTAGTATGATAGCCATCCTGTGCATCAGAATCATGGCTTTAGTATCCCTGAAACCAAAAGATAGATGACAGGGATGTGGCACAGTTATCATCACTTGCATTGGGTGTTGTGTGGGGGTGCAGGAGGCTTAGGCTGACTCAAAAGGCTGGCGAGTGTGTGTGTGAGTAAGCAAGGGAAGCAGGCAAGATAGACCATGTAAGTGTATGTGTGTCTGTAGGTGCCCTCAATGTGACTTTGGTGTGTGAGTGTCTGCATGAACACAGCCAAGCTTAGTGCTAGCTTTACATGTCTGTATGTCAGACAGCTGTGAGTCATGCATGGAAGAGCTGACAGTTCATTGTCTCTGTCAACAAACATGTGAACTGGCTCTGTCAGGAGTTGCACTGGCACCTCCACACCCAAGGTCAGATACTGTGCTACTACCTGAATGTGACCAGTGTCTGTTGGACATGCTCCCTTCACGGGAATGCCCAGGGCCATGACCCCATAGCTGCTCTGTCTGTGTGTGGACAGCACACTCCCTGCTACAGCAGTGGATGTACTGCCACTCTGGGAGCATGATTGGGCATGGCCACATTGGCTCTCAGCAGATGTAGTTGTTGGCCTATGTCTACGAGGCTGGCGCTCCCCTCCCAGCAGATATTCCATCACAGACAATGTGCTTTCAATGACAGATACACTGTAACCCCTCACAGACACATCCCGTTCCAACTTGTCATTCAAATGATCCATGGAATCAACAACACGGTGGAGGCAGTCACTATTGTCTAACTGTGCTGCATCTATAGCCCTGAGCATTCTCCTGGAGCTCCTTTCTTAACATGCCTGTGCCTCCATGATGGCCCTAAACATGCATTGAATGACACGTGATTAGACACCTGCAACAAATTGGGGACAAGCCTCCTCTGAGCACTCCTATCAATCCACCTGTGTGGCACCTCACCAACAGTATTGTTATGGCCAGTGTCAACAGTCACTAAAGCAGAAGTAGTAGCCACACTTTTCTGGTCAATGTCCTCCAACTGTCCAATATTTATGGCTTCAGTGAACTGGGTATGTGTAGGCATACTGGATGTGTCTTGTGATAATGGTTAGGTCACTGCATGTCAACTTCTGTGTCAGAATCAGACTCTGCAACCCCCCCCCCTAGCTGTGACTCACTTTGGCCACTATTGTCATCAGAGTCTGGCGACAAACTGACATCGGGTGGTTTAGGGGCCACAGAACCACTTCCATGTTCACCTGTGAGAAAATGAAGGAAAACAGGAATACATTAATACCTGCACTACTATTTTAAGCAATTTACATAGCTGCCACTATTACAGACATTCATACCTCAAAACATCTTACAGCAAGGAATGTGGACAAAACCATGAATAATGTGTGGACAAAGGCCCAAGAATAGGTACCATTGTGACATATTGCCATACAAACCTAGAATGGTGATAGAATAACAGGCATGGCTTCACCATGACATTTATGATGAGTATGTAGTCTGCATGTGAGATCTCTGTCATTATGTTACCTCTCCAATCTTTAATGGCCTGCAATAGTTTGCAATTCAATCTCTATGATCTTAAATACAGGCCAGAGATATGAGTCACACATCTAGACATTCTGTAAATATCTGTACAAGTGACAATTATGCAGACAGTACAGCAATCCATAGAGCAGGCCTGAGGTGACACTTTAGCAGATATGGTGGGTTATGTCTACATTAATGACATAAATGTATTCTGCTTGCCAACTGCAGGAACCCTAGATCTGTGGATTCCTGACCATCCTGAAAAAGGCAAAGGGAGAGTTAATGGCAACAGCACTACATTAAATAGTATAATAGGGGGTAAAACATTTAATGATCTATGAATGCAACAAGCTAAAACTAAAGGTCTGTGGCTGACAAAGTTTGCTGATGACTGCAAACTGGGGGAGGTCATAGAATCATCTCCAAACGATGTCAACATCCCAAGAGAGGGTCTTACACAAACAAATGATTGGTGCCAAAGTCATGGCTTTAAACTCAATGCAAAAATGTATTATCTTCCCATTTGCTAAGTGTGATTTTACTGCTAATTACCATATCAATAACAACGCCCTACATATGTCCACAGTAGTGTAAGACCTGGGCACACAGATTGACAGCAAGCTTACCTTTGATCACCATGTCTCCTCAGTGGTAATAAGGGCATTCTATATTGCTCATCTCATAAGTAAGGGCATTACATCCAGAAAAAAAGGAAGTCATAACCTCTCTGTATCATCCCTCATCAGGCCAATAATTGAGTACAATGCCCCTTTAGGTATGTACCTTTCCAAGCACCTGCAGCAATTGAAGAGACCTCAAAGTTTCCTCACAAGGAAAATTCAAGGTCTTTAACATCTGTCCAATGTGGATCATCTGAAATCACTGTCACTTTATTCTCTTTCATACAGACTACTCAGAGGTGATCTGTGCTTTGCATGTAAGGCAATCTTTGACCCTGCTTTATTGGGAATGCTGCATATCCACAAGTTAATTGGTACACAGATTACTCAACTAAAGACCTTAATCTGGTAAGTGACATTAATAGAACCTGCTGGAGGGACAAATTTGTCTCCCAGGGTTCACCATACCTTTGGAATGGACTCACACTTCATGTCAAACAGACCACCTCATTGGCCCTCTTCAAACATGGTCTAGGCAATTGGATGAGTAATCATAAATTCATCCTGGGGGTTCCATCTGTTCACCTCTTGGATGGAGCAATTGGTGCTGATCATGGAAATAAGGGTAGAACTTGGCTAGAATTGTAAGAGCACTAGGGCCATTAGCCTAGTAACTTTCGTTGATCTTATGACCCTATGATCCTATATCTATAGTAACTGCAATTTTGTTTCTGTCTTTCGGCTTTTCCCGGTTAGGGGTCGCCACAGCGGAACTCCGGTCCGCTAATGATTGGTAGTTGATTTTTACATGCTGAGTTACCAGCCCTGATGCATAACCTTCAACTAAGGTATGCCCATTCACGCATGTCTCCACGCAGAAGACACTCTAGCTGAGAATCGAACCAGACAGCGTCTTACTGTGAGGCAACAATGCTACCGCAGCACCACCACAACTGCAATATTAACAAGAATCGGGCTGGTAACCTCTAAATGACCTTAAAACCACAGCTATCATAAATGCCCCCATCAAAAAAGCAACCTGACACACATTAAAACTATATACACTATTACATTATGAATGCAACAGTATTCTACCAGTGATCTAACAAAGCCTATCTGGAAGCTCCTCCTGAGTTGCGGGAGTGGCACTCACATCCAGAACATACTGGCTGATGGACTACTGGGAGCTTTCCTGTGTGACAATGTTTGCCAGGAATTCCTTGGTGGTGGTGAGGGGTTGTTCTTTTGCAAGTCCATCACAGGTGACCTGACAATCACATGCCACTTCAGTAACACACCTCCTTGCAAAATGAATCATATTTGTGGCTCTATGTGACACCTGCTCATAGCTGTGGTTTTGTTGGCCAGTAGCATTTAAATTTTAGACCAATTCTTCCTAAAGGGCCGCATGTTGTGACAAATTATTTCACCCCTGGACATCAGTACCGCATGATGTTGCCTTAACACTTCAGTGATGAGGTCATTCGCTGCCTCAGAAAACAGGGGCCTATGTCGAGCAGGCATATTGTTTACTGAAAGACAAAATAATGACAACACATATAAAGATCACATATGTACAAATAAACTGTGTACAGATAAGGCAGTACATGAGAGCTCTCCATATTCACCACTTGATTACAATTTAAAGATTCAACAGTGGTCAACAAATAACATGGGGGCTACAAAACAAGGAGAGTAGCATGATGAACATATCCTTGTTTGTGCCATAACAGATACTCACTTATGCTTACACACCCAACACAACAGTCCATTCTAGTTTGTGCCATAGCAGGAACTCATCTTCCCCTCTAAACAAAAAAATATAACAGGCTATGGGACATGTGCTAACCAAACAACAGTGTAAATTCAAAAGTGCTCTTAAGGAACAATCCATGAAACATGTGTGCATAGTTATCACAAAGCATTAGACCTTTGGCCTACTCTGCATCCATTGTACCTCTCAAATAGCTGGGAAACAAGGCCATGTCATAAGTACAGCTCTAACAAATGCTTACTGATTTACTTCACATCATTCCTACGTACATTCCAACATATGCATTATTTAGTTAACAAAATTGATACATACCTGATGGAGTGCAAAACTCCTCTGTCGAAATATACTTTCCCAAAATAAATGTGTCACTGAGTTTGAAACAACTCTCATCCGCATTGGTTTGCCTTGCTACACATTTGCCCTTTTATAACGGTGTATAAAAGTAATTGATTATATCTGACCTAGTCTGTTTCTGATAGATACTAACTGCAGCATGCACTAATAAACTGCATCTAATCAACCAATCTCATGAAGCTACTCAAGAAAATATAAAGCATCAATGTAGACTGCATGCCCTTTTTTATATGTGCAGTGAGGGAATAGTGGAGTACAGATACGATGTAAGCACTGACAGATTGTTAGTAGCAGCTACTATTTACATGCGTGTGTGTGTGTGTTACAGGCTAAAGCTGATGTTGCTGCTGCTGCCAATAGCCATAGACAAAGAGGATGAAGACTTCACAGGCCAACAACACAGTAGAGGAACTGCGGGATCTCTGGCAGCCATGAGTAAGATACAGAGCCAAACACAGAGAACCCATCCTAGTGGAATATCAAGTATATGTTGAAGTTAGTATGTTAGCCACAGATACCCTTAACAGACTATCAGGGGACATGCATGGTGTTTTATAGGCATCAGCATCTGGGATCTTCCAAACATTCCTGCATGCTATGCTATAACCTAGCAGAGGGAACATATATTTTAACACTGGTTCAGAGGTGAGGATCACAGGCATGTTACAACTGTAACATATATTGCAGTATTCTCCAGGAATGTGTGCCATACATTGCAGTCATGTACACAAGAGAACAACACCTGGGGAATAGGGTAGGCACTACTTTAACCACAAGGTCCACCAGTCGTACAACTACCAAGTCATGTGCAATGTCATGGGAATCATGTGGCATGTGTGTGCTGGCAACCCTTGCAGTTGACATGACTTCCACATGTGCCACATTCCCCAGCTGCACCAGGTGTGTGCTATGGGGGACATCTTCAATGCTCACTTAGATGTAAATGCATGCTATGCACTAGACTCATGGCAGAGGAAACCCATCATAGATGCTCACACACACACACACACACACACACACACACACACACACACACACACACACACACACACACACACACACACACACACACACACACACACACACACACACACACACACACACACACACACACACACACACACACACACAAACACAGAGGAGCACTGTAATGAGACATACAGGCCAACCAGTTATGCCATATGGCATGTATTTCAGCTGCTTCACTCACAGTGCCAGTGGCTACATACCTCTGGCTGAGGGCACTATTACAATCCATGTCCCCATGTTCCTCAATGCTTATAGTATATGCTATGTTACCCAAGTTAATTTAGTGGAAACAGCTGCAGCAGGATCATTAAGAGGATTGGGAACACATCCTACTGACAATGCCAAGGTCACCTTAGCCACAGGCCAATGATGACCCACTGGAGGAACCAGCACCAGGTGTGTTCATAGGCAGACATAGCCATGCTCAGTTATTCCTTGCATTGGTTATGAGACAAGCCATAGCACACTGACTCAACACCTAGGAGACTAAAACCATCCTCTGACTGAATTATACAGCTGTACTAGTGTTGCATTACAGATGACAGTTCTCAACCATAATTAAATTATATGGCAGGCAGGATGCCAGACATGTAGAGTAACCAGACCAACACAGTCTTGTTAGTGCCATTGCAAATACACATCTTTCCCCCACCCCTAAAAGAACAGGCAATACTTGTTTGTGACATACAAACTGTCTTTCATTAGTTGGCAGCTGCATATCATATTAGTCCCACATAATATCATTTGACATTGTAAATGCAATTATATTGAATGGTGTACACACTGTATGTCCCAAAATACTAGACAGATAACTGATGCCTGACGAAGAAACACAGACATGTAAAATAGTGCCATATATTAACAAACAGACATCATGACAGTGTGTGAAATCAGTTACGCCAATACTGTAAAAGTTAAACATGTCACAAAATGTACAGGTAACTGGCAATATTTAATTACAACTGTACATTATTTTCAATTTGATTGTGTGCTGACAATCACTCTCATCTGTACAGATTTGCGCTGACTGTCCAGATTTTGTACTCATATATCTGGTCTGTGTCTCATACTATTGTGGTGGCCTGTTAAATCACTAACAAATCATTAAGGACTGAGGTCAGGGACTGATGGCACACATCTGAGTTTCAGGCATTCCTCTCAATCTGGAAACATCAAAAATCTGGATAAGGCCCATGAGAAATAGGTACAAATCTGTACACTGGTTAACATAAAATCTGCATACATAATAATGTAACCCCGCCCACTCCAATGGAATTATGGGATACCAACTTTCAAATGCAAACTGAAGAACATACAACCAAAATATGGCACCAGAGTTGCCCTGCAGCCATTCCAATTGCCCATTACCTGGCTATTTCACCCCATTTACCATAAACACTAATGAGCATACTGCTTTACTTCTACAAAGATTATTTGGATTTTATTATTACATTTTATAGCACAATGCACAAACACTAATAGACATCTGCTAAACAAAGCAATTACTGTCTCACAATGAAACCAGACTTAGCATTAAAACTCATCTGCCCTTGAAACTCACATTCATTAAAACAGCATTGAAATGCACACCACATCCAAAGAAAATGCATCTGGCCAGTGGTAGATAAAGATTACCTTTGGGCTGTTTTCAAATCATAGGCCCCTTGCACACAAAACAAGAAACATACATGTGTTCTTTGATACACCTTCCTGACATTATTAAATTATATTCCTTGCATAATACAACACACTTGTTAGACTTAGAGTGCATTTTAAATATATTGTTTGAACGTTTTTCCAGTAGGCAATGAAAGAACAAATGCACGAACCAATAATGACAAAACTGCCCAATTCAGAACATTTCTATCATAAAAGTCTACTTACACACACACACACACACACACACACACACATATATGTATATATATATCTATATATATATATATATATATATATATATATATATATATATATATATATATGTATGGATCTAGGATATTTGCTCGACTGAGCAAACGACCGAAATCCAAATGGCCGGGCATACTTACGCAAAAGTGCTTTTCACCGAAGAAGCACTTTCGCATAAGCATGACTGTTGCCGAGGCTGTACTACGGTGCAGGTAAGGGAAATTTCCCTTTTACGCATGGTAGTGCGGTCTCGGAGGGAGAATATTAAAGTAGGGAGGTGTGGGGGGCTATGGAAGTTGGGGGCAAGCCCCCCTGCTAAAATGTAAATGTAGTGTTTTATTTTATTTTTTTTGTAACACGCTTTAATGAAAGCACTTTTTCGATAAAAGCACTTTTGTTAAAGTGTGTTCAGTTTTTATGGATTCGGACATTTGCTCAGCTGAGCAAACATTCTATATATATATATATATATATATATATATATATATATATATATATATATATGTAAAATAGAATGACAGTAGTGTACACCATGGGCATCTTGCATAGATTCTTGAACTTATTCTCAATTTCAATTTTTTGCTTAACTTACTCTGATTTGTGTTATCAGGCCAACTCAATAGCTATAAATGCAAAACAAAATAAACCAAGCAAACTCCATGTTTTATGACTTCCAATTTTTAGTCGTAGTACTAACAGACCCTCTCCTACATTCATTCTGAAGCATCAAAACTATCATTGTAATCCAGGTGCTGTTAAATGTCCACTCTTGATTCTTCACTGTCTGCAATGAAAAACTATGTGTTTTATCTTGAATGCTGGAAAAACGGACTGTACTTGTTTAAAAATATTTTTCTTATACTGCAGCACAGAACATAATTATGATTTTCTGTTCCTGAATTTGGGTTAATGATATTTTTTGCTCTTTCCACTGAGGCAGAAATGCCCTTGTGCATGACAGTTTCGCACTTGTGTTTTATCTGTAGCTACGTCCTTGACTTGTTACACCTACCCCCTTTAAAAATACAACACAGTACAGTATCAGCAATGCATCTACATACTATGGGAGTAGAACCTACAGCCTTCTGCATCAAAAGCAAGTATGTAACCTGTTATGCTATTAACAATGCAAGCAGACTCAACATAAGCAACACTAAATTTATCTTCCTCTGAAGCTCTCAGCTCCTTTTAAAACCCACTCGACACTCAACTGTATCTCTCAAATTTGCAGCACAAGAAATCTGGAAAAAGTCAAAATTTATTGTGGGGGAGGAACACAAGCCCAAAAAATGGGGACACATTTTAAACATTGTTTGTATAATTTTGGAAAGTTGCTAGAATAAAATGCTGTGTTACCATTATGTGTTTCACTGCCAAGTCTTGGGCCCAGGACCCTGTGCACTACAGTCAGAGCAACATACCACTATGCCAAACCAGCAATTTACTGAACAATAGAACGACTGAAACTTAAATGGCTATCATTTAGTGAATTCAGTTCTCACTTCTCACCATAGCTCTCAACCTCTTAGCACACAAATACTTGGACAAAGCCAATAATGGGGGAATACAGCCCCAAAAATGTATTTGCTGGAATAAAAGGTTTGTGTTACCATTTCTTTTATGAAGAACATGAAGTCTGAAATTCAAATGCTTGTCATTATTTAGTGAATTCAATCCTTCACTGATTTGCCACAAAAATCCAGAAAACCACCGGTTTTATGAGGAACAGAACAAAAATTTGAGGCATAAATCTGGAAATTATTTAGAAGGGGTGGTGGTTAGGGACTTTAGGTTCTTGTTACCTGTACCCAAGGTACAAGGTTTGAGCCTGACTACCTCCTCTAGCCAACAGGTATATTCACCTGGGGCATTTAATGAAAATGGAGATATCCAGCCCCAGCCCTGAAAACAGCAGTTCTTCCTTCCAAATCGAGATATCCACCCCTGAAAAAGGCATTCTTCCTTCCTTCCTAATTCTTGCCCTGGTTCTGTAAATGGCAGCATAGCCATATATAGATATCTGAAAAAACACAGCATGTCTTCTGTAGGCACTTTAGGCAGCAGCATAAAGCTCCAGCCTCACATTGTGATCCTTCCCGCCCAGCCAGAAATGCATGCACATTGAGCTTCAGCTCAATTCCAGCAGGCTGGCAGGCCATTTCACGGAGCTGATGTCATTGTGCAAGTGATGACGTCAGCTCAAAAAGCCAGGAAATACATTTTAAAATAAAAGTGTGGCCAAGTTCTGGGAAATTTGGAAATTAAGGGGGTGCCACTCATGAATTGTGGCACCACATTATTTGGACCCCAAAACTCGGTAAAAAACGATTAATTATGTACAATTGGGAGGTATGGTTTCAGGCTTCATATCTGTCAGAACAGTCATGCTAATGCATAACCTGTTATTCTAGTTATTTCCTAAGTATGCATGAGCAGTATTTAAAGAGTGCCCCTATTTATAGGCCTTTGTCCCCCCATAAATTGTGTCTTTGTCCAGATTCTCTGCTCTAAGAGGTTAAGAGGCATGGTGCTGCTTGCTACAAAGGTGTATGTGTGAAACACATGATTAACGCACCCATTCTTTGTTTGACATGTGCATCAGATGGTAAATTGGATTGTAGAACGATGTGGGAACATTTCCTGTGTAGTTACATAGTCTAGTAGTATATTTGAAACATTAATTTACTATTCTTCCTATTATGACTTATTTTTATCTCAATATTTGGAGTTTGCACATTGCTGCACATAGCACAAATGGCATCAGCTATGTGCAGCTGGTTTGCATGCACAGTGGCTGTGCATAAACTGTAGAAGTGGACAACCCAGGTAGCAGATGGGAACCAGACATCTAAAACTAGACCTGAATGCATTTAATTAATGTCGGTCTGTATAGTACAAACCTGATAAGTGCCCCTGTGCTGTGTGTAACAGTGAGAACCAAAGGATAAATATTATGTAGTAGAGCTTCATGCAACTTCTCCTGTGGCTGTGGATGTTAATTGTTGGTCTAAAGTTCACATGGTCCTGGGTTCTGATAGAAGGATTGCAACTTGCATTTTACTAATTCGCCTTTGCATTACATAGCAATGCAATTAAACATACACATGGTAACAGCTGTGAGTGCAGGACTTCCATGTATAAGATCAATGGTTCTACTACAGCAGGCATCTCTATTTCTTCAATGGTGTCCCTCCAACCTTAAATTACAGTCAGTCTAAGCTATAACAAGTGCCTAGTATTTCTTATATCCAAAGTATTTTCCATATGCATGACATGGTAATATTGTCAGCTGTCTAGTGATATGTTAATATCTGTGTTAATGAGCTTCATTTTATTGTTCCCATTGTGCAAACACAGGCAACATGTTTGAGCAATGCTAAGCTGCGCGCACCATTTTCAAATGTTGCAGAGTCCAATAGTGTGCATTCTCAGTATCTATGATTACTGCATTTAGTGGGAAAGGTCATGACACAGTGGTGTTCATCTGCATTAGACATGTCAGCTGTTCAGGGAGCGGTTCTGAGATTTTGGTCTCAAAGGTGGGGTGTGCAGAAGTACAAAGTGTTTGTTGGACTCCTAGCGAATGATTATGGTCCCTGGCTGTTGCAGGAGCACTATCATGGATCAGATTACAAATCAGATGCATGGAATAGCTTGGCCCGGGATCTGTCCAGTGTTACCAGTATCCTCCATGCTGGCGAACAGTGTAGGAATCACTACAGAGTCTTCTGAATGAGGAAGAGGAATACCTTCAACTGTTGGATCAAGGGATGCAGGGATGATCTGTAAATATCACTTACAGGCACTACTTGTAGGAGGCAGCAGCTGCATATGTGCATTATTGATGTTCTTAATGGTATCCTGTTGTGTTCTGCTTTTCCCACAGCTAATCTTGATAGGGCACTGAAAGTGCAGACCTATGAAGAAAGAACAAGAATGATGAGATATGCAAGTGGTATATATGCTTCCAAACAGTACTGTTATTACAGCATTAAAGGAGTAAATACATGGCAAAATCTTGTATCACATTGAATATGCATTTTTCCTTGTAAAGCAAAAGCATGCATGAATTAGTATGGCACTTAGAACAATAGTCCAGTATTACAGAGTAGACAGGGCTGGTAATTTAGAAACCCACACGTCCAAAGTAGTCAGTACTTGTTTAAGTGGACATAAATGTTGCGATGTAAAATATGACCTGTATACCAGGGATAACAAGAGCATGCTGCAGGTTGTTGTCATTATAATATTATACCTGCATCAATAAAGTATAAAAGGAAAGAGTGCTTGCATTATGCTGTATTGCAAAGGAAAGGTACAAGTATTACAACAAACACTGCTTGTGGGTTCAAACACCACTCTCCCCATATTTAAAAAGAGGTGTTTAGAGTACTGTTTTAGGATATCCTCAATAAAAGTGCAGTACTGTTACATATTCATATTGATAGCATTAGAAGTGCAGATCATTATAGCTGTACCTTGTACAGCCTGCTGTCAAATGTAATCAGTGTACATGGAACATGCATATCTGTAATATATGCCCCCAAGAATGATTGTTGGATGTGACATGATCTGCACTGTAGTGTGTCTGGGTTAGCAAGACAGTAGTATTCAAAGTAGTAAAGTTAGTTATTAGCCCTTTGTATAATTATATGTAAAATGTATCAGAATATTGTACTTTATTTGTAGATATTTTGTATATTATCTGTGTGGGTATTAATGTTATTTATTTTTTCTCTCACCCCACCCCTTCTCCCTGTTTGTTTTCATTTTTGTTATTATTATTTGTTTTGTTGTGATTATATGATGTATATAATCATAATTTTCATTATCACAATTCTTGTTTTATTACCTATAGTTTGTTTATGTATAATTTTCTCTTGTTTTACTGTTAAATACCTTCTCATTTCATATTATTTTTCATTGTGTTTGTAATGCTATTATTTATTATTTTTGTAATCTTTATTATTATATACTTACTTTTTATTTAATGTTATTATATCCATTATTTTGTGTTATGTTTTATTTTGTTATGCATTTTTCATTGCATTTATGTTAGAACTACAATAGAGCAAGTAGGCCAGTTCCATGTGGTCTGCCTACACTTCCTCCACAGGCTATGGCACCAAGGCCCAGCACTTCTGGACTGTAGCCTGGATGCACCCCTCCTGCTGTCCTTTCCCTACCTGGAACCTCCAGAGGATAGTCATGTGGTTCTCTCTGCAAGCAGAGGCAGAGGGGTGATTTTGTCACCTGAGCTGAACTGCCAAGGCTGGTGTGTAGGATTGTGCCCCACACAATTGGTGCATGCCTATGCCAAGTGGAGACCCTACTCTCCACTGTCATCCTGAATAATACAAGGACATGCAGATGTCAGACACTGTGGCTGTGGGTGATGACTCGATTCTCACTGTCACTAAACATAATAAATATAAGTCCGCAATCCCCCTCCCCACCCCAGCCAAGGTGTTCACCTCCATCTTGTGTCCTTCACCTACCTTGTCTTTTGTTTTCTATGTCTTGCCTGCCTGCAAATGTTTCTTCACATTCCCAACTAGCCTGCCCTAAACTTGCCCATGTCTCTTCCCCAACATTTTACTCTCTGCTAAAAACAAGGGGGGGCACCAGCCCCCCCCAAAAAAAAAGTTCATTCCATACATAGCACTCCATTTTGCACACATCTACTTGACACACTTTTAATTTGGTCCAATTGACTCCACAGTGCAATTATCTTGTTATCACCCCTCTATGGTGGTGACATTCAAAATTCAGCTAATAAACTGTACATATGCCCAGTTGTTACTGTTAAATAAATGGATAGTTATGGTTCTTCTCTACACCCTTCCTGCACATTCCTGCCTTCCTTTCACTTTGTTTTTCCCAACTTGCTCCCCATTTCTCCACTTTCTTATCTTCCCCATTTCTTTTCTTTAAAGGATCATTGTGCGATGGTGCCCAGTGAACACCTTGGACTCCTGGACACCCCAATACTTTGCTCTAAAATGCACTGCCTCACCAACGTCTGTCATTGCTGCACAAGGTTGACCTCAAGCTGTCTATAGCACAATTCCTGCCTATTCACCTTTAAGTAGCATGTTTTCCTACCAATTGCACTAACTGAGACTACGCACTGTCTACATTTTGATTCATGCAAAAAAGCTCCCACTGCAAACATGGTAAAACAACTGCATTGGTTGTGTGATGCTAAGTGGCATGCACCTTTTTCAAATGTATTCAAAAATAACTTACAACCAATGCTATTCCATTATTA
The DNA here is from genome assembly GCF_019279795.1 of Protopterus annectens. NCBI lineage: Eukaryota > Metazoa > Chordata > Ceratodontiformes > Protopteridae > Protopterus > Protopterus annectens. The sequence continues at coordinate 1,914,877,583 of NC_056728.1, forward strand.
TTTCATTAAACTAACACTTCATTTGTATAAGTTGCAATGTCACAACAGTATAAATACAGTTTGCATTCCCGGGACTAGAATCCAGGACCATCTGCACTGTAATCCAACACTCTACACATGTCACCACAAGATATTACCTAAAGTCCACATTTACCATACATGGTTAATTAGATGGTATATGCATAGTGCAGCCCTGCTTGCCAGGTTTGTGAGATGCCCAGCAGTGCCAAGCAATAGCAATTGAAAGCATCTGGTTTCTATTTTTGGATGTCTGGGTCATGGCTGATACATGGGTGGTCCCATTGTACAGTCGAGGTAAGCACTGACAAATGCCACAGTGTGCCATGCAAACATGGTATAAATAAAAAAATAAAAAAGGAGGAAAATCATACTATATGATATAACTAGCTCTGATAGTCTTTCCATGGTTTGTCTGGTATTTTTCTGGTGTTCCTCATAAAATTTTTGGTTTTGAAATAATCATTCGGGATGAATGGTAATGAATACAGACAGACAGTTTCATTTGGAACTAGGAGATTAGGAGGTATGGGTGCAAGACGCTGGTGCTCTCCTGTACACAAATCCATTATTCGTGTTGTTCTACGAGGTTTTGCAGCCAACACTACTGGTCCATGTTGCATAACCTCACTTAGGTGTGATGCACAACATTAATATTCATTGAGCGCTGCTGAGAGCACATCATGGCCATATACGCGGATACAATTTGTGTAGGCTCTACACAGAGCCTACACAGAATTTATTGAATCCTGCAGTGAATCTAAATCTAGTAACAAACTGGTACTATCCCATCCTACCAACCTTTCAGCAGCTGAAACCACATTAAGTATGTTAAAGGAAAGTGAAAAATGTGAGGATTTATTCTATGGCTGTGGAGTGAGGGCTCAGGTGTGCTCCATTTAAAAAAAAAAAAAAGCAAAGCACTGCTAAATCTAATTCTTCACAAGCCACATTCTAAATTAGCACTATGGCTGTGCGTGTTTCTGATGTGCCATATTCAATATTACCTGCAGCCGTCTGGGTGCACTTACAGTGTGCAGATCAGAGAATTCACAGTCTTTAAGAATCTGGCACTGAATATTCCTGCACACAAGAGAAGCTGGATCTGTACTACATACTTTGTATGTAAACTGTGAGCAAAGAAGTGGTACCAGCATTTACTTCACCTTCATGGCTTCTTTAAATGTCAACATGTACCATGACTTTGCAATTCTCTGGGTTATACAATGTGAAAAGGGGATGGGAAAGCAAAATAGGGAATAACATTGGGTCTTAAAGATTGCAGTTTTCCACATTGTAAAAAACTCTGCAAACATCTGACAAATGGACACAGTCCAGTTGCTGTTGAATTGAGCTTGTCCAGGACTCATTTTTCAGTTCTGCATAGTGAGCTACCAATAGCAGGATGCAATGTTTTGTTCATAAACAAACATTCTCATATGAAATTTTACAAAATTTCTCTGAACCTCTATGTCATGCGTGAGTACTACTTCAGTACCCTATCCTTTGGAATAAAAAGGTTAGAAAAGACTTCTGGATGGCTGGGACCTAAGACTGGATCATTTGCAGCCAAATCACAATGCAGCAAATTTTGCTGCTCACTTTATGCTGGGAGTTAAGAGCTGTGTTTGTTGAATTAATCATTATTTTTAACAGGATGATCTGGCTAACTGTTTTAAGTTGGCCCTTTTCAGCCATGTCCTGTTATGTTAAAATACAAGTACATTTTCTTTCTTTAACATTTGGAACACACTTGTCTTAAGTGCTCTTCAGGTTTTACCTCAGAAATGTGAATGATCTCACACAAAATGTGTGCTTCAAATATAAAACTGTGAGGTCATTTATATCCAGTCTGACATAAGCTACAAAAGCAAAACATGCCACTGAATAAAACATACTCACAGAAAACAACTTAATGCTAAAAGAGGCAGGAGAAAAAAGTCCAAAAAATAATCAAGGATAAAAGGGCCTAGAGTGCCACTGCCATCACCTGCAAAAATGCACCCATCTGAAGCATTTCGCTTTACATATGCAAGTATGATTATTATTGTGAGAATTCACTGTTTAGATGAACATTTATGTACACTTTTGGGGAAAGCTGAAATACATAAACTGTGCTTACAAACTGACAGTACAGGAGATGGAGTTAATAGCACTGAGATAATGTCCTAAATATATACCTGCAAGTGCAAAGAAGAACTGTGTTACAGAAATGATTCCCTGTTTTTAAGGAAATATTCTTACTGGTTCTGTCTGCATGTGTAATAAAAAGATCAGCCCAACAGATATTAATTACACAGCTAATATTAATCACAAATACCCAGGAGACAGTAGTGATATCAAATGTACTCTTTCCAGCCAGCATATTATTTTCTTTACAGATTACATACAGCCACACCACAGTTGCTGCTTGTGCACCTGCTGTGAATGTGTTACTATAGTTTGTAGCATTGCTAGTAAATATCAGCAGACACCATTTCTAAATTAGGCAATAAGGCACATTTATTTTCTATTCTTTTTTGCTTACCTGCCTGGAGCCAGAGGTGGTCGAGCCACTGGATAAAGTAAATTTTCTTCTCATTCTGACTGGGAGTGCATGTAGAGCATGGGTGGATGCTGGGCGGATGTCCAATGGTCCGAGCAGAACTTAAGTAAAGTTAAATTGTAAACAGCTCTCCAGTTCCGTTAGCTGCTGAGCTGCTGCTATTCCAGTTCAAATTTCCAAAGAGGCACGTGGTAAACACAGTCCAAGTCTTCAACAGGCTGGGACAAAGCTGATGTCATCACGCATACCCCTGTACATTGATGATGTTGTGGGATACCCTGGTGCTGCCTGATGATATTAGCCACAACTTCAACTTCTAAAAAAAAAAAAAAAAATCGGGAATTCAAGGGCCAGGAATTTCTGGCACCCCATTATTCTGCCCTCAAAACTGGTAAAAAACAATGAATTCAGTATGATTGAGAGGTTTGCCCATGCACAGTCATGGGTTATTGCTTAATTGTCACTCCTATAACTATTGAACTCAGTGCACAAGAAGGCCCTCACTGCTAGATGCTCTATTTCCTTAGGGAATCATTGACTTCCCAAGTATTGCTAATTTGTCCCACAAAATTGACTCCCAAAGTTGTCAGGAGTAGTCATCTGAAGTAGTCTAGAAAAGAGAAGCTGACAGAGTCAGCTTGTGCTATTGGACTGCAGCCCCCCAGCTGTAATAATTAGTGAGTCCCAGAACTCCACACATGCATGCTTGGCATTCCTAAACTTCACACATGCATGCAGGAATCCAGACTGCTGTTTAACCAGTCTAGATTAGGAAAGAAGGCATCAGGCTACAGATGCCCCAGAAGTCTATGCAGTTACAACTGCATAGACTGGAAGGGGATTGGATTGCAATGTCTGCAAGCTGGATAGCTGCTTTTGTGAGAAGGACTTTTGTATTCCAATGGAGCTGGGACTTGTACTGCAAATGGATGGGGACTTTGAAGTTGCAGCAAGAAGAGGGATTTCAGATGAAGCTGGGACAGACTCCAAACTCAGGTTTTTTATGTGTGTGTGGGGGGGGTGTAATGCCCCAGTTAAATACACCTGGTGGCTAGAGAGAATAACTCAGGCTCAAATCCTGCACCTTGGGTGCAGGTAGCAAGAACCTGAATTCCTTACTCACCACCACTTGTGAAAACTATTCAGATTTTTGCCTCATATTTCTTTTCTGTTCTGTTCCTCATAAAATCTGTGGTTTCCTGGATTTTGAATTCACTAAATAATGACAGGCATTTGAACTTCAGACTTCATGTTCTTTAGAATGGTAACACAAAACTTTCATTATAGCAGTTTTTTTAAGTTTATAAGATCAATATTTGAAATTTGTCCCTATTTTTGGGGTTATATATTCCCCGATTATTAGCTTTGTCCTGATGTTTTGTGCTAAGAGGTTGAGAGCTATGGTGAGAACTGAATTCACTGAATATGTTTGGGGGCTGTAGTTCCCCATTATTGGCTTTGTCCAGGTGTTTTGTGCTAAGAGGTTGAGAGCTATGGTGAGAACTGAATTCACTAAATGATAGTCATTTAAGTTTCAGTCTTCCTTTCTTTCAAGAAACAGCTGATTTAACACAATGATATGTTGCTCGGACTGTAGTGCACAGGGTCCTGAGTCCAAGACTTGACAGTGAAATACATGGTGGTAGCACAGCATTTTATTCTAGCAACTTTCCAAGATTATACAAGCAATGTTTAAAATATGCCCCTGGTTTTTGGGCTTTTGCCCCCCCCCAAAAAAAAAAGTTGGCTTTTTCCATATTTCTTGTGCTGCAAAGTTGAAAGATACAGTTGAGTGTCAAGTGGATTTTACAAGGAGCTGAGAGCTTCAAGGGAAGAGAAGTTTAGTGCTGCTTATGCTGAGTCTGCTTGCAGTATTAATAACACAACATGTAGTATACTTGCTTTTTGATGCAGAAGGCTTTGGGCTCTACTCCCACAGTATGTAAATGCATTGTTGATACAGTACTGTGTTGTACTTTTAAAGGGGGTGGATGCTGCAGTCCTGAGAATGTCCTCTTTGGCAGAGATACCTAGTAACTATGAACCTGTTATCAGTTTGCCATCTATTCCCTATTGCAATATTACTAGCTTATAATTTTGAATGTAACATAAGCAATTTATTCTTCAATGGCAACAGGCACTTCATTTGTAGATGAAACAATGAAATATAAAATTGTTTGCTAGGAGCAACCTCTTCATTAGTTACAGATCTCTTTAATGTGTAATTATTTAAATGACTTTTACTTCTGCAGAGATTGTGCGTATTTACTGATACTGGTAGATTGTAGAAGTTTGAGTAGACTTTTATGATGGAAACTTTCTGAACTGGGCAGTTTTATCATTATTGGTGCATGTATTTTGTTTCATTGTTTACTGGAAATATGTTCAAAACAATAAATTTAAAACACCCTCTAACAACTGTACTGTATTATACAAGGAATATAATTTAATACAATCAGGAAGGTGTGTCAAAGAACACTTGTATGTTTCATGTTCAAGGGGCCTATGATTTAAAAACAGCCCAAAGTTAATCTTTATCTGCCTCTGGCCAGATGTATTTTCTTTGAATGTGGACTTCAATGCTGTTTTAATTAATGTGAGTTTCAAGGGCAGAGAAGTTTTAAAGCTAAGTTTGTTTTCATTGTGAGACTGCATTGGTTTATTTAGCACATGTCTATTAGTGTTTGTGCTGTAAAATGTAAAATAAAACTTAAATAAAATCCATATCATTGTAGAAGTAAAGCAGTATGCACATTACAGTGTTTATGGTAAATGGGGTGAAATAGTCAAGTAATGGGACATTGGAATGGCTGCAGGGGGGAAGGCCCCATTCAACCATAATTTTTGAGAGGGGGGAAAAGAGCAAACTCAAAGACAGCCCTGGCTGAACCATAGCTCTCAAATGTCCAGATTTTCACAGAATGTATAGATTTCTGCTTCTTATTTTTGGTTTGTCCCTCATAAAATTTGTGGTTTTCTGGCAAACCATTTAGGAATGAAGTCACTAAATAATGACAGACATTGAGTTTTAGAATTCATACCCTTAAGAAAAATTCATGCTAAAACAACACCTATTATTCTATCAACTGTCTAAGTTTATACGAGAGCAAATTTTAGTACTGTTTGTATGTTCCCCCAATATATTTGGCCTTGTCCAGATTTCCTGCATTAAGAGGTTGAGAGGTATGTGCAATTATACAACGACTCCCCCATTAATATTCAAAAATGTGCATGCTGATTGGTCAGCATGCACATTGTAAATCAGACTTATACTAATGGAAAAAGGTTCAGTCACCCGGACCTTTTCCATTAATATGTCTTTTTTTTTTTTTTGGACAGCAATGGAGAACAGAAGAGCTCTGTTGCTGTTATCTCACCATGGTAAATGAGTTTAACATAGCGATATATCTTAAAAAAAAAAGCAACAGAAATCTTCCTTTCTCCGTTGCTTTTTTTTAAAGCTTTCTCGCTATGTTAAACTTGTTTAACATACCGAGACAGCTTTAAAAAAAAGCAATAGAGAAAGGAAAATCTCCATTGCTTTTTTTTAAAGCTATCTCACTATGTTAAACTCTTTTAACATAGCGAGACACATATTTTAAAAGCAATGGAGATCTTCCTTTCTCCGTTGCTTCCACACACAGTTCTGATGTACTACATAACCAAACGCATGCGCAGTACATCAGAACTGCTGCAGAATACTGGACAGCTGCGGAAGGGCAGCAAGGAGGCATTATACAATGCCATTATTTAAGAAAAGTAAGTATTTTATTTCTTAAATAATGTCATTGTATAATAGCAATAACCCACTTATGGGTGTGGGTAATGCTGGATTTCCCCACTGTTGTCTTTGTTTGGCCATTCAGACTTTGCCCTCATGAGCAAACCACACCAAACATGGGTAAATCCAGCATTACCCATACCCAGGCATGGGTTATTGCTTAAATAAATTGCTTTATAGAATTAGGTATACCCACACCTCTCAACTGTCCACAATTTTAGCTCAAAATGTTGCTCTCCCTTAATAATCCCTCAGCAAAATGGCAATTTTGGAAGAAAACGTGGAGAGTTTACAATTAATAAATAATTGTAATGATCAGAGTTGTAGATTACTTTTATTTCAGAAATGCATGTAGATTCTCTTCTTTTGTCAGCTGCTCAACTTAACAGTATTAATATTAAAATCATGTCCCTTGTTTGACAGGTTCCCAGCTGTATTGTGTGGCTATTTTAGGTTTTTGCATCACATTTTTGGTCCATTTTTCATAAAGTTGTGGTTTTCTGACAAATTACTGGCAAGTCGTTAAAGATTAAAGCTAGAAAATAATGACAGACATATGAGTTTCAGATTTCATATCCTTCAGAAAATTCATACTTATGCAAGACCTACTATTCTAGTATCTTTCTAAGTTTATAAGAGAAATATTTTAAAATTGTCCTTATGTTTGAGCCTTTGTCCCACTTCTGTTTATGACTTTGTCCAGATTTCTTGCTCTGAGGTTGAGAGGTATGACAAATGTGTCAGGGCCATTACCATCGGTCAGAGACATTTCAAATTGTGATATACTTGTTGCACCCCACTCCCCCATGCAGTGACTCTGGATGTGTCCAAGCAAGGCAAGGAGCAGTTATGCAGTGTAAGTGTGCAGAGTATCCCCCCATCCAAGGTAGACACAATTACTACAGTTGCTTTTCATCTGTCCTTGATTTTGCAGAATGTCCTGGTTTTCTGTCATATTTTTATACTGTTGATTTATGCTTCTTATTATTCAGAAAATGCATGTTGTTGGAGTACCTTAAGTAGTGCTTTAAGTAGCAATGCTTTAATGACCATCAGATAAGCTTGTCTGAGATTGTAATATGCAAGTAAGCTTTAATAAGCATGCTGTAAAATAATTACCAACATTGAAAGCCTTTTTGTTGTTGCCATGCAGAGAATATTTACATAACTAGATAATGTATAAGCCTTAGGTAGTGAAATGCATATGACAGTATTTGCAATAAAGGACAGTATTACATTATTTTCAGAAGCTCATTACATTTGTTGGAGACTTGTAGTCATCTTTGCAGGCTTTACCCGTAAACTAAACAGAATGCCAATCTATCATGTATGGTCCATAACCTGTGCAGTAATCCTTTAAGCAGTTTATCTTGAGCTTGTGTCTTGTTTGTTGTTCATTTTTTACTTTGATCATGTTTTCCCCATGAAACAAGTAGATAGTTGTCAGGCAGCAGGTCTTTTTTTTGGATAAGAAACATTTTTGCAAGTGGGGGTATCACAGACATTGCTACTTTCAGCATGTTACTTGGTACTTTTATAAATCTGAATATAAATTATAATTAGAACTGCAGTGCAAGGAGAAGTGGTTTGAGTTGAGTGCTGCTTGTTTTTTTTTTATACTTGATTTTGACTGGCATTCCAGTAATGTATTTAAAAAGTAATTTATTTTTTCATGCCTCACAACCTTTTTATTTCCATCTAGATATTAAGTAAGATGTCATGTAGTCAATGCATTGAAATATTTTTTTTCTTCTAAATTTCATTTTGTCTTGATTGGACTCTCATAATGACGGTTTGGCACCCAGGGCAGTGTATTTAATTAAAGTCCTAGTTTTTGTGGTTTTGAGCATAGCTCCACTCCTTTCTAGTTGGCCACACCCCTTTCCATTGGCTCCACTCATTCAGCTGTCTCCTGTAGCCCCCCTTTGATTTGATGTCACCAGCCACCACTGGAAGCATTGACATCCATGGAGTGCTGATGTGGTATCTTGGGAATCAGTTGAAGTTATAATCAGCTCAGAGAGAGAGAGACTACAAACAACTGTAAAGAAAAGAAATAGAAAATACAAAAAAAAAACAAAAAGAATAAAGTCATTTATGGGAAGGGAGGAAAGTTACACCTCTAAGAGAATTCTAAGCCCACTAGGAATATATCTGTTTTATTTCAAAGAAGGCAGATGCAACTCCCAGTCTTCAAATACTGAGATCAAATGACAAGAAGCAGAGGTCCAGACTTTTCCTACTGTTACGTCCCATAAGACATTGCAGCATATGCAGTCGTATGCCTCATTAAGGTCTACAAAATCCATGTAGACAGCATTGCAAATTCTTACAATCCTACCAATATATGTGTGAGAACAGAAAGCTGCCCAGTACTCCACATACAGGACAGAATTTCAGTTGGTCCCTTGAATCAAAGCCTCAGTTGTTGAATGAAGTCTCCCTTCTAGTGCTGTGGCACAGTTTTTCACACTGAGGATATGAAGTATGATAGGATGATCCCTTATAACTGGAACATACCCTGTTACCCTACCCCTTTTATGAAATTGGGGTGAAGTACCCCAGTTTGCATTCTAAATGCACTATCCCATACTTTTTGCAATATTAAAAGTTATATTAGACATGACAATCCAATGCTACATATATTCAGCATTTCCAGAAGGATCCAAAAAAAAGCAAGAAACCTGGTACTGATGTAAACACTAATCGAAAACAAAAGAACCAAACACGAACAACCTAACAAACTTGGAACTTTAAAAACAAAACAAAAACTGTACAAATACTGTAAAATAACTTATTTTTTGGTTTTAATATCTATAAATATATTGATTTTCCCATTGGGCAAATGCACCATTCACTGTTTTTGAAGGGATTTAATTTCATCCCTTCTAGTAGAGCAAATCTGGAACACACTTTATTGGATCTGAAGCTCTTAACTCTGAATTTTAATTTCCAGGTGTTGTTTGGTGACAAGCATGTACTACAAACTGAGGCTAATCCCTTCAAAAGGAAAAGTTTAGCCAAGCCCCCCTTACACCCCTCTATCAACATATTTGAAAAGATTTGTGAGGAAGAGATTTGAGAGCTTTTTAGTTCCAACTGTAACAAGTAATTCTACAATCTCTCTTCATCAGACGGGAAAACCCTAAAAAGCTATCAGTACAAATAAATAAATAAGATGTATGAAGCCTGACAAAGGTAATGGTGTAGTGATTATGGGATACCAGGATTATAAGGGACGTATGTGCAATGTACTAGTTAGCACCCAAACTTACTGTGTGATCTCCCTTAATGAAATATCCATTGCCTATAGAGGTATTAAGATTGCTTTTGATGAATTTTGCTGTTATTTGACATTACACATAAACTCTGTGAGTTTCTTTCCATGTCCAATGCAGTGGTTCCTAAAGTTTTTGGAATACCAAAAGTGCATTTGAATGTTGATGACTCTCCTTTAAGTCCCACTGTGACTGCAGGTGGCTGTATTACAGAACCGCTGATGAGGTTTAAAGATCAGGAAATGAAGAACATGTTTCACTCATTCCAGTACATCATTTTTGATTCTTGGGACCTGCTGAATAAATTGCATCACATTGATGTTGATAGTATTTCTTTACTTGCTACCTGTGATGTACAAAGCTTATTTTCAGTTATCCCCCACAAGGAGGGGTTGGAATGGTTTGGAGAAATTGTTAAGAGAGTTGGGGTCTTTTCTGAGCAAGATCAAGTACTTATGTGGGATTTTATGGACATCATGTTAAATAACAACTTCATGGCCTTTGGTGATGAATATTATAAACAACTTAGAGGAGTAGCGATACAGGTTGAATGTGCCCCTAATTTTGCAGAAAAGCTGTTCTCCTCATGTGGGAAATGGTGCCATTATTTAGTGGTTGCCTGGGTTACTTCAGATATTTGGATGACTTATTATTTGTGTGGAAGGGCACCACCAATGATTTTTTTGGCACCAGTGGAGGTGATGAGGTCTAGTACTAATTTTTGTGAAGTATACTTGCCACCTTGATGTTTAGCAGATCATCTTTTTGGATATTGATATCCAAAACACAATTCATGACTGATTAGAAACCTAGGTACACAGGACGCCTACCTATTGTAAATCATTTTTGTCCTTCACAAGTTGCCATCATTTCCACAAAAGGAAAGGAATTGTGAAAAGTCAATTTATCAGAGTTTCAAGATTGACTTCCAATATTGCCACTTGTCTAGATGAATTTTCAGTCCTTAAGAACATGTTTTTAGACCGACGATACTCCATCTTCCTTTTGTACAGTGCTCAAGCTGAAGTATGTGAAGGCAGAATGGAGAGATATGCAGCTATTATAAACAGTGGCTTGGTGAATTCTACTGGATTTAACCAGAAGGACATTAATAAATTCACTGATCAAAAGTGCATGATCCTTCAATATTCCCTGGATGTTAAGAATATTGAGCACATTATTTCCAAGTACTTGCATGCTCTTTCCTGTGAAGAAGGGACCCAACATCTGGTTAATAGCCAGTCCACATTTGCATACAAAAGGAAGCCGAACATCAAAAATTTATCAGCGAGATCTTGTCTTGACCTCATTTCCAGATTTCTGGTGACTCTGAAATGTGGAAGATGTCCTCAGTGTTTTACTTTGAGAACAATTATACAGGTCCCTTAGTGGACATTATCATGAGACATGTGAAAGGGGCAGGTTTTATTGCTATTCTAAAAGAGTGGTATACATTGTGGTTTGTACCCGATGCCATGTGTTTTATGTAAGCAAATCCAGTAATGCCCTCAACAAAAGAATTGATCAGCATGTTTATAGTATACAGAAGGTTGACAGCAAGAGCACCCTGGTAGGCATTCTTTATCCTGTCTAGGTTTCAAAAGATTTCAGTTTTTTATTTTGGAATAAGTACAATCAGCTGCCTACACAGGGGACTAGATGAACAAATTACTGCACTGTGAAATGTGGTGTTAACTTAGATTAGATTCCACACATTTGCTGGGGATTAATGCTGGTATTTCTATTATCAGTGAACTTAAAATGAGAGCTTACAAGTTGTAAACAGAGTTATTCATTCTGTATTGACTGTCTCTTTAAGATTTTCCCAGGCTTTAGTAGTCCATGTCACTTGACTGACTGGGTTTGAGGGTGTGTTTTTATGAATTTCCTTTAAAATTGTTTTTACTTCCTGTTTCATGGTTCTGATTATGTCTTTTGTATAAGATAAAAGTGCAAAACCGTGACTGTTTATCTCCAAGTTTTTTGTTTTGTTATTTAAGTTCCGAGTTTGTTAGGCTGATGGTTATTTCCAGAAATATTGTATTATTATTTCCTATAGCCTTAACATAGTTGATCTCTTTAGTCACAATATAAACTTCAACTGTTGTACATAAATGACTCCACTCCAACCAGTACACTCTGGCACTGCTTTTTCATAGGAAGGCAACACCACTTAATTTAGATGTTCCTTACAGTGTTCCTTCCATCTGCTGACAGAATTTTCAGTTGAAGTGAGCATCTTTTCACCCTTGTTTAGAATAACAAGTGTAATAGTCTCATCCATATTCCATAAAGTTTTCAGAAGCTATTTAAGGACACCGCAGCATGCCAAAGTTGCACCAGCTACGGGTGTGATTTCAGACAACATACTGAAAGCACTCTGAGTACTTAGCTATTTTGTGTAGAATCATTACAGATTCTGTGCATGCCCATTTGATTCCAAAACACATCGAGCATGCCCAACACAACTTAAATGCAAAAAACTACAATGACAGCTCTGTTTCTAAAATCCTTGGTGTATGCTATAAGACAAACAAGGAATGGAATCTACTGCTTTGAATTCTGACATATTCTGTAACAATGCCAGTAACAAGAAAACAAAAATGCAACCAGCAGTTAATTAACTGCAATGGGCTGCAGTGATATAAGCCATAAATAAGGCTTTGGCTGCGTGCCCTAGATGGCAGCCAGCAAGAGTCAGAGCAATGCTGCAACTAATCCAGTCATCAGACCAGCAAATAATTGGCAGATAATAGCTATACAGACAACTTGTGCAGACTGTCTGCAACATGTGTCCCACACATGTCTGTGTGAATCCTGAGAGGAAACGCCATCCCTCTTGGAACAAAAAATTTGTCTCAGCCTTCATGATTGCATTGTGTGCCATGCCACATAATCTGCTAACTAGAGCATGTGGCAGTCTTCCAGAAGCATGTGTGGGTGAATTAACTTAAGAACCCCTGAAATCTGAAGATGAGACCCCACAGGTATCAGAGGAGGAGCATTAGGACTTAGGGGGCAGAAGAGACAATTGTAGACAATATAGGGTATGACCAAAACTTCAGGCCCAGGAAACACAGCAGGATCTGACCCACAACTAAGTAATGACAAGCCACATGTACATCAGTACGCAGTTTAAATGCTATTGTTCAGGGGTTGCCCCAACACAGCAGTGCAGATTGTATCCAATGAAAATTACTCACTAGATATACACACTGAGCATCAGGCATAATATCATAACTATAAAATATATTATTATGAACATATACAAATCTGTCACAACAGTAGTCATCAACTTAAGGCACAACTGACACTGGTATGCATACACACAGATTGTTGAATCACTGTATGACACACAATAAGGGATGCATTTCAGTTCTATATATTCCTATTTCTCCACTACAGCAAGCTGCAAACAGGTAAATAATGGACATGATAACAGGTAAATAATGCAAACTGGGCGCCATAATCGACTCTCCAGCCGACACGAGCATCCCCCAAAAGGGCCTCATAGAAACAGACAACTGGTGCCAGAGCCATGGCCTCAAGCTAAATGCCAAAAAGTGTATAGTCATCCCCTTTGGCAAAAACAAAGTGCCCACAAATTACCACATAGGTGGTAATCCATTAAGTACAGAAGAAGTAATTAGGGACCTGGGGACCCAAGTTGATGGCAATCTCTCATTTGACAACCACGTGGCCAAAGTGGTTAGAAAAACATTTTATATAGCCCACCTAATCATGAAGGGATTCACATCTAGATCAGGGGAGGTCATCGAGCCTCTTTACTCATCCCTCATCAGGCCCATAATTGAGTACAATGCCCCTTTTGGGATGTACCTTACCAGACACCTGCAGCAACTGGAAAGACCCCAAAAGTACCTCACCAAGAGGATCAAAGGGCTCAAACAGATGCCATATGCTGCCCGGTTAAAGAAACTCCAGCTCTACTCAGTGGCATACCGCCTGTTCAGAGGCGATCTGTGCCTGACGTATAAAGCCATGTCCAACCCAGAATTAATGGACATGCTGCACCTCAGAAAATCCAAATCCCATCGAGCTACGCGCTCGAGAGACTTGAACCTCAGCACTGAAATAAATAGGACATGCTGGAGGGACAGATTCATAACCCAGAGGCTCCCTTCACTCTGGAATAAAATCCCAGTCCAGGTTAGGCAGAGTCCCTCATTGACTCTCTCTTCAAGAGGAATCTTGATGAGTGGATGGGAGATCGTAGGTTTACCCCGGGTATCACTTCTGTGTCACTGTTAGACAGAGGCACAGTATACTAACCTTGAAAAAGGGCATAGCAAAATAAATTTAAAATGGGTGGCGAAAGCCAAACACATTCTGGCTAGGCTTATAAATGCCCTAGGGCAGATAGCCTAGTATGAACCTATGAACCTATGAACCTATGATGCAGAACTGTTAATATCACAAGTAAAATATATCACTGTACAGTACGGATAAAATAATGTAATGAATGGAGTCTGCTATGTTTATTAAAACTGTTGGACTAACATGGCATCATCAGACATATTAACAGACACAGACAGATGAAATTGTCAGTGTGCTGCACAGCAATCATCATTGCCACAGTGTGAGTATAAACGAAAATGACATAGTGGATCAACTGTCTGTGTTGCTGCAATGCAGTCTAGGTACCCACACTGATGGCTCACATCACAGTCTGCTCTGTCCTTACCATGTATCGAATCACTTGGCCCAGGTTGCTCCACAGAGGAAACTGAAGGGGTGACACTAGCATGTGGAGGTGAAGAAGCATGAATACAACTTGACTGTCTGGTCATGACTGCTAGGCTCACAGACGACGGATGAGCAGTGGAACTGTGTGTATGTTGAAGAACAGACACTGATGCCCAATAGGCAAGATTGGTTATGCTGAGGGGGAACATGTCTCACCCATCTGGCAATTGGCTAAGCACACTCAAGGAATGCAGAATCCTGCTTGTATTATGGCACTGCTGAAGTACTGTAGAGACCAGGGATTCTACAGACCATACCACAGATAACATACCTGTGTTCTGAGCAGGCACTGACACAATTACCTCACTGTGTCTGTGCTCCTGTCATTCATGCAGCACATACAGCTGGTGTGCAACACGATCTGTGGCATGGGCAAGTGCATGGATGTCAGATCCATGACATTGCTCGGAATGTTCTTTTCTTTGTAAGAGAAGGTAGACACCTTCTAACACCTGCTCATGTGCACCACCTGTATACCTACATCTACTGTGATGGTGAGTACTGACGTGTTGTGGGGAATTATTAACATAAGCAGCAGTCCCACCTTGGGTCTGTTGTTCATTGGCCTCATCCTCTCCAACCTCCAATGTCTCCTCATTGTCTGGATGGCTGGACAAGTTTCCATCTACATGTGAGGCTACAGCCACATACACATGACTGCCACATAAGCAGAACCCTTCACTGTCTGTATTTAAGCATAATTTGCATGATTGGATGGGAAGCCACAAATTCACCCTGGGAGTTTCACCTGTGTCTCCCTTGGACAGAGGCAGTAGTTGTTGACTTAGTTCCGCTTAATACCTTCATATTCTTAGGAAAAGAGGCTGTACTTGACTAGGCTTGTAAGGGCCCTAGGGCCATTAGCTTAGTAACCTCCTATGATCCTATGGTCTTATATCCATCTTGTCCAGACTGTATCACCATTTCCTGTCCTGCGTGTCAAGGATCAAGAGGCCTTGTTACCATACTGAGATGCATCAAACCCCACATTGTTATCACTGGATGGACTAATGGAAGATACAGGCAGTTGATGTGCTAAAAGAAGAGAAAGATGACTCAGATCAGGACAGCATGCTTACATCAAATTATGGATATTATTAAAGACATATGATATGACACATTTATCTCACTGCAATGTTACAGATAATATTGACTTACTGTTTGGTCTTGTCTGTATATGGGCCATGGAATCTACATAACAGTGAGTAGGCAATTAGTTTACACAGTCAACATACCTGACATATCCAATGAATACAAAATAAATAAATAAATAAAAAACACAAACCTGACAAGTCCTCCTGGGAAGACAGTGTGATAGCAGAGGGATGCACTTCAACTAATGTAGGTAAAAAGTCATTATTATTAATCACATTGCCAACATGAACCATCCAAACAGCATTAAAACACAGGTTTTACATAGATATACCACTTGTTTGTGTACTTGATGATGATGATGATGATGATGCAGTCTTGCCTAGGAATGGGTATAATGAAAGATAGGTACTAGCATACCATTGGCAGACTCCTAGTGTTGTGAGTTTGTGTTTTGTACTGCAGATCCTGCTGAGGGAAAGTAAAGAGAAAGAGAATGCAGTCATGCATGCAGGCAAAAAAAATACTGACAGCATGACATATATATGACACAGTAACAAGGGCTGCAGATATAGGCTTACATACTGGAAGTTGCAGCTGTTGGCCACATGTCAATGTGAAGAAAAACAGTGACATTAATATCATGTATTACAGGTCTGCTATACATTGCTGAAAACTATGAGCCAGTTACCGTAACATACTTTCTCTGTCTGTACTTGAACCTGCATGGTTTGGGCCCCCACTGGCTGTACCTGTAGTGTGCAATGTTAGGGAAATATTAATATAACAGTAAACAGCAGTGCCATAACATGAGACTGAGCAAATAACAGGTAGTGGTCACAGCAACTCAAAACGGATACACTCACCTGCCCTTCCCTGGTGTTGTCCAGAAGTAGATGGATCTGTGAATATTAATACAGACAGCAAGAAATGTGTTGGTTACACTGTTCTGTCTGTACTGTACTTGTATGAGTACATTATTACACTTCATTGTCATCATCCTGTGTAGATCTGTGTGCACGGTTCAATTCTGCTGCTGTAAATCCAAAATGACAATACAATAATATGCATGCAACAGCAAAATGCAATGATTTACTCTATAGTCATCCATGTCATGCAAAGTAAGGCATGTTCAGCCTGGAACTCCTGCTTCTATCCCACCAACAGGGATCCATCGCTCTCCTCTTGCAGTATGCAGGGAGGCAAGAAATATTGTGATTTCATTTGGGAAGGCACAGCTGGTCCACCACTGGTTGCATCCATCGAGCCCTCATGCCGTTATAACCTTTTGACTGCTTGGAGGATCATGTCAGATCAGCGTCATTGATAGTCCTTGCAGGATCTATTGTGACCTCCAACCATATTAGTTATGTTGATGATGTCAGCTCACACTTCATTCCTCCATACTCTATTCCCTGCATGTCCAAAGAGCCACCATAGATGCTGTGATGCTGTCACAGAGCATCCGGGACAATGTCATTTTCCTGTGGGGAGAAATTGTCTCCCCTAGGTCTGTTTACCATCTGAAAGACAGTGATATCCACATGATCATATTCCTGTGGGGGCCCAATTATGCAGATGAGTATGTGGACAATGTACGTCACCATGCATGCATTCCAATTGACAATGCAAAAGTCTATAAAACACTGACTGTGACACATACAAATGTGACATATAAAAAGTAACAATGTCTGCCTAAATAACAGTTGTAAAATCAACATAACTTGTGATATCTGTAGAGTCTATCTGCTGGATTCAAATCCCTTACACTACATATCTGTTGAATGGAAGTCCAAAGGCAACAGCATCATATCAAAGGAGTCTGCATGTGTTTTAAATTAAAATACTACACAAATTGTAATTTGAACAACTTATGGAAAGCATCAGAATACCTTAGTATTTATAAGTAGGCCAGTGAGAACACATATCCTTTTCTATATTGATCCAGAAGTTATAAGACTTGTATTGAGCCATCATGGAAAAAACATCTTTAACAGCAGAAGGATATAGTACATACGTATACTGCAGAATGAGTAGATTTCTGTGCATACATCACAGAGTGTATGCAGTCATCTGTAAAACATATAGATGATCCATACATCTGTCTTTATGTACTGTTCACTTATGTAAATCTGTATATACAACTGCATCTGGGAAATTAATGCATGTCCTTAATGCAGATGGCAAGAACTTTATGCATAAAGATAAATCAGACAGAACTCCAGTAAGTTATAAGCATTTGTCTTAAAGCACACATTTTCAAAATCAATAACTCTAAACAGGTACAATTGAGAATGAGTAATGTTAACAGAGGTAATATTCCCCAAAACAGAAATGCAAGCAGGTGGCAATTTACCTTATCAACTACCTATGACTCCGGTATCACTGAAAGTAAGAGCACCTAATGTGTACCCTTTTTAAGTATCATTTGCACCATACATAATTAATTAGGTTCATTAAAATTCAGATTTTGGAATCCCTTTTGTGCACCTTTGTATAACTTCTCAAAATTCTGTGTATTAACCAATTGTTTGTCATAATGGGCAGGTACTTTGTGCAAGTACCCAATAGGTATGGCTAGAGGTACCATGTGTAGTATATACCTGTTATCTTCCAAAGATCTGATAACATGACATAAGCTCCATTTTTAATTACTGATTCCAATACATTTACAGATCAGACTATTGCTACCTGTGAACTGAGTCAGACCTAGTGAGCATTTTTTTCATTTTTCCATTTATACTACATTTTCCATTGGAGTATCAAGATGGTTATTTCCTGGTGGCTTTAACATGTTCTGGCGCCCCATTGGACCAAGCAGGAGACCACACAGATTCTGGCTGTCTTCCCTGGAGTGGAGCATCAGATGAGAGTCAGGCCAAGGAACCTTGCAATGATCAACATCTGGAAATAGATGGTGAGGGAACATTTATGACTTACGGGGATCTACTGGATTGGAATGCATGTTTGCCAGCACTATGATGACATGTAAAGAAATGACAGACAGGAACTTCATCAGAGAGTCACTGAGGTGCAGAGACAGTCAGTGGATCCCTACAGTTAGTCATAATCTTACATACAGTTGAGAATTCCTACAGAATTTAGCGATATAGCTGTGACCAAAATATATCAGATACATAGCTTTTATAACCATTAAGTAGCTATTATGTCAGTTAGCTCATCTGGATAACTAAGAATATATGGTAACTGCTCTCCATATAAGTATGGCTTCTATTCCCATGCTGTTAATTACTTAATAATGTGTATAATATACACAGTTCTGAACCTTGTAGATGTACATCTGTTTTCCAACATATAGCAGCGTCATTTCATGCATCCATTGCACTTGAGTGTTACAGTCATGGTGTTTGACCAGTCTCAAAGTGTCTTCATTAAAACCAAATGCACTTTGAGACTGGTCAAACAGCATGACTATCTCAAACTACTCCATGTCCAATTAACTATTAGGAAAGTATCATGCTGAAGCATTGCTAGCTATAGATCTACCAGCATGAACCAGAATATGCATACAGACTACCTCAGATTACTAGAATCCATCGCCATGCAGCCCAACACCTCAGTCTTGGGAGATTTCAACTATCCTTCCATAGACTGGGGGGGACATAAATGAGCAAAAGCATGGTTGCCCAGTGGTTCCTGGATTTTCTTACCACAAATGTTCTGGAACAGATAGTCTGCACCCCCACTAGGGGCCGTAATGTCCTGGACATAGTCCTCACTGAAATGGGGGGGGGGTCACTGTATTTCCCCAAGTGTGATGCCCTCCCTTGTTAGGTCAGACCCCAAATCAGTCCCATTTGAAGTAACTACTGGAACTGACTCCCTCACAGGAATAAAAACTATAAGAAACTTCACAAAAGCTAACTACAGCCTACTAAGTGATGGTATAAAAAGTATCATACCACCCACAATCATAGACATCAATGGTTGCTATGCAGAAGTGTATGCAAATGCCCTGTACAAGCACTTAAGCGACTGCATAAACTGTACTCTAGCTGACCAGGTCAAAACCAAATATTCCTGTAAAAACAAGACAGCGTGGAGGACTACACGTATAACTAGATTATATAACAAGAGGAATAAACTGTTGTCCAAAAGCAAGATGGGTATCACTCTGCAGGGGAAGAGTTTCCTCCTAAGTCTAAACAAGAACATCAGAAATCTTGTAAAGTCTTCTAAAGCAAATTTAGATATTAAAATCAAATTCCTAGCCAAGGATAATCATAAGGCATTCTTTATGTACATCTGAAGTCTAAAAATGAATGCCCAGCTATGTGCCAAATTGGTTGTAGATGGGATCACTCATACTACACCAGAAGATATCATGAACCAGCTAGTTGACAGATTTAGCACAAACCTCACCCCCCTATCCCCACCTACCATATCCCAAAGGATACCTGACACCAGCCCTCTGCCTAGTAACACTAGAGAACAGGTCATCTCTTGGGACCAGATAATATCCCATATTGTTTATAAAAAATCTAAAATAAGATCTAAGGGACCCCTTTGGCATTCTCTTTAATCATAGCTTGAGAACTGGCTGTTCCTGCAAAATGGAGAACAGCAACAATGATCCCCTGCACAAAGGGTGGGGGGGTTATCAACTGACCCTAGGAACTACAGACCTATACGTCTGATCACACTCATCTGCAAGGCCATAGAAGGAACTACCATGGACCTTACCAACAAGGACATAGGTGACCTCCAAACGCTGGATCCAACCCGGTTTGGCTTTGTTAGGGGCAGATCATGCTTATTAAACCTGATGGACTTCTTTGAGAATGTCACCAAAGCCATAGATGAAGGTAAGACAGTGCACACAGCCTGCCTTGACCTTGCCAAGGCTTTCAACACAATTCTCCACTCTGGCATCATTGAGAAACTCTCCTAACTACAGATTAATCCTTATGTTACTAGATGGTAGCCAATCCTCTCACCAAGAAAACACAGTCTTTCAAAATTGGTGACTCCATCTCCAGCAGTAGACCCATCACCAGTGGAGTACCACAGGGCTCTGTGCTGGACCCCTTACTGTTCCACATCTATTTCTCAGAAGTCCAGGCCAAAGTAGACACCCTCTGGCTCACCAAGTTCACTGATGATTGCAAACTGGGAGCAATCACTGAGAACTCAGTGATGTCAACATATTAAAAGAAGGGTTAACACAAGCAAATTATTAGTGCCAAAGCCATGGTCTAAAACTAAATGCAACAAAATGCATTATTATTCCCTCTGGCAAAACGGAATTCCCTACCAGTTACAATACTGACAGCACACCCCTCCTCCAAGTTCCAACCCAGTGGTGCAAGACTTGGGAACACAGGTTGATAACAATCTGAACTTCAAACACCAAGTTTCTGTAATGATAAGGAAAGCCTTCTACATAGAACACCTCATAAATAAGGGCATAGCATCCAGGTCAAGGGATGTTATAACTCCACTGTACTCGACCCTCATCAGACAACTAACAGAGTATAATGTACCTTTTGCATGTACCTTACCAGATACCTGCAGCAGGTGAAGAGACCTCAGAGGTTTCTCACTAAGAAAATACAGGGACTCCAAACCATGACCTATATGGACAGACTGAAAGCCTCTTCACTTTATTCTGTATTGTGTTGCTGAAATGTGACTTGTTCCTGGCCTATAGGGCAATCTCCAATGCTGCCCTAATGGAAATGCTATACATCTGCAAGTCAAATAACAAAAGGGTCACTTGCTCTAGGGATCTCAACCTAGATTGTGACATTAACAGAACATGCTTGGAGAGACAGATATGTCTCCCAGGAACTGCCGCTTCTGTAGAATAGACTTCTTATTCACGTAATACAGAGCTCCTCACTGACCATATACAAATCCAACCTAGATAATTAGATGGGAGACTGCAAATTAACCCCTGGGTTGCACCCATATCCTTCATAGACAGGAGTGGCCAGTGTTGATTACAGACCAGCTCTGTTCATAAATTTATTCTGTAAACAAATGGGGATGTTTGGAAATAACATGGCTAGGCTTGTAAAGGTTCTAGGGCCACTAGCTTAGCAGCCTCCTATGAACCTATGAACCTGTAAGCCTATAGTACCTAGGCCACTGATGGTTTCCACAACATTATCATGTAAAAGCTTCTTTACTTTAGCAATGTCACTTCATGGCTGTTCATCTGACTCATTAGACACTGAGACTACAATTTACATTCACACACAGACATATCTGCTCAGGGAAGACATGCCCATGAAAAAGAAATGGAATAATGACATGCTGACAGACACTGAGATGAACAGTTTAGTGTGTCAGAAAAAAATATTAAATAGTTCTGGTCCCAATAATAATGTTATTTTGATATTTCAAAGCTTTTATTGTTTTCAGATTTCAGTTTTGTTAATGTGGCATGAAGCAGTCTTGGGCATGATTCCATTCAAATGTCTGGATATGCTACATGTGCTTGCTTTGCATATGGTTGTCATACTTCATGCTAGTTAATATTCAAATGTTCATGTGATGTCCTGATTTTCGCTGATAAGCTGTGTTATGCATGTCATTACAAGGCCTTGATTGAACTGTTCACACTGGTGATGGATAAATTTTCCCTGACATGGTCTGTTATTGTTCATGCCCATAAATATACATAAAGTGACTTAGGGAAGGTGTTGTGTGCATTAGGAGCCATTCAGTAGCAGTAATTGTTGTTGTTGTTGTTGTTGTTGTGTCTTTCGGCTTTTCCCGTGTTGATTATAATTGCCCTACTTGCTAATGATTGCACTACTTCAAACTGAACTGTTTCATGTATGCCACTACACCTTCAGTCTCATATTTGCATTTGCAGAACTCATCAGTGGATGGTATTGTTAATTAAGTATGTTATATTGAAGATGTGCACATCAGTTTCATTTTATGGTCAACTATGATCTTCACGGGAATGTGCGTTGCGATAGATATTTGCGTTTCATTTCTGTTGTGCTTTTTTGATTCATCTGGACAGAGCAAGGGACCCATGAGCAATCTCTGATCAGATCCAGATGGCAAGAATATGCCAGGCCAATGCCGGAGTCCTCTGATGATGAAGATGATGACACTGATGACAATGACGAGGAAGTTGGACCCACACCTGCCCAAATCATCATGCTTGCTGCATACCTGAGGAGACAATGCCAGGACTGGAACAGAGACTATTTTAAGGATGATATCTGGGAGGCTGTGACCAATATGTTTCAAACACAGATGAGGGACATTATGGGGAACTTCTTTCAGGATATGGCACCATCTCTGCACAATTCATTCAGGGAGACAGCCCAGGGGGTCATTTGTGAGGCTCATCCCCATCAGCTTCGCCCTCAGGTCCATAAGTATTGTCTGTGTGCCCCAATTATGTTATGCTGCCATCACGCTGGTTGCAATATAATTGATTGGACTGTATGTGCACTGTTGTGCATGCATACCATGTTGCTACCATGCTTATGTGTTATCATTGTGTGACATTTAATTATGCTTCAATGTGTGTATGACACACATTAACACATCACTCTTTCCTCCAATATTCCGCTGTCCATGCATTGCGTCAATTAACTTGCAGCTAGTGCTGCAACAATTAGCCTGTGAACATGTATTTTACTGAAGGGAACCGACTTTCCATAGTCCAGTACTACCATTGTGCATGGTTCGTATTTGTGTATTGCTATATCATGTACGTGCAACAAAAGCACATGTCATTTCCCATTTGTTTTGGATGACAATTGTCATACTGTCCCACTGGTATGCTATGGTTTTGTTTGCCATGTGTTAGCAATACTGATGTTATGTGGGGTCATATACAGGTATGCTATACCTATGGGCAGTCTTCTTATTCTGACTGAATCAAATGCCACTGTAGCATTAATGTATACACCATGGTAAGGATAAATTGTTCTGTGACAGTATATTATGTCATGTTTGCTGTATGTTACATTTCCAGAACCATTACTTGGTCACATAAGTTCACACTTGATGTCAGTAATTGTACACATTAACTAATGACTGTACATGTCTCTGCACATAGCTGAATCCATACTGACACAAAAATTGTACCTTTGAATTGTATGCATTCACGGAAGTATCATTGATGTGCTGGAATGACGCTCGCAGGAGTGTCCCCTGCTCAGTAATGAGCAGGGTGCATGATGTACTCCTGCATTTGCTTATTCAACATTAGCATGACAGGATATGTGTATGTGACTGAAATTTTTAGCTTGCTTACTTATGCCTGTTGATGTTATATGAGTGCACATTACTGTGTAGACATCAGCAATCAGTCTGCCGATGTGGCATATATTTGCCATTTGCTTAAATGCATTTTGGGTTAGCTTCAACAGCATTCTGTGTGATGTACACATGCATTTGTGATGTGTAAACTTACCTTGCAGTCCTACTTTTCCCTTATGTGGGGCCAGGTTGTCTACCTCAATTCAATTTTTATATTCCCGTATTATATTTTGCAGATATGTTTGCCTTTGTTGCATTTATTCACCATTGTCATGCATTACATTGTTGACATGGTGAACACATGCCAAATGAATGGCCATTTTACAGATCCAGGACATCTGCATGCAAGCTGCTAGCTACTGCTTGAAATACGTCCTTGCTCTCCTTATACTTTTGGTTAACCAGTGCACACTGTTGAAATCTATGTGCACTACCTGATGTATTTTTAGTTGTAGTGTTACATTTTTCCAAATATTCTTACATATCATGATGTGTGTATGTATTTTGACATTGCTTTCATGTACATTCCATTTAGGCCACACTTATATGCCTACATCTGTGTGTTACCTTTGACAAGGCATATGTGTGTCACATATACACATTCCATTGCTCATATGTTTGGGTTGTGTACACCTACTTGTGTATTTAGCAGCCATTTTGCTGGAGTGCTACTGTTTGGCACCATGCTTGGTTGATTGCCTTTCACATAGGTTCATAGGTTCATAGGTTGGTACTGAGCTATCTTCCTGAAGGCATATATTAGCCCAACCACATTGTGTGGTATTCACCACCCCTTTAGTAGTTCCCTAGACCCTTGTACTAGCAGGTAGTACCCTTGGCCCCTATCTAGTAGTGCTGTTGGTGTGATCCCCGGTGTGAACTTTCTGTTACCCATCCACTCATCAAGGTTCCTCTTGAAGAATGATAGTGAGGGGCTCTGTCTTATGCAGATCAGGACCCTGTTCCATAGTAAGGGAAGTCTCTGAGAAGGGAATCTATCCCTCCAGCATGTTCTATTCATTGTTGTGTTGAGGTTTATATCCCTAGAGCGTGTAGTTCAAGTAGATTTGGTTTTGCTAAGATGGAGCATGTTCAACAATTCTGGGTTGGACATGGCTCTGTACGTTAAACAGAGATCGCCTCCGAGAAAGCGGTATGCAACAGAGAACAGTCTTAGCTTTTTCAATCGTGCTGCATAGGGCAACTGTTTGAGGTCAGTAATCCTCTTGGTACCTATCTCTGTGATCTCTCCAGCTGCTGAAGATGTCTAGCTAGGTACATTCCAATTGGTGCATTGTACTCAATAATGGGTCTGATGAGGGAAGTGTAGAGGGGCACCATTACATCCTTAGATCTTGATGCAAACCCTTTCATGATCAGATGGGTCACATAGAAGGATTTTCTAACCACTTTGGTAACATGGTTATCAAAGGAAAGCTGGCTATCTACTTGGGTCCCTAGATCCCTTATTTCTTCTTCAGATTTCAGGGGATTACATGCATGGTCAGAGGCTTGATTCTGTCCTCTGCTGGAATTATCTACCATTTCTAGATCTGCATTTGCTCATCTGTGATGTAGTTTTGCTTACAATTACATTGCTAACAGACTACTTGGATATGTGTTTATTTATCCAATGGGTACTCTGAACCTTACTCTATAACACGCATCTTCCTTTGCTTATACACATCCAGATATGACTGCCACACACTTTGCAACATGTCTTACCTTGATAGTGCATAGGTAGATATGTATTTTTCTGCATCTCACCATTTCTGACATGCATCCATACCCTACTTGACAACTTTCTGTTGCCCGTGTTGTGCAGTGTGCCTTCTGTGTAACTTACCTGTCCTTACTGGGGTTTTTTTCAACCTTTGCCTGTCATGTGTTGTGATATTTGTTATGATATTTGTTCTATAGGTATACCTGCTATGATGGCCTTTTCTTCCTTGTTCCCTATATTTAACTTTCCTTCTGTTTTTAAAAAAATTTTAAAATGGGGCCTATTCCCACCAAAAAAAAAAAAAAATAGCCTATGCTCTTTTGACTTTCCCTCTGATTTTCTTATTCCGTCATCCCTCTTTTGTGAACTTTTCTTCACCCATATGCACATCTTCTTTTCCATCTCCTTTAATTTCTTTACAAACTGTCTAAAATTTCTCTAAAATGTCATATAACTTGTATCAATTTTTAACCAATGTTTTTATATTATCACTGGGATTCAATAAACTCTGTGTAGGCTTCACGAAAAACTACATGGACTTTACATGTATGCATGGTGATGTGTAGTGCACAGAAGCACTCATTGCATATTCATGCCATGCACCACATTTAAACATAAATAAGTGAGGTGCTGTAGCTGGCAATAGTGTTCTGGCCAGGAAACCACGTAACTGAACAAGGTTAGCAATCCTGTTTAAATCAGAGCACTGAAGGTCTGCGGTTTTGCACAGAATGCCACAATGATCACCGGGGCTTAACAGATAGCTCTCAATCTCTTAGTGCAAGACACCTGGACAAAGGCCAACATAATGGGGGTTACTGTCACACTGCTTCTAAGGCTTTTTTAGCTAGTTTCACTGAGTGAAAGGTATTAACTGGAAATTCTCTCCATTTGTTAAGCATCTGTTTGTTTGTTCTGATTTTCTGCCAAGGAGTGTATCATATAACTGATTTGTTTGCAGTTAAAAGCATTTTCTAGAGTATTATTGCTCCTTTATCTGTTTAAAACTTTCATTTAGTGTCTCACTGCTGTTTTTCTGCTGTGATAAACATTTCTGTAGTGTTTTCTGCCTAAAATAGTGTAGCTAGTAGCTGTAGCATAGTCCCAGTTCAGGTCTGCTGTCTCTGGACCTGCTTGTTTGTTTGCAGTGGCTGTTTGTTCTTAGCACATGTTCCAGGCAATCTTGGATTAGCAGAAGCCTTTCTTCACTTTAGTCAGAGGACTGTGTTGATTGGCCACTGACTGGTAAAGGTTGGCTGGTCTAGGGCTTGGAGCAAGCACTCATTGGTCCTTTTGAGCTTTTTTTAAGTTCTTTCAGGTTGTACCGTCTGATATTTAGGCCCTGCTATTGAGAGGAATTCTGTTTATTCACACTGAGCTGAACGGAGGAGGAGCACTGACCACAACTCTGATCTGTGATATGTATCAATAAGTATCCTGTTTTCTTGCTTAATTTTACTAGTTATTGCTTATTCTAATCATTTATAGCACATTTTTATTGTCTGCTGCCTACTATTCCTTACTGTATTTTATTGCTATAAACTAATCTGCACTATTGTACTAAAATTGTCTGCCTTACAGGGCCTGTTAAATCACTTTTGTTACTGTCACACTGTTTGTAAAGCTTTTTTTGACAGTTTCACTGTGTGAAAGGTATTAATTCAAAACATTCTCCATTTGTTAAACATCTGTTTGTTTGTTCTGATTTCCTGCCAAGTTGTATATCATATAACTGATTTTTTTTGCAGTTAAAAGCATTCTCTAGAGCCTATTTGCTCCTTTAACTGTTTAAACTTTAATTTAGTGTCTCACTGCTGTTTTTCTGCTGTGATAAACATTTCTGTAGTGTTGTCTGCCTAAAATAGTGTAGCTAGTAGCTGCAGCATAGTTTGTCACCCTCCCTCACTATTGGTGTCTTGTTCTTACACTTGGTAACTTTGTAGTTGCCCGCCCCTACTGTAAATTTGATTTGTGACACTCCTCCCACTCCAGTGTCATTAGCTCATTCTGGTAAGGCCAACCCCCTTAGTCTCTTAACCTTGAATAATCTCATTTCTCCCTTTTCACTTTACTAAAAAAAATCTTTATGCAGCTGCTTTTACAGTATTTGTGTTTCCTCATCCTACTCTATTACTTCATCTTGGCGTTTCTGCTACGTGTTCTCTAAAGTGTTCAATTGCATCTTCTCTGCTGCATTTATTGCTGCTTGTTTTTAGCATGTTTTAAATTTTAAGAGTTATTATAAGCCTCTTACATTTGGTTTAAGCACTTGGGCTTTAGGCCTACCCTTAGTTCTCCCTGGCTTCTCTCCCTCAGATTCTAACAAATATGGATGGACAATTTTCTAAGGTTTCTCCTGCCAGACTGGTTGATATGGGCATCCTAAGACAGTGTAGTAACTGCCTCATGTTCATGGACAACCATCTACTACTACCACATAGGAACACAATTTGTGAGAGATGCAATTAGATAAAAAAGCTAGAGTCTATGCTCTCTCCCTCACAAGCCAGTATATCTGGCACTGAGAAGGTTGTCAACACAATCACTACACCTCAAACACCACCCACAACTACACAACACACACCCACATATGCAGAGGTTCTCAACAAAAACAAACCCAAAAGAGACCTCAGTGGCAAAAACACATGAGAACTCCACAACCCTCCACACCACATACCATGCATAGTCCACATACCAGTGTCTCACAATCACTAAGGCCTAACCATAAAGCCAATATATTAGCCATAGGAGACTCCATTGTGAGACACACAGATGTGCCTCTCACCAGGCTAGATAAGGAGAAAGTCACGGTTATTTGTTTGTCAGGTGCCAGAACCTGCCATATCACAAACTCACCCAAGTCTCTCAACAACAGGTACTGTTATGACTCTGTCATAGTCCATTTTGGCATGGACGACTTGAGATGTACCTCCTTGGACTATATGAAGAGGGACATGATTGAGCTCACTGCATATGTGTCCCAGGCAGGTATGTCCCTAGCCTTAAGCAGCATTCTATCATCACCCAGAATGATTGCCTCAATGCAAACAGAAAATGACTGACTTTAGCAATCGGCTTAGTTTCTGGTGTCATTCTAGGGGGATCCAGTGCCTGACAGCCTCCTAGAGATGGCCTGCATCTGTCTAACTTGGTCTTCAGGCTTCTGGCAAAGGCCCTTGCCTCCCTCATAGTGCCTATTTTAGGAAAAGTCATAAGGTTGATACTACCAACGTAATAATTTCAACAAAATGCAAATTAAAGGTCATGCTGCTAAACACTAGGAGTCTAAACATGAAACTGCACTCATTGCAAGCATTCTTAACCCTGCAAGATGCTGTCATTTGTGCAGTCACAGAAACCTGGTTCAAAGCTGCGGAGAGCACCCCAGCCTTACCTGGTTACTTGTCCTATTATACATTCAGACCTCAAAATGTGGGCAACAAAGCCAAAGGAGGTGGAGTTTCAATATATATTAAAGGCAGACATACCTGAAACAGTATGATGCACAGGAGACACTCCAGGCACAAACCATTGACAAGATGCCTATTTAAATGATAGCTCGCTACAGGCCCCCAAATTTGACTGAAGATGCCCACTTCACCTATCTGGACCTCTTCAAATCTATCACGATTCAGCCCTTTACCCTGATCCTGGGTGACTTTAATTACCCAACCATAGACTGGAAAAACTATTCATGCCAGAAAACAAATGCCCAGAGATTCCTCAATTTTATCAATGCAAACACCGTGGAACAGCTAGTCAGTAGCCCCACAAGAGGTGATAATATCTTGGACTTAGTATTAACCGACATGAGTAACCATTGCAGGACCCCTACGGTTTCATCCTCCCTGGTAAGATCCGACCATAAAGCAGTCACTTTTGAAGTCAACAAAAAACAAACAAAAAACTTCTTCAAAGAAGATTACAACCTCTGAGGGATGGTATAAACAGCTTTACACCCCCCCTCCCCCACTGTAGGAATGGGCACCAGTGTCCAGATCGACAACAAAGTATGATACAGCATTTATATAGATGCATGGAATCAAGAATACCTGACAGGACAAAATCATCCTCCTCAAGGAAGACTAAACCTGTCTGGTCAACATCTACACTAAGTAAACTATATAACAAAAGGAAAAAATGCTGTCCAGGACCAAGAAAGAGCAGGTGCCCAATTGAAAGCAATCTCTCCTTAGCCTAAACAAACAAATAAGAGCACTAGTGAAATCCTCTAAAGCCAACTTCGAGTCCAAATTGGCCACATCTACTAGAGACAATCATAAAGCCTTCTTCACATATGTCCACAATCTCAAAAAAAGCACCCAGATCTGTTCAGAACTGGTGGTCAAGGACACCACATACACAAATGCTGTAGATATAGCCAATCTACTAGCTGACAGATTCAGCAAAAACTTCTCCCCTCTGTCCTCCATCAGTAAATCAGGACATCTTTAGTACCTGCCCCCCACCCCTTATCTCTAAGGAACAAGTTATCACTGCCCTCTCAAAGGCAAAAAAATACAGCCGTCGTGGGACCCGATAACATCCCAGACTGAGTTCTACATGAACTCAGTCATGACTTGCAATACCATTAGGTACCCTATTCAACCTAAGCTTGAGTACCAGCTATGTCCAGCCGAGTGGAGGACAGCCACTGCCATCCCTTTACATAAAGGTGGAGTGTCCACCGATCCAGGAAATTATAGACCCATCAGCCTAACTAGCCTGATCTGCAAGGCCATGGAATGGAATATCGTGGACCTCATTAACAGGGACATTAGCAACCTCCAAACACTTGACACCACAAAGTTTGGCTTTGTCAAGGGAAGGTCATGTCTGTAAAATCTGGTCGACTTCTTTGAGACAGTCACCAAAGCCATGGATGAGGGGAAGATGGTGCACACCATCTACTTTGACCTGGTCAAAGCCTTCAACACTATTCCCCACTCAGGCATAGTAGATAAACTCTCTCAACTAGGCATCAATCCATATGTTATCAGATGGGTAGCAATCTGGCTCACTGATAGAACCCACTTAATCAAAATAGGGGAAGCCACCTCAAGCAGTAGACCTGTAATGAGCTGCATACCCAAGGGATCAGTCATGGGGCCTCTGTTATTTGGGATATACTTCTCTGAGGTGCAGGCCAAAACCAGTGGGCTATGGTTAACCAAGTTTGCAGATGACTGCAAGCTGGGTGCAGTCATCAATTCCCCAAGTGATGGGGGCATCCTCAAAGAGGGTCTCACTCAAACAAATGACTGGTGCCAGAAACATGTCCTCAAGCTGAATGCCAAAAACTGCATCTTCAGCCCCTTTGGGGAGAGTGATGTCCCCACATATTATCACATTAATAACAATGTCCTAAGTACGCAATCAGTAGTGAGTGATTTGGGCACCCAAGTTGATAGCAACCTGACTTTTGACCACCATGTTGCTTCCATTGTATGAAAAGCTTTCTACATGGACCACCTCATAAGTAAGGGTATCTCAACCAGGGACAAAGAGGTCATAGCATCCCTATATTCTCCCCTTATAAGGCCAATTATTGAGTACAATGACCCCTTCAGCATGCACCTAACAAAGCACATGTATCAGATGGAGAGACTACAGAGGTTCCTCACCAGGAGAATCTAGGGCCTCAAACATCTACCCTACACAGATTAGCTAAAAGTCCTGTCCGTCTACTCAGTTTCATACAGACTCCTCAGAGGTGACCTCTGTCTGGCATAGAAAGCAATCTCAGACCCCGCCTTAATGGGATATACTTGCAAGTCAAACTTCACTCGAGCAACCCATATGCACAACTTCAACCTGGTCTGTGATATCAATAGGACTTGTTGGTGGGACAGATTTGTGTCCCAGAGACTCCATCTGTGGAATAGACTCCCTCTCCACATCAAGCAGAGTACCTCATTATATCTTTTTATGTGCAACCTGGATATCTGGATGAGAAATAGAAAATACACCCCTGTGATTCCACCTATGCCCCATCTGGACAGGGACTTTGGGTGCTGACTTGTCTAAACATGCACTAAACTCTTGGCTAGGCTTTTAAGGGCCTCAGGGCCAATAGCCTACTAACCTCCTATGATATTATGATCCTATAACAATGACCCAGAAATCGGGACATATTTGACATATTTGCTCTTTAGAAATGTGCTAGAATAACCAGGAGTTTGTGTTAATAAATGTGTTCTGAGCAATTTGAAGTCTGAAACTTAATTTTATGTAATTATTGAGTCACATCAGTCCTGTGATCATCCCAGTGATATGGCAGAAAAGCACAAATTTGATAAGGAACACACCAAAAGATATAAAGGCAAAATTCTGTGCATTGTGTGAAAACCTGGACAGTTGAGAGGTATGATTCTTAAGTATATGGTCCAAACAGAGTACATGGCAGTGCATCTACAGTGCAGAGTATTGAGATATGCCATTTCTGGCATTCTGTACTGAAGTTGTATAAATGATCTGTAAGGGTACACAGACTGCCATGTAAAATAAACACTCAGGGGAAGTGTGTGTATTGAATAGGGACACACAGATAAATTGTAAGAATGAATACAGGGAAAGAGAACAGGTGAAACAACCAAATATACAACAGAAGAGGGCATGTCAATGGAAGATGGTTGTAGCAGCTACACCAATCACATATCAGTAAGGTACAGTAGGGACTGCACAGTGAAAATGTGCATCACGTGACTGTGACACAAGGTGGCACAACAATAGGGAGGATGTCTGTGTGAGATAAACATCCTTACATGAACAATGCAAAAGACATCTATCAGGGATCTTATATACAATTAGGGTAGTATGCATTTTGTGAAGCTGTGCAGCCTGCTTTGCCTGAATATGAGTGTAATCTCAACAGAGGTCTCCAATAAATGGGACACAGGTAAAGGCTCATGGGGAGCATTAGAACAAGCACACACAATCATGGACAATATCAGAATAATACCACCAGTAATCCCATGTCTCTGACATAACATATGTGATTTAGAGTGATCAGAGAGGGTTCTGCACAAACACACTTGTAGAACTATTATGATGATGTATGGTGCTCCCTTATTAACCGACCTATCTTCCTCCATCTCTTCTAAACTTGAAAGTCGTTACAGCAAAATTACTAAATTTGTCACCAAAGCCAAATATTCCTCCCATCATTGTAGTGCCATTCACTCTCTGAACTGGTTAGAACTCCCAAACTACCTGGACTACATCCAACTCACTACAGCTCACAGGCTAATATTCAGCCCCACCAAATTCCCTGCATTCGCTAACATCCTACCCCTATATACCCCAAATAGAACTCTCAGATCCGAACATCAAAACGTAATCACTGTCCACAAACCTAATCGTCCCGCTGGACAATGCCCCTCTCTTTTTCCTTGGCCAAGAAATGGAATTCTCTCCCCTCCTCCCTAAGGACAATGCAGAACACTAACAACTTTAAAACTCAGCTTCACTCCTATCACTCTTCTAAATGGAAATGTAACTGCATTCTCCCAACCTAGCTCTCCTACCTCCGGTGCATCTAGGCTTCTTATAAGCATGATAGCTTCTCATTTTCCACACGATTGTTTGTATCCTGTAAATATTGTAAATATTTTTTTTCTTACACTCTGAAATGTACTCATATTTTAAATCACATGATATTTTTGTGCTATGTAAATATTGTGCATTATTTTCTTTGGTTTGCTTTGCTATTTCTAGCTGCTTCTTTTTATTATACATTTCTGTATCTTTAACTGCATTTTTACTGCAGAGCTTATCTCCCAGGGCCTCCACTGAAAATGGGCCCCCTGGGCTCGGTGGACTTCCCCAGTCATCAAACTGGAAATAAATAAATAAATCAATAAAATAAAATGTCTGCACTCTATGAGGGTAATCATGCACACTATCCTGACACTGTAACATGTGCTGGAGGTGTTAGGAGGGACACTGCTATACCTGTATGTAACATGTAACATTATGATCAATGCAGACTAATTGACTGGTGTTCATGGCACATATGTATGGCACAATCCACACTGTCACAAATCCTACCCTTGCCATTAATGTTGTCAAACAGCTATATATGTACTGTGTTCATCACCAGTACCAGTATCACACATGCATCCGCTGTAACATCTTGATGGGGTTTCTGCACATCAGACAGTAATGTTTATGCCACAGAAAGAATACCTAGGTATGGCCAATACAATGAGTGACACCTCACTGTGGCAAAGGTGGTACACTTCAGTTACGCATCAGTGGAAGATGTGTAGGGAGGTACATGAAGAAGACCACATTGTACTCAGTTATTGGCATGATGAAGACTGTGAACTATGGAGGTATTATGGCCTGTGATGTGGATGTCCTTCACATACTCAGTAGTTGTGCCACACACATACAAGGGAGTAGTCAGCACTGTGGCCACATGCTGGTGTACATTCCATATACCATCTACCCCAGGACACAGGACACACACCTATTGGTCTGATTATAGGGTGTGATATCTACATTATACTTGGGCTATGTGTTTTCCTGAAGTAACAAATCTCCCCATCTTTTTGTGTCATTGCAGGTGTTGTCATGTCTGTGTCAGTAATCTTTGGTGTGTGTTGATACTGTCTGTATTATATTAACATCACAGCTGGGGTCAATGGTTGCCCACAATCTGTAGTCCTTCAGATAGCTGTTTGGACACAGGGTGTGTATGTCATTTGTGATGTCTGTGACGTAAATAATGAACAGTAAAGGGCCTAGCAGATGGCCCTGATGTACAGACCTGATCACTGGACCCGAAATATAGTTCATTTCACACATTTCAACATATTTCCATGTCATGTTTGTGATATAGTGGATTCCCACTTGGTGATATAGATGTTTATGGCCAGATCTGACAGTGCTGAGTAAATACCTTAGTTTGGATTTGTGTCAAATACCAGGAAAAGCCAAAGGACACAACAACAACAACAACCTTGGGCTTGTCAAGTTCAAAAGGATGATATTGCTGTCATCATACATGCCCTCGATTACCTCTTTGAGGACATCTAACAGATGTAACAGATGTGATGTAGCATTAACAACTCACACAGGTCTCTTGCACACAGCTGGGATATTACTAGTATCCAGACGGCAAAAGGTCCAGGATGACAAGTTGGTCTGTCTCACAGATGAGGAGAGTCAGGATGTGTCTATATATGCATGCATCATGTGCTGTCACCCCCAAACGACACGGATGCATGTTGATGTGCACATAGTTTGTGTGGAGCGTGTGTTGAAGTGTGTATTCAACCATGTCAGGATGGTGTATGTGCTGAGTCAAATGATAGACAATCTGTGATGTTATTACAGCCAATTGATTCTGTGTTATAGGCCTGAATGAAGGTAAAACATTGCATACTGCCTATCCTGATCTGGCCTTGAGTTTGGACAATAATCCCCATGCAGGTATCATTGAGAAACTCACCCAGCTGGGGATTAACCCTTACGTCACTAGATTGGTAACCAGTTGGCTCAATGACAGAACACATACTGTGAATGTTAATGAATCAACCTGTGCCAGAAGAGCTCTCACCATTGGTGTTACCCAGGGATCTGTGCTTGCCTCTTTACTGATTGGAATCAATTTCTTGACAGTTCAGGCTAAAGTATACCGCCTTTGGCTTACCATGTTTGCTGATTCTTGCATACTAGGTGCAATCATTGAGTCCACCTATGATGATAAAATACTACAGGAAGGGCTAACACAGATAAATGATTGGTGACACAGCCATATGGTCTGCAACAAATGCAAAAATGTGTCATTATTTTGGCATTCCGCAAAGTGGAATTCCCTGCTAATTACAGCATTGACAGCAGTCCCACTATGCTGAAACCCAGTGATGCAAGCACTGGGAACACATGTAGATAGCAATCTGAACTTCAATTACCAGGTGTCCACACTGTTATTGAAAGCCGACATACACATCATAAGTCATGCTATTTTATTCAGATCTGAGGATTATATTACAGCACTGTACTCAAACCTCATCAGAACAATAGTAGAGTATAATGCTGTCTTATGCATGTACCACACCAGACACGTGTAGCAGCTGGAGCAAACCACAGGTGTTTCTCACCCAGAAAATGCAAGGGCTACAAACCATGCCATGGAGTATGTGGATAGGCTGAACGCCATATCATTGTAATCTGGATCGTATAGGATGAAGTGACTTCTGCCTTCACTCCAGGCCAGTCTCTAACCTTGTCCTGGTGGGAATAGTGTACATTAACAAATCAGATATAGCTGATGACATTACAAACAGTTGATGACCCAGCACAGATCCTTGTTGTATTCCACTGCCAAGTGATCTAGTGATGGAGGTGTAGTCCTAACTTTGAGACTGTACTTTCTATCAGTGTGACAGTTGGCTATCCATCTAGTAATGCATGGATTAATCTCAGATGGAAGAGTGTCTCTATGATACCTGAATATGAGATAGTGTCAAAGGCATTGGATAAATCAATATAGCTGTATGTCTTGTTATCCCTCATCTAGGTCTTTGGCGTCATTATCAAAGAAGTCCACTAAGTTTAATAAGTAAGATCTACCCTTGATAAAACCCATATGGGATGGGTCAAGTGTGTTGAAGGTTGTGGATAAGGTCCATGCTGATCTCTTTCCTAGCCTTGTAGATAAGGCTTTTTAGGCTTATGGGTCAATAGTTATAGCTATGCATGTTAACAGATTCATATGCATTGCATATCACACAACATTTGATATTAATTTCTGTAGTCTAGTTGACATATGTGTGAAAAAAGTACCGAGACACAAGGGCTGCAGTGCTTGGGGGGAGGCAAAACATGGCTGTATTGTAAATATGTGACATATTGTTAGATAGGGCCTTCAGTTTGTTATGTTTCCACATGTAATTTCATGTAATAGACAGGAAACAGACAGTGAACAGCAGTACAGCAGTAATACATGACAATATTTACTTTTCCATAGCATGGTGAGCAGCTGGTTAGTGTGATGGTTAGCAAAGTATTTGTGCATGCCAGATATACTTTCTCTGTTTGCACATAGCTAAGCAGCACACAAATGCGAGCTGCTTTGCTAAACTTCAGCAGTTAGTATTGAGTTTATGAAATACACCTGCTGCTTAACTGACTCTGTGGAAGTAAGTGTATATGGATTGAAACATTTCTTTTTGAGCCTAGATTATACTGGGTTCAAATTCAGGTGTGTGCAAGATTTTTAAATACTTTTAAATAATTGGTGATAATGCAATGATATTAAATCTTTATAGTACACGTGTTGCTGTATGTTGGCATAGCACAGTAGGGTTAAATGAGATTGTACTAAGATAATCGGAGTATTGTACCTCTGCTCAATGTTGCTTGGCATTGCTGCATGATGCAAAACTCCCCACAAACACAGAGGCCAAAAAGTGAAGGGATCCATTGCTTTTCTGCTATTTATGTGTGTTGCATGTGATTCTGTTTTTTGACCAGATAATAAGTGATCAAATCAGGTAGATAGGAAAGTGGTGAAATGGGGAGCAAGCAGGGGGAAGAACAAAGGGAAAGTAATACAGGAATGTGCAGGAGAGAGGTAGGAAAGAGCCACAGCTATCCATTTCCTCAACAGTAAAAACAAACTGATCATATGTGCAGAATAGTCACTGAATTTGGACTGTCACCTCCAGAGAGTGGGGTGACAACAATGTAATCATGCTGTTTAGCCAACTGGACTGAATGAAGTGTGTTTAGAAAACACATGTGCAAAATGGAGAGTTAGGTATGGGACAATTATATTTTTGCAGGACAGGTGCCGATTTTTTTTTTTAATTCAGTAACAGAGGACTGCTAGGTAAGAGGCATAGGTATGTTGGAATCAGGTAAGTTATGTAGGTGAGGAAGCAAATGCAAACAAACAAGACAAGAAACAGGAACGGTCATAGACACAAAAGGTTGGGGGACACCATGATTGGTGGGGACAATGCAGGCTCATGGACATCAAGCCTGGAGACAGTGAGAATTGAGTCCTCTCCCATTGGACTGTCATCACTGTCTTCTTACTGTGCTGGTGGTTGGAGTGCTTGATGCCATTTCCTTCTATGGACCATGAGAGAGAGAGCAGCCTCTCCATCTGGTGTAGGTGTACATCAGTAGTGCGGTGCATGATCCTACACACCATCCCTGGCATCTCCCTGTTGGTGATGAAGTCAACACCTCTGCCACTGATCCCTGTGGTTACCATTGCACCAGCTTCCAGGGCAGTACTACCTGAGGGCCCTGGTAGTGCAGAGGCAGCAGAGGAAGTGCTGCCAGGTTGGCTCACAGATATGCTAGGCATTGGTGTTGGAGCCACTGGAGTGGGGGCAGGCTGATCCACTGGGACTGGTCAGCCTCACTGTGTTGCGTAGCATTTAGTGATATGGTGCACATGGATGACATGGAGACATTTTGACAATTCATAGTAGAAAATAAAAAAAGACAAACAAGGGTCGAGGTGAGAGAAAAAAGAGATAAAATTAATACCATCATATGTGACATACAACACATTAGCGCAATTATACAACTCTTTTAACTGAAGTATTACATTTAAGTATACATCCTAACAGATAAGCACTATACTACAGATTGCTGAAAGTAATCCTTGAAATGTGCATATATTGCACATTTGCTTGTTCCAGTTATACAGATTACAGTTTACAGCAGCACATTTGTTGTCACTAGGATAGAGTTTTAATATAATTTTCATATTATTGAAGAAAACACAGCATTATATAATTTGAAATTGTGGTATTTGAACCTACAACCTCTGACTATAGTCTAATATTGAACTCTTACAACTGGCTTGTAGTACAGACTAATACATGTATACTTGCTTTTAAAGTTGGGATATGCATGCAAAATTTGATACAACTGTGTGAAAGTCCAAAAAAGCTATCTTTAACTTTTAAAGATATAATAACGCTTTTCTTCTGATGTATACATACCACTTGCTTCCCTCAGTCTCTCCAATTGAGCAACATGAACCTCATGATTGAACACGTTTGTTGTGGGCTAGAAAAAGAACAGAAGAACATTATGCATACCAGTCTTGCCAATATTTAGCTTTCAAAGTCTTACAAGTACTCTCTTATTGTCATACTTACACAGTTGTGGGATGTCCACAGTCTCAAACTCATGCATCCAGTGGTTGACAGTATCCCTTTTTCTCCTGCATAGATCATTGAAATGATGCCTACATTGCTTTCCAGTGCATGGGATACCAGTTGCACTGGATACAGCCTGGGCCAAACTATTCCGCACCTCAGACTTGTATTGGGAGCCAGAATACTTCCCCTGCAGAAGTCTTTGGCTGTGGTGCTTTAACAGGAGTCCAATAAATATCCTGGACTTCTGCGCACTGCACCTCTGTGCCCTAAACTTGTCACCTTCCTCTCCAATGCCAGCCATGTCTACTAGCCAAACTAGATCAATGGAAACTGATACTTTCCCGCCAGTTCCAGCTATTGTGTTTACTGGTAGTGCACAAACCCAAGCAACAATGCCAATTGCATTTGCATGATGTTAAGCTGAGCACAGTAATGCCAAGCAGAGAGGAAATACATAATTTAAATTGGATGGCTTTTATGACACTTGGCCTTAGTTTGAGGGTGTCTACAGATGCAGCCTGGAAATGTATATTGGAAATTTGAAGGTAACTATTAGGTGATTTAAGTTTGCAGACATACACTGGAGGCCATAAATGTAATGACCTGACACATTTGTTTTGCTTTTATACAGTGAGGAAAATTGATTTTTTTTCAGTGTGGGGTTCAAACCTAGGCATAACAGACAAAACATTTTCATTCACAGCATTGTTTATTTTATTTGTACCACAGAAGACGTGCTGCTCAGACATAGTCAGGAATCATACATAAATAGATTTGACAGTTTGAGCTATTACACATGCATGTGTGTGACGTGACAATGTTATTGGATACAGATCCATTTGTGTATATGTCTTAGGCAATTAAGAAGGCCATGCAAGTCCAGACAGCAGAATTATACTTACAGAAATATAGTAGACAGTATGCCCTCAATCATACATCTGAAAACACAATAATAGAGTCTCATCCCTCAACATATAATTCATATCAGCTACACTATCTAAAGTGTTATAAGTGGGAATGAATATAATGGGAAGTGGAACAACAGTAAAAGTACACTGAATATCCTGTGTTAGAATCCAGAACCATGTGTATGGCAGTACTACACTTACAGCTGTTGCCACAAGAATGTTGAAATTATACTTGGCTATTCTTCAGTTCATTGCTATAAACTGCACTGTCACAACAGTAAAAAGGGCAGCGCACCATGTACTAGAACCCTGGAGCATGTGTATTCCAGCCCTACACTTACACCTGCTGCCACAGAACTAGTTACATGACATTCCCCTAATTTCTTAATCATTCTTAAGGTTTCTGTGTCAACTGCCATGCAAAGCTGCTTAGCATGTTTTTGCAGTGCCCAACAGAATTAATTGAATATATCTGGTTTCAATTAGTGGCTGTCTGAGTCCTGTCTGCAAGTGTTTGATGGTTGCAGCTGCTGGAGAACATTGCTAACCACTGTGCAATGTTGCTAAATGCAGTTGCATGATGAAATACAGAAACTTATTGTTTTTGACCTTTGCCCTTTTATAGACACCCTGTTTGCATGTGATCTGTCTGGATCCTGGGTGGACAATTAGTTGAGTTTCCACACTGCAGCCCTCCTGCATAGGTCTGTATTTGAACTCTCACTCCAATGAACCTTCAGCACACAGTAAGGGTTTCTTATCCCTTTTTGCCACACAGACAACTTTGCAGCAAGGAACTGAAATTATTCTGTATGCAACCAACTGCAACATCATCTACAGTAATATGAAACCATACAATGGTTTTTTGTACATTTATTATTTTTGGATGTATTGCACTAAGTGATCACACAACCAGTTATGCATATTGCTTGCAAATATGGAGCTCTGTCTTACCTCTCTGTGTTTGTTGGTCATTGTTCCCTTACCTGACCTGTAATCTGAGACATGCAGTCTCAAAGCCATTCTATATCATTGTCCTTAAAATGTGTGAGGATATTAAAAGGCAATAACATATTATGCAGTTGCCAACAAATGAAGGGGAGGTTGGATGTAAATGAACAGAACCTGTGAATTGTGTGCTGCTTACTTACATTTCCAACATTGACAAAATTCCATCTAACACTTTGTAAGTCTAACCTGACACACTCACTAGATGCAGGGCAGTCTACATTGCTGTTGCATTTTCCTTGTCCCTACCAATAGTCATTCACAGCTGCAATTCATTAAAAACAAACACTGAGAGAATGCCTGCACTATGTTTATATCTGTGCATGGAGCCCAGTATTTGGGATTCAGCATCTCTAATACATTTACACCTCAATTGCATCTTCCCTGTGCTGACTCCCCTGAATCTACACCATAAATAGGCAACCATGTAGCTAGGCAAACTGAAGATGAAGAGACTTGTTTATGTGGAGAACACAGGCAAGAGGCTATTACTTTGGGATGTATCTGCACAGGGAATTAATGATTTTGAGAGGGTATGCTTGGATTTTGTCAGCTGCATACTAAAAATCTATATAACAGGTTAGTGTATATATTTTGATTAGCAAAGGTTTTTATACTTTTATCTCTATGGATTAGCTAGAAGTGTACTGATGGCATGGGCATGTTTTTCAGGGCATTTCTCAGGTATACATGATTGGCAATACCTTAACATAAAATGTTATGTGTTAAATATGTAAACATGTTTCAGGGAGAGTTCATTTGATAGAACTTTTAACATTTTAAAGATGGTTTGTTAACAAAATGTGTCATTTGCCTACTTTTTGGGGGGGTGGGGTTGCAAAGCTGCATTTCTGTTATTGCACAAGCAAGGATATGTTGCTATTGTTACTCTCCTTTTTTTGCATCCAGCCTGTTGTTCATATTTCAGATCTCTAGACTGTTTTATGTTTCTCCAGTGGATAATACTGAAATCCTACATTTTCTGTTGTATCTGGGAAATGATATTTTGTAGTTATGTCATACCTGTGTGCACTATCCTTCTGTTATCTTTTAAGACACCTATTACTTTGCCATACAGGCATCTCAATCCTCAAAAAACACAATTCACTGACCCTTAGAATCAGGTCATTGTTGAAGCTTTAAGGTGACATGGTGCCTTGCTGGCTGAGAGGGGATGTGGAGATATGTCAGGCAGAATATAAATTTGGCAGCAGATCATCGCTGATGTTAATGCAGTGGGTGTCCACAGAAGGACATATGACCATGTGTACCATAAGACCACTGATATGCTCTCCTCTGCATGGAGGAAAGCAGCTGAGGTGGGCTGTGATCAGATGGGTACTGGGGGCGGCCTGCTACAGAACCATTGCTAACAGCAAATAAAGAGTTCCTGCAAACTGTCAGGGATCCAGACAGCTCCCAGGAAAGTGCAGAACAGAATGTCCTTGACATTGGTGCTACTGTTTGAGAGACAGCAAGCATGTCCCAAGAGGAGCTTCAAGGTGGGCTTTTGTATCTCAATTGTTAAATACTGTTGTATAGTGAAACAGTTTAAATCAATATGTTAGTTCTGTTTCACAAGAAGTTTTTTTTTTGGGGGGGGATTGAAGATTGCTACAGTTAATAACACATTCTGATTGATTACACATGGGCTAAGGTTAGAGTTGTCATCCAAGTGCTTGTTGAAAATATAGTTAATGGACATATGATGGGGAAAAGTATTACCCCCTGTGTTACTGTTAATTGTGATGATGTTGTCCTTACCTTTTGCTTAACTTCTTTCAAGACCACCTGGCATACAGAGAATACCATCATCTGCACATAGTAAGCCAAACATGTTTATATCAGTACTGATGAGCAATTCAAAGAAATATTTTAGCATGGGATGTTGCTGTCAGAACTGTTGTGTGTATTGCTGTACTGTCTAATAGTGGCAGCACTGTTATTTAGTTAGCATATGTTGAACTATAGTAGTGCAGATATTAATTGTTCCTGTGTTTGTTGCTTATTAACACAGGTGATCCTGACAGTCGAAGTGTAAGTCTTCTACCTCCTGATGTCAGAGTATCAGCAGACCCTGATGATGTTGGTCGCCAAACAGATGCACAGTCAGGGGGTCAGAGGGTGAAGCTGACACTGAGGTTGACATACAGCCATCCCCTGAAATTCCATCAGACACAGTCAGTAGGCCTCCTCCTATGTCTACTCATTCCAGAGAGCCCACAGATATTGGAAAGTTGGAGGGCAAGACAATCAGAGAAGTGTGGTTACTATGGCTTCAGTACCTGTTGACTCCACCATAGCCAAAGTGTGAGTGAAGTGCCACACAGGAGGGTTGTTAGGGGTGATCGGAGGAGGCTTGCTTTCCATCCTCCACCTGATCCAGGTGCCTCTTTCTGTACCACTCAACATATGTTTAGGGCTGTCATGGAGGCAGTGGCAGATTCTCATAGGTGCTCCAGAGAAATGCGTAGGGCTGTAGCTGTGGCACAGGCTGACATGCATGACTACCTCCACCATGTTGCAGATTCAGTGGACTGGATGAATAACACAATGGAATGTGAATTGTCTGTGATGGAACATCTGCTGGGAGGGGATGGCATCCTCGTGGGCGTAGGTCAGACATATAATCTGCTGTTAACCAATGTGGCCTTGCCCGATCATGCTCCCATAGTGGCAGTACTTCCACTGCTCCATCAGTGGGTGAGCCATCCACACCCAGAAATGGCAGGCCATGAGGTCATCGTGTTCCAGGGTGTAGTCTTGAGGGGAGCTCATCCAGCAGACATAAGTCTCATTTAGGGAGCAACAGTGTATCTGACTGAGGGCATAGACATGCCAGTGCAAATCGTGGCAGAGCCAGTCCTTGCGGTCAGAAATGACAGCGATGAACTGCCACGTCTACCATGCACAGCTCACACCTATCTGACAGATCAAAGCAGAGAGCCAGCACAGAGCTCGGCTGTGTTCATGCAGACACTCACAGAGCAATTTCAAATGGGTACCCTTACAGACATACACCCAACAGTTACAAGGTACAGCCATGCAGCTTAAAACTAATTTTGTTTCACTGGCAATTTGTTGCTTTATCTAAATGTCTGCCTGCTTCTTTTTCTTACTTACACACACTCAGCAATGTTTTGTGTCAGCCTAGGCTCCCTGCCCCCCCAACACCCTGTGCAAGTGATGATAACTGTGCCATATCTCTGTTTTGTATCTTTTGGATTCGGGGCTACATAAGCTTTGTGTGTGATGCTCAGGGGCATAGCTGACTTAGTGCTTAGTGTATCTGCATTTGTGATGTTGAATTGGTAATTGTACCTTTGACTTATATTGGTCTTAGAAAGTTAGACAGTTGGTAGCATCAAACTTTTCCAGTTTTATTGTGAATGATCTTGTGAGGTTGTGAAGTCTGAAACTTCAGTGTGTATAATTAGTTTCCAACTTCTCTCTTTAATGATTTTCCAGTATAAACATATGGTGCTAAACTGAGGGCATGCAGTGACCATCACTACTTTTGAGAGGTATGACTGTGTGAATATTTGATGCCTGAGGCCTACTACTTAATAATGAGCACATATATGTAAAATAAGTCTCTGCT
Organism: Protopterus annectens; assembly: GCF_019279795.1. Taxonomy (NCBI): domain Eukaryota; kingdom Metazoa; phylum Chordata; order Ceratodontiformes; family Protopteridae; genus Protopterus; species Protopterus annectens. Next base: position 1,914,921,696 of record NC_056728.1, read on the forward strand.
GTCACATGTTAAGGTAATTTTTGTACAAATATCCCACCTTTTACTTGCTTACACTACCAAGTAACAAAATGCAAGGGTATGCCAGTAATTCATATTATTACACAATACACTTCAAGTTCAACACTTACTTTGTAAATCCAGCTGTTGCAACAGTTTTAGTTCAGAGCTGACTCTGTCTGATGCAAGCAGTACACAGCCAATACATGGGGAGGTAAAGTTTGTGATAGTTGCCTGACATCAATATTACTATATATATGTATGTCACAGACACAGAACTAAGGTACCTCGTGGTTTGGTTTACCAATCAGCTACATGATTTCATCCTCCTCCTCTAGCTAAAGACCAAGGCTACAAATAACCCCCACACTAGGCACCATATTCAATTCTCTAGTGCTCCTGGACCAAGATGCCTGTCTCTTCCTAGCGCGGTATGTACACAATCTATTTGAAGCTTAATTTATTTACTACAAAAGTGTAAATGCTCTGGAAATGTATTTTGTGCTGTAAAGGAAGCTAATTGTTTACAAAATATACTAAACTATTGCTGGCTGATACCAGGAATGTTAATGCGTCTTTGGAAGTGCATTTTTGTAACTGGTCTATGAAAAGTTTGCCTTTCTACTTGCATATGTTTTAACTGCTAGCAGACGATTCCTTCTTGTTTTTTTTTTTTTTTTTTTTTTGGTGTTAAGAGCTGTAGTAGTCAAGTTTAACTTAGATTTTGTAGTTAATCTGTACTGTATCACTTAACTAAGTACCGTGTAGCAGGATTTAGCGAAACACTAGCCTACTGCATGAAGACTGCAAAATGAAACGCTAGCCTACGTTGTTTTAAAACAAAGAGTAGCATATGTTACAAATTTAGCTATAGTTTCTGACTACTTAACTGTTTGAAAAGCTCCTAATTGTATTCTGATGCTTGGTGAAGGCTGTATACTGTGCATTAAGGTTGTTGTGATTATATCCTGAATAAGCTCTTTCTCTTAAGTCCCTCTACTGGGTTTTATCCCCCCACTGATCTGCTCTGAAAAGCTAAAGACCATATCTGTGACTAAATGGGGAAGCTACACTACCTGTCCCTCAAACTGACTGTAAAGGTAAATATCAAGATTTTATATTTAACCTGACACAGGCACTGCACTTTTCTGTGTCCTCAGCACTATTGAGACAGCCCCTAGGACTCCCTAACCTCTGATAATTGTTCTTATGACTAGAAATATTAGTCGCTAGCTAAAGTAAATCACTAATAAGAACTTGATCTTAAATTAACTCCCCAAATGCTTTCTAGCTATCTGCAGCATAACATTTGAGAAATTAAAAGTAACAGCTGCAGTAATATACAAGAAAGATAACACACAGTATTGTATAATCACATACCTCGCAGACACAGAACTAAGGTACCTCATGATTTGGTTTAGCCCTGCTCCGCTCACCCTTGTTGCACTTGGGCTTGCTCCGCTCCCCACCCTGCCCCCAAATTCCACCCACCCACAGTGGTGCTAAATTTAAAGCTCTAGTAACTACATCCCCTCTACTATATCCTATAAAAGACAACTTCCTAGATCAAAACACCTCCCCCTACCTGCCACTAATCTTCCTTGTATTCCTAATTTACTCCTGCTTCAAAACAGTCCTAACATCATGCCCCAGCTAAGCACTATGTTATCTCCCAAAATACTGCAACTATTGTCACTATTACCTCTGTTACTCATTCCATATCTTCTCATCACCTATGAAAATCAGCCCTACCTAGTTTTTCACCACCCAATATCCAAAACTATCACTACTTCCATGTCAGATAAAACAGACCAAGTCATATCTCTCTACAAACCTAACTCATCCATTCTTAAAAACTAACAACTGATTAGACTAAGGTTTATCAGCCCCAAAATCAAAAATTATCAAAAATTAATAAACAAAGTTTTGAAACTCATAATTACCTTACACTACAGCCTGACAATGGATGGAGATATCCATCCAAACTCTGGCCAATCCCCACCTGCTGATTCTAGCTCCCGGACCATCACCCACTCTAACATAACGTTGGCTACAAGGCCCCCTATCTCTCTCTCCTGACCTACCATCTAAATATCAGGAGCATAAACAATAAGATCCATAACCTCCATGCCCTTTTAGCAGCTTACTCCTCTGATGTACTATGTCTAACAGAAACCTGGTTATAACCAGTATCTAAAGACAATGTAGTAATTCCACCAGGGTATGACATATTTAAATTAGATTGTACTACTAGTAAAGGTGGTGGAGTAGCTGTACTCTATAAAAATACACTAAATGTCACTATAGTCCCCCAACAACCTCCCCTGATCAATAATGCTGAAATTCTTATTAATAAACTACAACCTAAGAACAAATGCATAAACATTGTCTGTGTAACATCCCCCAGGTAATAATACAAACACCCCAGAGGACTTCCTCCAATGGTTATCCAGTACATATCCCCAAGAAACTATGGTGTTAGGAGACTTTAATCTTGATTGGAACTCCTGTTCCTCTGAGTCTGCCACAATCCATGCAAACCTACATGGTTTTACACAGCTCATATCCTTTCCCACTAGGATAGGCAAACCCAATAACAAAGACAGTATCATAGACTGGATTCTTATCAACAACCACCCATATCTGTACAATTCAGGGACCCTCCCAAATAATATGAGTGACCACTTACTCACTTACATCATCAAGCACAAGGTAGACAACCCCCATCAGACTACCTTTAAAATTACTAGATATAATAAGAACTTCAGCACCACCAATTTTCAGAATGAAGTTAAGGCTTGCAATTGGTCAATCCTAAAGCATCTTCCATTGGATGATGCTGTAGGATACTTTAATTCCATATTCCTTACTATTATGGATTTCCATGCTCCTGCTTGCTCCATTAGAACCAAAACAAAAACTGTCCCCTGGCTCTCAAAAGAGACCAAGTCCAAAATCATAGCTAGAAATTAAACATGGGATAAATGGCGTACCTCAAAAGACCCACTAGCCCAACTTAGATTCCGGCAGCTAAGGAATGATACAAAAAAATCTATTATACTAGATAAGAAAAACTTCCACTACCATCTTCAACAAAAACATCAAAACAAACCCCAAACATTTCAGGCAGGAATAAACAAACTGCTCCGCCCAGGACAGTCCTTTAATCCTACCCCATCAGCTTGTAACCTATAATCTCCTGAGGAAACTGCAAATACCTTTAATAGTTTCTTCACAGGAAACTATCCAATCCCTAGCTAGCCAACTGGCACCCAGCTGCTCTAACCCAAATTCTTCTACAGCCAATACCCCACTCTCCTTTAGCTTCCAGCATGTTTTACATCATTTATCAGATATCTAATTAATAAACTAAAACCAACTACTCTAGCATCTGATCTCCTTCCACCAGAGTATCTGCAAAAAGCAGCAGATGCCATCACATACCCCATCTCCATTATTATCAAACAAACCTTGTCTGAAGCCACTATACCCTCCATTTGGAAAATATCCCATGTAATTCCTCTACATAAAGGAGGTAGCTCACTCAAGCTGTCAAGCTTTAGACCCATAGCCATACTGTCACCACTGGCCAAAATCATGGAAAAATGTGTCCATAAAAAACTTATGCTTTATCTCACTCAGAACAAACTGCTGGCTAACTCTTGGCATGATTTTAGCCAAACCATAGCACAACCTCAGCCCTCCTATTCTTCTCTAACACCATTAATCACAACTGAAACAATAACAAGCTAAACTCAACCTTCTTCTTAGAGCTCTCCAAGGCCTTCGATATGGTTACCCACCAATTACTCATCCACACCCTAAAGACACTAAATAGCTGTGCACTTAAATGGTTTCAATCTTACCTGGGTGGTAGACAACAAGCCGTCCTATGGCAGGATAAACTATCAACCCATCTACGCGTCACGCTTGGTGTTTCCCAGGGCTGCATACTAGGACCCCTTCTCTTCTCAATCTTTAACAATGACCTACCCACCATCATCCCCAATGCTACCTGCATTCAATACACAGATGACTCCACCTTAATCTGTGCAGCCACCTCCCATACAGATATTATGACACTAACCCAGAATACTTTCAATATAGTTGAAAACTGGTTCTCTAACCGTCAGTTCATTTTAAACTCTAACAAAACTAAGTTGCTTCTTTTCTCCCCCACTTGTAAATCTTCCTCACTACTCTTTACCATAACATCCAATAATGGCACAATTATATCCCCAGATGTGCACACCAAACTCTTAGGCATCACAATAGACAATACCCTTAAATTTGATACTCATGTCAATCAAAATATCAAAACCATTAACAAAACACTTGGCTCCCTCTATAAGATCAAACCTTTCTTTTTCTATTTACTAGGACTGCTACTGCGTGCTCCCATTTACTTTCTACACTTCGCTATGCCTCTCCCTACTCACTAACTTGAACAAGTCCAGTCTTAACAAACTCACTAGCTGTTACAACCATATCATTAGATTTGCTACAGGCATGGCCTATAGGACCCATCACTGTCTCAACCTAAATCATCTGGGGTGGCTAGCATGGCCTAGCCTATTTCCATACAATCAGCTTATAATCACCCATAAAGTTCTTAACCACCCTGACAAAACACCTGCACTAAAAAAATATCATCAACCCCTACAGAAACCTGAGGTCACTTCACTCCTCTAATAAATTGCTGGTTCAAACATCCAAAAGCAACAACGCTGATGGGGACTCTATTTGCTAACTCTGTTGGCAAAAATTGGAACTCTCTTCCTGCTGATCTAATTCTCAAACCCTCTCTTACTCAGTTCAAAAAAGTTTAGTTTCAAGCTATACTATAAAATGCACTGGCAATGTCCCTGTTCAAAACCTGAGTAGCTCCTCCTCTATACTCACTGATCATGTTACCTTGTTTAGTCAAATTTGTCAACTTTATATAAAAAATGTATGATATCTTACTTATTTGCTCAACTGGAGCCTGTAAACTGTATAATTTGTATCCTTTGTGTTTAACCTGTACGTTACTAACTTGGAGCTTTTCTCCCTGGGCCTCTGCTGAAAATGGACATGTATCCAGTCAGACTATCTTGGTTAACAAATGTAAAATAAATAAAATAATAAATAAATGCGAGTAGGAGGAAGGTTTTAGGCCCTTAGGTGGCGAGTGAGAGTGCTACGTATTGTCTCTTAGCCAATCTGAGGGCATACTGAGCATGGCTAAATCTGTCTACATCCACAGCAGCTGCTGCTTCCTCCTCTGACTCCTCACCTGCATCTGTTTGAGGTGACCTTGTCATTGGTCGTGGGATGTGTGCTCCTTCCCATTGTTGATCTTGCTGAAGCTGTTTTCTCAGAACGATGTTGTGTAGCATGGCACATACTGTGAATATTTCAGTACATGTCCACGATTTGTACTGTAGGGCTCCCCCAGATGTATCTAGGCATGGGAACTGTGATTTCTGCAGCCCAGACACACACTCTATGATATTTCTGGTTTGAGCATGTGTATCATTATAGTGCTCTTCTGTGGGTCTGTGTGTACATTTCTGTTAAGTGTCATCAGTCACAGTTCCAGTGAATAACCTGCATACCCCAGTAAATGACCCTGTGGAATATCCCACCTAGTGAACATCTGATACAATTGGGAGGTGTGCCAGATATGTGAGTCATGCTAACTTCCAGGGTTGCCAGTGCATCCACATTCAAGATGATTCCCTTGGGATTACACATGACTTGACATTTAATAGAGTGAAAGCCCTTTCTATTAATGTAGAGCCTTCCCTGTTCCCCGGGTGGTGCCTTAATTTCTGCATGTGTACAATCTATAGCACCCAGTACTTCAGGGTAGTGTGCTACAGGGTAGGACTCCTGCATATTTCTGGCCATATCCTCAGGAGTACAGGAAAAATATTTGTGCTCACTAGCATGTTGGAGCATAGCATTCAAGAACTGATGGAGGATCCTGGATGCTAATGCCTGTGACAACCCCAGCATGTCCTATGTTGGTCTTTAAAAGGTACCTTTAGCTAAGATTCTAAGTGCTGCATTTATCTTTGTCTCCACTGGGATGGGTTCCCCTCAGTTTGCCCTGGATCTGAGTTGAGGACAACAGAAGTTGTAGAGTTCTTGTAGTGTGTATCTCTCCACCCTGTAGCTCTCTACAATTTCAGCATCATGTAGGTTGTGATAAGTTACCTGGGGTCTGAAAACTCTTCTCCTTGGCCGTGGTCTATTAGCAGCAGCAGCAGCAGCATAGACTTTAGCCTGTTGCATGTACACTTGAATTAAAGCAGCAGCAGCCCCTAACATGGTTTCTGTGTAGACTCCTTTCCATAGCTGTATTCCAATAGGTTTTGGAATTCGCAGGAAAAAACAGCACTGAGTCTATATGGTCACTTTATAGCTTGTTGAATAGCTCCTCTATCTTGATTTATTGATTAGCATGCAGTTCAGCTGTTTATGCTGTAATTTGCATGCCATGTTGTTTATCTTGTTTGTGGGGCTATACATGGCTTTACACGGGTCTATATTAGAACACTGAACATTCAAAATTTCGAGTGTTCTAATATCGAACCCTATGAATCAAAAATTTAAAACATCGAATGTACAGAACAGCAAATGTTTTTCTAGGGAAAAAATTTGCTGTTCCAAAACACATACACACAACACAAGCACACCAAACAAACAGCTATCCACACACATACACCTAAACTCTTACACCTACCCCTACACTAAACTATACATACACCACTAACTATCCACTTACCTTAACCCAAACCCTAACCCTAAGGTCCGTCACTATCGCACAGTCACCTCACCCGCACCCTAACCCTAACTCACCTACCCCACCCTAACCCTCACATCCACACAATCGCACACTTACCTGACCCACATCCTAAACCTAACTCACTTAACCAGCCCTAACCCTCATGTCCACACAATCGCACACTTACCTGAACCCGACCCGTAACTTTCCACCACAGTGCTGAAATCCTTAGGAAAAAAGTCGGTTTTCTGTTTCTTTGATATTTTCAACGTTCGCTGAAAACGGGTCGATATTAGAACACTCGAAATTTTGAATGTTCGGTTTTCTAATATAGACCCGCTTTACACACTGTGTAGAGCTGCTTACTGAATCCAAAATGGTACACTACTGGGTGCATGTTGCTGAGCAATGGTGTAAACGGACCATGTAGGCTTTATTGAATCTGGACATATGTCTAATTTGTTATAAATATTTAAACATCAGATGTTTTTGTTTTATTTTTGAAAATTGTAAAATTATTTTTCTTAAAACGGTCTGTAATAATTTGGAGCTTTTCTCCCTGGCCCTCCATTGAAAATGGGCTTCTAAATAAATATACTTATGGATTACTTGTAGGTATTGTTCAGTGAGCCATTACTATTGAGTGCCAAAATATTGATCATCTGTTATGCACTTATTGATGTTACATAATTGCACATTACTGTGTATGTGTGATTTATACATGTCGATTTCTGTGGACATCAATAATCAGTTTTCCCGTTTGACATACTAACTTCACTTTTATCCAACTCTTACAGCCACTTTGCTTCCCGTTTTTTTGTACTTTATCTCTCTTCATACTGCACTAATTTCCAAAACTCTTACTTTTCCTCTTTCTCTCACACCCCACCATTAGCTACAATTCCTCCTCTGCCCATTTAGCTTTATTTTCATTCCCATAATTTCTCATTTCATGTATATATCATCAATTTTTAAGCCACATTACTACTACATTACTAGTTGTCTGTCTGTAAATTATTACTAACCTGAAAAGCATCCCAGTTTGATATTTTCCCTGTAGCCATTATGCTGTAAATACATTTACTATTATTTTGTTTTATTTTTCTATTCAATAATTAGTCAATGAATGCAATGAATGTTAATTTCTCTCTGTGTTAAATGCTATGTTCATGTAAGAAACATTTTTAAATTACGTGAATAAGGTCATGTACAGATATTTTACCCTGTGTTTATAAATGTGCTTCATGCGTGATTTACATGTGGGGCTTTTCTCCTCAGGTCTCCACTGAAAATTGATTTTAACCAGTCGGACTTTTCTCGGTCAAGAAACACAAATAAATAGATAAATAAAATAAATATTGGGAGTTCACTTTGGCACATTTACATATTACATTGTTATCTGCAACTTTAAGTGCTGATGTCAGTGTAATGGGACGGATTCCATGAACTTTATAGGTGTCTTAATCCCCTGTGTTGCTGAGCAGCTTGCCATAACCTCTCCTGGGCCATCAAAAAGTCATTCTGTATGGCATCACCAAACTTCTCCCATACTAAGGCCTCTCCTCTAGTGACTATAATGGCTGCTGCATTCCAGGCCTCTCAGTATCTATTAATCAAATCTAGAATGGTCGTTACCTTTTCATAGAAGGCTTATTTCTTTTACTTGATGGTTTCCAGTCATTTCTGGTATACACCAGTAGGTGGTCAGATTACCACCCTTACAAAACTGACCTCTTCATGTCCAGTGCTCCATGCCACCACCTCAGATACTGAAGTCTTGAACAGAGTCCATTTAGATCCCATGACCCTGACTACCACTGGTGTATGATAAAAGAAAATCAGGTGTTGTTTATGAACTAGTTTTTACTGCATGATTTTTATCTGAGTTATGAAGAAACACTGCGCTTTCCAGATACATTAAATAATTCACAAAACTGTTGATAGCATATCACAGCAATGCTGATACCTAAAACAGTATTGCAGGTAAGTGTTTTGGTACATTTACAAATGGCAGTGATACTTGCAGAAATAGACTGATGGTAATGTATTACAGTTTTTGAAATAAAAAAAGGCTTGTTTCATACTTCAGCTGTTGAGTCTATTTGTAGTTTATAATGTATATTAGATCTCTCGGTATAGACATAAAATATTAAATCATTCTTTTAAATTTCAGGGATGTTGACAAATACAGAGAGTTTATTAAGCAGTAGTTGAGTGGCTTAGTAATGCAATAAGTGACGTTAATAATTCACCTGGATATCACTAAGTCCTGTTCACACTGCAATGGGTATTTAAGATTGCAAAAATATTTTATTCCAAACTTAATGGTGCCTTAGTGTCTGTGTTACTATTTAAAGAAACTTCTTTTAAAGCATTTTAAATGTAAGTAAAATTGACATGACATCTCGAGTATTTATTTTATTACAATGACTAACAAACAATCATGCTGAAACACTCCACCCCACTGTGAATACATATATTTTTCTAAAGGACAGCTAACTGAATATCTTTTTTTGTTTGTTTGCTTGTTTTTGTTTAAGGGTGATTTTAATCCCCAAACTTGCAATACAAAGTAAAATACTTGATTTTACAAAACCCAATTATTTCCTTTTTCTTTGTAAAGCCGTGACCTTCAAGCTGATTGTAAAAGAGAGTATTGAGTAGTAAAGGGATTTAATCACCCCTTATGGAGTTCGCTCTGCCTGTAAATGGGAAAAAAGTTTTTAAAAATAGAAGTAGCTTTTGGTCTGTCAGTTTCCTATGGTTTGTTATAACAATAACGCTTTAATAAAAAATCAGTGTTAGGATCAGTTCTTCTTCAAATCATTTTTTTTCTTTCTTTATTAAAGTTAGATGTAGATGCTCTCTCTCTTTCTATATATGTGTATATATATATATATATATATATATATATATATATATATATATATATATATATATATATATATATATATATATATATATATATATATATATATATATATATATATATATATATATATATATATATATATATATATATCTTTGACTGAAAGTTCATTTGATCGACAAGGGATTTGCCCCTCCCCTGCAGTCCCCCAACTGGCTTGATATATATATAGTTAGGATTATGTGGGGTACAGCCCCCACAGGGGGTGTGGGCGGGCCCCCCAAAATTGTCGATCAAATGAACTTTCAGTCAAATGAACTTTCAGTCAAATGAAATGTCGATCATATGATAGGAACCCATATATATATATATATGTGTGTGTGTGTGTGTGTGTGTGTGTGTGTGTGTGTGTGTGTATAAAGGCTGGAAACACCACACAGACAAACTATTCAGTATAAATTGCAAGAAAAACACAGGAAAACTAAACCTTAACTCCCCACCCCCCACCCCCGAAAACAGGGTGATGGGATATATGCAAATAACTCCTTAAGAACATTAGCTATTTTAGCTATAGGGCTTATGAAAGCACTTGACTTTTTAACTTTCTACTGATACATTCAGTCCAATAAAGCCAAATCCCACTCACTGCTGACATGCAAGTTTTAGACTTTTTATTAATATCTTCAGCACAGCATACATGGATTGTTTGGTTATACCGCAGAAACACAGGCCTGAGGATTCAATAAACTCTGTGTAGACTTAACACAGAGCCTACATGGAGTTTACATGCTTATGTGGTGAGCAGCAGCATTAATTACATATTCATGCTGCACACTGCATTTAAATGTAAATAAATGTGGTTTTGTGGATAGCAACAGTGTTGCCAGCCAGGAAACCATGTAAAGCACCATGGACAGCAGCAGTCATGTAAATCTGTTTACCTACTAGCAAATTAGATCTGCATGTTTGAGCGAAATGCCACAATGATTGCCAGGGTTAATAATACAGCAATGTATATATTTCCAACACATTACATGACAGTGTATACAGTGTGGAGTATTGTGGAAACTTAGTTTAGGCATACTAAATAAAAGGTTGTGTAAATGATCAGTAAGAGTACATAGAATGTATTATAAATAAACAGTCATGGGAAGCGTGTGTATTGAATAGGGACACACAGATGACTTGTAGGAATACACACAGGGAAAGAGGATGGGTGAAACATGGTAATGTACAGCAGACTATAGCATGCCAACGAAGACAGTTGTAGCATGAATACTAAACACATATCAACATGATATAGTACAGGCTGCACAGTGAATGTATATGTAGAATGGATCATTGCCCAGGATGATGCCACACTATAAATAAGAAATGATTGTCATCAACAATTGGCTTAGCTTCTGGTGTCAATCCAGGGGATTCAGTATCACTCAGTCTGGAATGAGATGGTTCCCAGGCCATGCTGCTTTGCCAGAAATGGTCCACACCTGTATCCTCCAGGCTTTCTGATGCTGGCTAAGATGCTTGCCTCCCCCATAGTGCCTTTTTTTAGGCAATATCAAAGCAACAAAAATCCAATGTAAAAAAAATCCACTGGAAGCAAACTGAAGGTTCTACTGCTTAATGCTAAGAGTCTAAACATGAAGCTGCACTGGAGGAAATTGATAACCTGCTAGATAACAGATTTGGTGAAAACTTCACCCTACCTGGACCCACAGCCCATACCCCAAAGCATACCTAACAGCAGTCCTCTGCCAAGTTTCTCTAGACATCAGGTCATATCTGCACCCTCCAAGGCTATAAACATAGCCTCAGTGGTACCAGATAACATCCCAGGTTGTTTACTAAGCAATTTAAATCAGGACCTATTGGACCCACTTAGTGCCCCCTTTAACTATAGCCTGAGAACTGCTTTTGTTCCAGCAGAGCGGAAAACAGCAACAGTAATCCCCTTGCACATCTACAAGGCCAAGAAAAAATCATCATGGATGTTATCAACAAGGATATCTTTGAACTTCAAATGCTAGACACAAACCAGTGTGGCTTTGATAAGGGTAGATCATGTTTATTAAACCTAGTAGACTTCTTCAAGAAAGTTACCAAAGACCTGGATGAAAGTAAGGCAGTGCATACTGCCTAACTTGACCTGGCCTAAGCTTTTGGCACAACCCCCCCCCCCCACACAAGTTTCATTGAGAAACTCTCCCAGCTGGGGATTTGCCATTATGTCACTAGATGGATAGTCAATTGGCTCACTGACAGAACATATAGTGTCAAAGTTGGTTATTCAACCTCTAACCGTAGAGCTGTCATCAGTGACATACCACAAGGATCAATGCTGGAGCCTTTACTATTTGGAATCAATTTTTTGGTAGATGGTCTTTGGCTTACCAAGATTGCTGATGCTTGAAAATTGGGTACAATCACTGAGTCCATCAATGATGTTAACATATTACAGGAGGGATTAACACAGACAAATGATTAGTGCCAAAGCCATGGTCTACAACTAAATGAAAAAGTGCAATTATCATTGCCTTTCTCAAAGTGGAATACCCACTAATTACAGTATTGACAACACCCCCTCAAACTCCAATCCAGTGTTGTGAGATGTGGGGACAAAGGTAGATAGCAATCTGAACTTTGACCAACAAGTTTTCACAGTGGTAAGGAAAGCCTTCTATGTCGTGCACCTCATAAATAAGGGCATCGCACCCAGGTCTGAGGATTTTATAACATCACTGTACATGACCCTCAGCAGATCATTAATAGACTGCAATGCTCCCTTCTGCATGTACCTCACCAGACACTTGCAACAGTTGGAGAGACCACAGGGGTTTCTCAACAAGAAAATACAAAGCCTCTAAACCGTGCCATGAAATATGTGGATAGACTGAAAGCCCTGTCACTGTACTCTGTATCATATTGGCTTCTGAGATGTGACTTTTGCCTGGCCTACAGGGCAGTGTCTGACCCTGCACTGATGGAAATGCTGCACATCCACAAATCTAATGGCACAAGAGTCACTCTCTCTAGGGATCTTGACCTAGCTTGTGACATTAATAGAACATGCTTGAGAGACAGAAATATCTCTCAGAGACTGACACTCCCCTGAAATGTTTGTGTCTTTCGGCTTTTCCTGGTTAGGGGTCGCCACAGCGGAACTCCGGTCCACTAATGATTGGCAGTAGAGTTTTACATGCTTGCTTGCCGGGCCTAACGCACAACCTTCAATGAAGGAAAGCACATTCACGCATGTCGCCACACAGAAGACGCTCTAACTGAGAGTCGAACGGGCAACGTCTAACTGTGAGGTGACAATGCTACCACAGCACCACCACCACAGCTCCCACTCCCCTGGAATAAATGTCCAAATTACATGAAGCAGAGCTCCTCACTGACCGTATTTAAGTGCAATCTAGACAAATAGATGGAAAACTGCAAATTCACCCTGGGGATGGCACTATGTCCGTCATGAACAGGGGTAGTCAGTGTTGACTATAGACTCACTCAGTGAATTACATCCACCTAATAAGGAAAATTGGTGATACTTGAGATGAACATGGCTAGGCTTGTAAGGGCTGTAAGACCACTAGCCTAGTAACCTCCTATGAAACTATGAACCTATGTCAACAGTTCTCAGAGGGAATATTACTACATCTATTGTAGAAGAAGCCTGTAATGTAATGGCAGCAATGGCCATCAATACATTATCTCACATCACAGACTGTAATACCCTCTTGTAGCCATACCATACATCCACACCTCAACATGGCATATGTCAATAACAGCAACAATGACATGTCAAGTGATCATATGGTCACAGTACACTATTAAGCTTATGGCCAACACCACATGAAATTCTAGCTATTATTATAAAATGAAAGTAAAAATGCCTACAAGTATATTATGGAAGATAGTAAAACTATTGTGCATATGTGTATATTTGTTGGATTGCATTACATTCTGCCACTGTCCATATGAGACATGCACAACACCTTGACAAAATTAGCAATCACACATGCAGTGGTCTGGAATGTCTTGCATAGGCTCATGGAAGAACTCTGCTTCATGATGTGTGTATGCATGTTTGACATGATGACATCCTTTGCTCCTCTGCAGGAATGATGTCATGTGGTGAGAGGACAAAGGAGGATGTGTGGGGTTACATGAATGGTACCCCAAGTGGAATGAAGAGCTATACCAAATATCTCACAATGACCATAATGTACAATAAAACAAAAGCTAGGCACACACCATGGCAGGAATATAAACTTTAGTGAAAAAAAACAAAAAAGTATAAAAAAGGTAAGTGCTTTTACTGCTGTATGTGCAGCTTCTTCAGACCTGTTTTAATACCACCAACTGTTCAGTATTTAAAACATAAAAGAGCCAATAGGACAAACAATTCAATTAACACATCAAATCAATATATCACAATGTAAGAAATACAGAAACAACATTATCCATTTATAGCAACACTAAAAAATGCATACAGAATAGACATTGCATAAAAACAGATAATGTATTAATAATACATAAATAATATCTAAACATATATCAAAAACCTATATATATATATATATATATATATATATATATATATATATTAAAAACTATATATATATATATATATATATATATATATATATATATATATATATATATATAAATATTCACGCAACCTTAAATAATATGGAATCAATGTTTCAAGGGACGTGATTTCAAATGGGGTTTGAGAGAAACACATTCACTGATTCGAGGGGAACCTATCTACATCTAATAGTATTACCCACTCTTGTTCACATTCCTCAGTGAAATTCTTAAAATCACCCCCATGATATTAACTACCAGGACTTCTAAGACTAAAAATTTAAAGCTATGTTTCCCCCTTTGTCAATAACATGCTGTGCAATCGCACTTCTACACTTCTTATTCCTGTTCCCATGTTCCGAAATACACTCTTTAAAATGCCTATTTATCTTCCCTATTTAACAGGCAAAGCATTCAATGCTATATGAAAAATAAATCAAATCCTTTGTTTTGCAATCAGCATAAAATGAAGTCTCAAGGACAAAATTCTTAATGGGATGTACAAAATGACCATAATGTACCATCTACCAAACACACAGCAGTACACTGGGCCTGATATGAACATTACACCTGTGTAGGTATAGAATATGAATGCCATGTAGTGTCACAGTAGCAACACCACATATGTCCAACTGTAACACTGTCACATTGTAGTTTATGGAGTATGATAGCAACATTGTATGCTTAGGAGAACATGTTGCAAGCACTGTAGGGCATAGACATGGAGTTATATCCCTGTGAAAAATTTTCTTATAAGTGACAGTTGTATGTATAAACACACAAGAAGCTTGCTGTCAGATTACAACACCTATATGTGTAGTTAAAGTACCTTGCAAACACAGTAGTTAATGTTACTGCCACAGCACAGGTTTGTCTTGAATACTGCATGTTACAGAGGATGACATAATCATTGTATCCTACAACAAAATGTTTCGAGGAGTATTGGAAATAGCTGAGGACTCACATATTGTTCTGAAACTACCTATTTACAGAGCATAGTACTTAACACAAGCACCAAATTACAATCCTAGCTTTTATAGTGTCAAAAAATGCTTTATAGCTGATGACATCAGCAGAGTCTGGTGAGAGGAAAATGGTAATTACAATGTCTCACATGCAGGTGTAAAATGTATCTCTAATGTTAAGCAAGTGCACCAACACACACACAGACTGGTTGACTGCAGTGAAAACATAACCCCTACCTATCTAAGTACACTGACTAGAAACTCTGTATTTAATGCAATTGCTACAGCACAAGTCTGACTTTGAGAGTGTCAGACAACACTCTGTAAGTGATGACATCAGCATTGTCTGGTGAGAGGAAGATGGTAATATCAATGTCCCACATGATGGTATGAAATGCTCACTCTTAATGCCAAGCAAGTGCATTCACAGACACACACACACACACACACACACACACACACACACACACACACACACACACACACACACACACACACACACACACCATTTGACTGCAGTGAGAACAGAACCCCTATCTATCTAAGTACACAGAGTGGAGAAATCAGTACTTAATGAAAGTGCCAAAGCACAAGTCTGACTTTTATAAGGCTGTAGGACAATTTATAGTGAATGACATCCTCACTGTATGTTGAAAAGAAGATGTTGAGAAGTCTGTCTGAAATGGATAGCTAGCCGTATACAATTGTCAAGATACTAAAGATCTGCATGTTACCCCATTGATGAATGTGCAAAGTGCAGCATTTGCTGTTGTTGTTCCATTGCACAGGTATACCTTAAAAAGACAGGTTTGCAAACTATTCATAAGCAGCTGTCCATATTATTACAAGTACTGGAAAATCTGGATGTGAATTGTCCTTATAAAGATGTGCATGGTATATCAGAAATCATTTGTTATTTATTTCTGTAGTGTAGTGTAGTTGATATATTTGTGAACAAGTACTGAGATACCAAGTTTGAAGTGCATGGGTGGAGGTGACAGATTGCTGCAGTGTAAATATATGTTTTTTCCTTAAAAGGTACCTTCCCTTTGTTTGTATTTTTACATCTACTTTCATGAGATAAAGTCTAAATGGACAGTAAACATAAGTAATACATGCCATTATGCACTTTCCATAGTGCGACACCGAGCAGCGGGTTTGTGCAATCAAAGGCAAAGTGTTTGTGCATGCACAATACAAATTTCTACTGCTTTCCCTGTTTGTGGATAGTTAAGAAATGAGCAAATGTGATCATCTTTGCTAAAATTACAAGAGATCTGATTATTAAGTATTTGAAACAAACCTGCTGCTTAGCTAATTCTGTGGCAGCAGGTGTGACTACATTGATGCATTTCTTTTGGAGACCAGATGATATAGGGTTCAAATCCAGGTATATGTACTGTAATAGTTTTAATCAAAATTTTTGATTTTTGATATTTATAATGCAATTAAATAATTCTTTATACTACATTCACTGTGTGTTACCTTAGTGCAGCATGTTTAAGCAGCATTGCATGGAGGTAATGGCACCAAGTAAGAGCTGTTCACTTTTGCTTGACATTGATGTGTGGTGCCAAACTCCACGCAAACACAGAGGCCAAAAAGGGAAGGGCTCCACTGCTACTTTTATTTATGTGCATTGTGTGTGATTCTATTTTTTGACCAAATTAAAGATGTTGAAATGAGACAATCCAAGATGGATGCTGACAACTAGACAAGCACTAGGCTGCTGCTCTATAACTCAAAACAGTAATCTGCCTTCTAGCCTTACCATCGCTTGTAGAACTCTACAATACTGCAAAAATCTGGAAAATACACCACTTAAGCAATAAGAAAATAGTACTATATTAGGAATTTCATTAAAATAAAGTCTTAAAAAGTACCTTCTGAGGTAGCAGGTTATTTGGGAGAGCACCCTTGTGGCAAGGCCTCACCAAGCAACTGAGCCTGAAAAAAATATTTGTTCAAGAATAAAAGTCAAATCAGGATGTCTAACACACAGGATTTAAGTAAAGAACAAATGGAAACTCAAACTACTAAAATTAAGTTATCCGTTATTGTGACCCCAGAAAAAGACACAACAAGCAAGAGGAAGAAACTGGCTAAGACACAAGAGACGTCAAAAATAGCTCTAAGATCAAAAAATGATAATACTTATACAGTTGAAGATATAAAAACTGCCTTAAAACCTTTACAAAATGATATCCAAGCTCTATCTGAAAAACTCTGCATGTTTGGTACAAATATTGAACAGATTGTGTCTAGACTTACTATAAATGAAATTAAAACCGAAGAAAATATTGCAGAAATTACAGCCTTAAAATCCAAAGAAAAAGCTAACCAGCAAGTTATAAAAGACTTACAATCAAAATTAATAGACCTTGAAGCAAGGAGCCAAGGGAATAATATTATCATAAGAGGAATACCAGAAGCTTTTGACCAAACTCAACTAAATGCCATAATCAAAGAAATCATGAGTCAACAGTCGAAGACAAGAATATAGTTAAAGGAATCGCCATAGAATGTGCACACAGAGCTATCAAGAAATCCCAAGATGAATCAATCCCAAGACAAATCTATGTAAAATTGCTTAATGCTGCACACACCTCTACAATCCTAATGGTAGCTAAACAAAAAAGGAACTTGACATGGAGAGGGCACAAAATAAGCATAACTCAAGATCTTCCCCTTCCCATCAAGCAAGATCGCTAAACATTAGCACCATTCTGCTCTTACTTAATAAAAACAAAATATCCGCTTTCAAATACAGTACCCAGCGAGACTCTTTTTCAGCTACAGTGATCAAAAATATCTAATACAAACTAAACATGAGGCAAAAAACAATGACAACAAATAACTCAAATATGCAACTTATAATGTGAGTCCATCCAGCTATATACAAGCCCTCAAAGAAAGGCAGCATTCTATCATAGCTACAGAAGTCCGTATATTAGCCTTGGTTGATTAGCAGAATCTAAATATGCAACTTGTAATGCAAGTGCATCCAGTTATATACAAGCCTTCAAGGTAAGGCAGCGTTTTATCATAGCTAAAAAGTCTTTATATCTGCCTCGGTTAAATAGCACAATCCATAATAGTTAGCCTGGACTGGTAGCACAACACCTGAAATATAAGTCAATTCCCTTGAACAGACTAAAGCATTTATAAACACAAGTATCCCTTGAAAACAAAAGATAGCTTCACAAAATGCCAAAATCCGACCCATTCATTTGAAACTGTTCATTTTAACTGACAAATGCTATCTGTTTAAAAGTAACATGGCTTATAATAAAAAGAAGACATGCCAGCTACATCAACAATAAATAAGCTGACACCAGACATCTCGACAACTCAAGCTCAAAAAGCAGCTATTGCAAGCACAGTCAGCCAGGAACAAGTGAAAGACCCCAAACCTTAATATACCTACACTTCCCTGGGACACTATGCTCAATCAAGCTTGGTTTCTGGATCTGTATAAGTCTCCACACTACAGAGATGGAATAAAATGTTAAGCAATCAAGTCACGGATAAGTTACTTAATGCTTAACTCTAAGCTAATTATGCCCTTTAACCATCCACAACACAATATGTATGAATAATCTTCACTTGTGATGTACTTAACAACTCTGTAATCATACTTCAGGCTAGAAATTTCCTTAATGGAGCATGCAGTGCATGTCAGGAATGCTTAGTGAAACTTGAAACAAAGGAAAGTTAGTTATTAATATCTCCCTACACCTATACCACATTAGGTATTTATGTAAATACACTAACAACAAACTGAAAACAAAGATTAATAACTTACAATGGAAGGGAGATATGTCGACATGCACTAAGGTAGGAGTAGTTATGTTGGATGCCATCCTAAACAAATGCTTGTTACTAAGGAATCAATTACATCAAGTTCAAAAATACTCAAGTATGTACAAATACAAAGTTACTTTAAAGCCACACATAAACAAACATTCAATAAGTTTACGTGGATATGCTTATAGTTGATTCATGGAATGTAAATGGGTTAGGTGACAGGAAAAAGCTAAATTTGATCTAACATCTGATTTTTCAAAGTAAATCAAATGTCATATTTCTTCAAGAAACACATCTTAATAAAGAACAATGGCTAAAAATATGCTCCAGAAAATGGATCAAACAATTTATTTCATCAGGTGATAGTTCCTTCTCTAAAGGCACTGCCATAATAATTAATAATTTCCCAAAAATATAACTAATAGTAATTTTGACACAAATGGAAGATGTTGCCTTTTCACTAGTACACGTCAGCAGATAAACAATAATACCCTTTTTTGAATATATATATGGACCTTGTTCAAACCAGCAATTATTTATTTACAAAATCTATGACCTACTCCTCAGTTATCCAAATCATTCCATCATAACAGGGGGAGATTGGAATTGTCTAATTGATCTACTTAGTGACTGCTCAAACAAAAACAAAAATTGGCCAGTGCAGATCACTTCAGCTTTAAATTACCTCATACAGAGTTTCAACCTTATCGACCCCTACCAAACTATTGATCATGTCAGATCAATGAATAAATACACATTCTTTCCTCCCCCACACAAAGTTTGGTCAAGACTAGACTATTTTTTATTAACATCAGACCTCTACAAAAAAATTCCAAAAATATGAAAACAGCCAAAGAATAATCCTCGACCACTCCAAAATATCAATAACAATCAACACACTTACGCAAATTACCAAACAAGACAGCTTCTATAGCTGGTTACTAAATAGTAACCTTCTAAGCCAAACAGAAGTGACAGAGCAGATAGGAAGGACAATAACCCAACTTGAACAAGAAGCACTACATACCCAAATACCACTAGATACCCAATGGGCAGCTACTAAAACTGTACTAAGAGGAATCCTAATACAAAATGCCTCAATTTACAAAAAACAACAGCAAAAACAAATTGGCATGCTTGAATTGCTGTATAACAATATCGAACAACAACTTCAATCTCAATACTCACAAATTCTGGAAAGGAAACATGGCGAAATTAAAAAAGAACTTTATTCAATACAACTACATAAACTCTCAGTTAACGAGTTAAAACTCATCCATAAATATTCTGAATGGGCCCAAATACCCTCTAAGGTGTTAGCAGATATGATAACAAAGAAAAATCTCCAAAATATTCCACAAATTCTTTTTAAAGAAAGAAGCTTATATAACAAAGCAGCCATAATCAATTCCTTCTGGGAAATTTATAATAAGATACATAAACCTAAAAAACAACAACATATGTCCAACACACAAGAGAATTTTTTAAATAACCTAAAATTCCCAAAACTAGACAATGAACAGTATAACATACTTGACAGCCCCTTATCAACCAGTGAAATCAAGAGAACAATAAATAATCTAAATATTAACAAATCCCCGGGCCCTGATGGTTTCACGGCAACGTTTTACAAAAAACTCAGTCACATACTAGCACCAATCTTGTTAAAACTTTACAATCCTATCATACAACATGGATTCACTGACAAATATTTAAATAATTCAAAGACAATCCTAATACAAAACCAAACTCTGATAAATGAAACCCCCTTAACTATAGGCTGATCGCACTTATTAATCTAGATATAAAATTTTGACCTCGTTAGCAAATAGACTTCAAAAAACCTTACACAAAGGTGTTTGCCTTACAAACACAAGGTGCAGGGTTTGAGTCTCACAAGGGATAATTGGCTAAGCTTAAAATGGCTCGCAAGGGCAGTTAGCTTAGTACTAATCTATGAACGTATGAACATCATATTATTCCACCTGAATAATTGGGTTTCATGAAAAAAAGGCAATTGTGTGACAATACGCACATGCTGGACACCTTCATTTCCCTCTTAGATAAGGATAGGTTCCCAAGATACTTACTTACAATAGAAGCTTCTAAAGCTTTTGAAAATGTAGATCTGGATTTTCTCTATTTAACAATGTCACACTTCAATTTTCTTGTTTCTTTTATAAAAACTATCAAAATGATTTACAACAAAGCTACCACTACACTATGTATTAATAAAGTCTACTTCCAACCAACCTATTAATATAACAAATGGAACCCACCAAGGTTACCCATTGTGCTC
Organism: Protopterus annectens; assembly: GCF_019279795.1. Taxonomy (NCBI): domain Eukaryota; kingdom Metazoa; phylum Chordata; order Ceratodontiformes; family Protopteridae; genus Protopterus; species Protopterus annectens. The sequence continues at coordinate 1,914,942,998 of NC_056728.1, forward strand.
ATTCTTGTTCAGCATATACTTAAAACCTCTATTATTACATATCACCCAAAATACCTGCCATCACTTCCCAAATGTTTACAACACAATAGTAAAATATTCTGCTTTTGCTGATGATTTAAATGTATATTTCGAGCTTCTGAATGCAGACCTTAACAAATGTATGTCTTCAATCGAACAATTTTCCAAAGTAGCAAATTACAACATTAACTCAAAAAAATATTCTATTTTTCCTTTGAACCCACTAAACCATAAAACCTGCTGCTTCCCAGAAGTTGACATACCCCTAAAATACACACTAAAATACCTAGGAATATACTTTGCCCACATTTACAAAGAAATGTTTAAAACAAATCTTTTAAAAAGTTGGGAAACAATTAAACAAGGCATCTCAAGATGGGTAAATATCAATCTACCTCTTTTGTCCAAAGCAACCATTATTAAAATGAATATCCTCCCTAAAATACTCTTTCAACTTAACTCTATTAGTCTCAAAATACCAAAAAAATGGTTTACATCAATGGAAATGGCCCTCTCCAAAGTTTTATGGCACCCGGAAACAACACAAATAAGTTACCAAAAACTTACAATACACAAATCAAAAGTGGTCTGGGGCTGCCAGATTTTTACCTCTACTACCTTATTATCAAAGCAGACTAATTCAAATATCAGAATATGACAAAACCAAAAAGATCCGGTACCCAGCATGGGTTAAGATATGGTCAGACTTACTGCAGTCACTAAATGCCAACCCTAAAGCTATTCCCTATCTTAACCTTAACAACAAAATCCTCTACAAACTACACCCAATAATCAAGAATGAAATATTGGCCTTCCAATCTTTATTCACATCTATCAGTCTACAAAATCCATTAAGTCTCCTACAACCCATACACAATAACTTGAAAATCAAGCTAAATAACAAAATAATAGACCTTAAACCTTTCCCACTAATTAAAGAAATAATGGTATGGCATATTCTGCAACATAAAGAATCAACTCTTGAAAACTTAAAAATACAATTAAAGACACCAGGCAGCTATAACCCTATTCTTAGACAAGTGATATCATTAATAAAGATGAAGTTCTCAAAAAACAATATGGACAAACAAAACATAGTAATTACTCAAAACATAATTAAATCATTAGCCTCTAAGGAGAAAAAGATTTCAAAACCTATAAATTAATTAGTGAGATAAAACATCAATCAGCATTACTTTATTCAAATTATTGGGCAAGCATTAGTCAAAATATCACAACAGCTCAAAAACAAGAAGCTATTAAATATACCTTAAAATTAACTCCTTTCAAAAACCTAATCTACAAACAAATAATGATTAGCAATAATGCATATTTTACTCCAGCTGTCCTTAAATAATTTGACTTCCAAAATGCACAAACATGCTCCTTTTGCCACAAAGAAAATGTTGATATACTCCACATTTTCTGGAGATGTAAGAATATTTTCAAGCTCTGGTGCTCTTTAAGAGTGCAACTTGAAAAAAATTGGCTATGAAAAAAACACATTTGCCTGGGAAACAATGATTCTACATATAATCCCTACCACAATAAGAGGAATTCGTAAGCATATTCCAATTACATTATGTGCCCTTCTAAAATTTAATATAACACAGAATTGGGTAACTAACAACAAAATCGCATGGATAAACTTTAAAGTCATGGTGGTCAAATATATCACCTCCCACAAACTAGCTACTAAAGGTCTTAAAAAGAGAACATACTTTCAAACATATTGGAAATCTCTTCTCAACACAATCCTTGAAAGTAAATAAATTCCAAACATATGAATCAAATTCAAGTGACTTTTATCTTTTGTACTTCTTTATATGCAAACACATTACAATTTATGGCTCAAAGTGCTATACTCAAGATTCAGTATCACTCAGATGGCATCCAACAGTGTAAATAGTTTCATTTTGTGTTTATAGGTTTTAGAGTTTTCACCAAACCTTTTATAAGTAAGGTTACCATACTGATGTAATCTAAAACACATAAACGAGGCCACAAAATAGTGCCACAATACAATTTTCTGTTATTAAGATATTAACATTACTTTATTCTGAAACAGGGTTTTATAACATATAAGTCAGAATTAACAGATAACCTTAGAATTCCCTATTCCCCGGAATCTCAACGAATGGTGAATTTATCAGTCATTTGTTTTCTGTTTGTATATTTCTTTTTCTTTTTTCTTTTCTTTTTCAATTAGTTCATGTAAGGTATCTCATGAAGTATTGTGAAAACTATTGTATTTGACACTACTTGATGTTTTTGCTGTAATGTCTGTTTATTATAGCTGGAAAAGAAGCAAAAAGTATATTGGAAAAAAAAAAGATGTTAAAATGAGGTAGATAGGAATGTGCTGAAATGGGGAGGGGCAAGGATGGAGAGAAACAATGAGAAAGCAATATAGGAATATGCAGGAGGGAGGTAGGAAATAACCATAGCTATCCACTTGTTCAACAGTGTAAAATGAATATGTATAGAGTATTGGCTGAATTTGGACTGTCACCTCAACAAAGAGGGATGACAACAGCAAAATCATGTTGTACAGCCAATTAGATGAAATCAAGTGTGTCAAGAAGACATGTATGCAAAATGGAGGGCTGTGTATGGGACAATATTTTTTTGTGGGACAAGTGCCCATTTTTTGTATTTCTAGGTTCATAGGTAGGTACTAGGCTATTGACCCTAGGGCCTATATAAGCCTAGCCAAAATGGTACCCTGGCTTTCGCCACCCAAGAAAATAATTTTCCTGTGCCCCTGTCGAGCAGAGCCACAGAAGTGTTCCCCGGGGTGAATTTCCTATTTCCCATCCAATCATCAAGATTTTTCTTGAAGAGTGCTAATGAGGAGCTTTGTTTGATATATAGATAAGTAGTTTGTTCCAGAGTATGTGAAGTCTCTTGGACAGGAATCTATCCCTCCAGCATTTTCTGTTTATTGTGGTGACAAGGTTTAGGTCCCTAGAGTGTGTAGCTCAGAGGGATTGGGATTTCTTTAAGTGGAATATGTCCGACAGCTCTGGGTTTGACATAGCTTTATATGTTAGGCAGAGATCACCTCTGAGTAGGCGATATGGAGATGGTCTGCATAGGGCATCTATCTGAGGCTGGTAATCCTCTTTGTGAGGTATTTCTGTGGCCTTTCCAGTTGTTTACTTCAGTAAGAGAGGAATATTGGGTAAGGGATGTAGGTATTTTGGGTCAGGTAAGTAGGGTAGGTGAGGAAGCAGATGCAAACAAACAGGATAAACAAAACAAGACTCAAGGATGGTGATGGACTTGACAGGTTGGGAGACACCATGACTGGGGTTAGGGAGGAACAACAGATGTCCATGTCTGTCAAACATGGGGACAGTGAGAATCTACTCCTGCACCACAGGACTACCATCACTGTCCCCTTACTCCACTGGTTGTTGGAGTGCTTGATGTTTTTTTATGGACCATAAGTCAGAGTGGCCTCTCCATCTGGCATAGGCACACACCAGTGGTACTGTGCATGACCCCATGCACCAATACTGGAATCTTCTGGCAGGTGATAAAACCCCCACCTCTGCCAATACTTCCAGAAGGTACCACAGCATCAGCTGCCAGGCTAGTGCTACCTGAGAGCACAGGTAGTACAAAGGCAGCAGAGGCAGTACTGCCAGGTTGGGTCCCAGATGTGCTGGGCATCCGTACTGGACCTGTTGGAGTGGGGGCAGGCTGAGCCACTGGAGTTAGCCTACCTCCCTGTGCTGTAAAGCATTTTGGGATTTGTCAGAGATGGATGACATGAAAACATTTTGACAACATATAAAAAGAAAAAAAAGATAAGGGTTGAGGTGAGAGAAAAAAAAGCTAATATTAGTACCATGATATGTGACATACAATGCATTATCACCATAATAATGTATTTTATCTGAACTTTTACATTTAAGTATTCTTCTTAACAAATAAAAATTATAATCAAGGATTGCTCAAAGTAATCCTTGCAATGTGCATATATTGCACATATGCTTGGTCTAATTATACAGATCAAGTTAACAGCAGAGCATTTATGTCACTTGTGTAGAAATTAATTTATGTAATATCATTAAATGGTTTTGCTATTTTATATTTGTCACTTGTGGTATTTGAGCCCACAACATCTGACTGCAGTCTTGGACTTGACTTCTACAGTTAGCTTGTGCTACAGACTGAAGCATGCATGTTTGCTTTTACAGTTAGGATATGCATGCTTACTTTGCTGCAACTGTATAGACAAGAAATCAATTTAAAAACTAAAATAATACTTCAATTGTGCTGCATATATACCATTTGCTTCCCTCAGTCTCTTTAAATGCTCAGCATGGGCCTCTCTATTTGCTGTAATTTCTGCATTGACTATGGAATAAAGTGAAGAGAACAAGAGAAGAGCATTATGCATACATGTCTTGCTTATATGCAGCTTTCTACTATAAATTCTCTTTATCAGTATACTTACACAACTGTGGGATGTTACCAGTCATCCAGCTGCTGGTTGAGTGTATCCCTCAAGCACCTTTTCAGGTCATTAAAGTGATGCCTACACTATTCTGCAGTGTGTGGAATGTCAGTTACACTAGAAACAGCCTTGGCCAGACTATTCCAAGTCTCAGACTTGTATTGGGACCTGGTATAGTCTTCTATAAAAGCCTTAGCTGTGGCACTTTACAAGAAGTCCAGTGAAGATTCTAGACTCCTAAACACCCCACCTCTGCACCCTAAATTGGGCACCTTCCTTTCTACCACCAAACATGTCCAAACAGGGAGAACAGCAATAGCTTAGAATTATTTCCCGCCAATGCCTGGTATCACCATTTAGTGGTAGTGCACAAACCCAAATGATGCCAACTGCATTTGCATGATGATAAGTGGAGAGCAACAGTGCCAAACAGAGAGGAAAGCAGTTTTTGAAATTGGAAGGTTAATGTGACATTTGGCAGTGGTTTAGGGTTGTTTGCTGCTGAAACTCTTAGGTGATTTAACTTCGCAGACATGTACTGGGGACATAAATTTCATGACCTGACACATTTTTGCTGTGGCTTTATGCACTGGTAAAACTGATCTTTACAATGTGGGATTCAAACCTATGCATAAAATACAAAACATTTTCTTCCACAATGGTGATTTTCCATCCTTGTCACAGAAGAAGTGCTTCTCAGGCATACTCATGAATTATATATAAATACACATAGACTGAGGGGTTAACCGTGTATGTGTTTGGTTTATACATTCATGTGTGTATGTGTTTTAATGAAGTCTGAAAGCCATCCAAGGCTAGATAGCACAATTATAATTACAGAAACGTAGTAGTCAGTATACTACCAAGTCATACATATAATTCATATGAGCTCCACTGTTATACATACATATTGTTATTTGTAATTATGTGTAAATTCATTATGTGATATTTAAGATAAAGTAAAATGGAACAGCAATAAAAATATTTGGAATTCCATGTATTAGAACCTAGGACCAACGTATTACAGCCCTACACTTCCACCTGCTGCCATATGAATAGTTAAATTACAGTTGTATATTTTTCTATTCATTAATAACTTCTGTGTGCTAACTGGCATGCAACACTGCTTAGTGTATTTGCATGGTGCCTACTGTACTTGATAGATTGTACCTGTTTTGAAATTATCTACTGTCTGCTTCTACTCTACAGGTGTATTAGACCTGCAGGTGTTGGGGATGATTGCTAACCGCTGTTGTGCAATGGAAAGCAAAACATGCAATAATGTATCCATTTTGAATTTGAGAATATCTGCATACTGTCTGCAGGTATTCTCTTTGCTTTATGTATGGGTCATTAGTCCAGATTTGCACAATGTCAAGCATCGCTCAAATGAGACAAGCAAAGCTAAAGTTGTTTTAGCCTTGTGAGCAGTGTTTATTAGGATTTGTCTTTAACAAAGGTGGGACTTGAACCATGATCTATAGAGTGTTTATCAGGATTCGTCTTTAACAGACAAAGATGGGACTTGAACAATGATCTATAGATAGTATATGCTGTGTGGATCAATGTGCCTAGCAGATGGGCTACACATACAGGTGATTTACAGGTGTTGTTGATGCATTGGTTATCAAAGAATTATATTACATGGCATTTATTGGGTTTATCCATTTCCCGTGTTTGTGCCAAGCCCCAAACCACTCAAATACTGGCATTAAAAAAAAGAAAAAAAAAAGGAAAGAAACATATAAAATAAACTACATCACAAAATATATATTAGCATACATGAAAGATTTTTATACAAGTCTGGATTTGAACTTTCACACCAATGAACCTTAAAAACGAAGTAAGAAGGCCTTTGCCACAGAAACAGCTTTGCAGCAGCGAATGAAAATCATTGTGCATACAAGCAAGTCCAAAATCATTCACACTATTAACAAGACCTATGGTACTTGCACACTTCTGATTTGTTTGTAGATATATTAATTTGACATGTAATGCAATGAGTGATCACACAACCATTGATGACTATTGTTTGCAGAAATGCAGCTCTGTCTTATTTCTGTATGGTGTTTTTTCTTCTCTTATCTGAGCAGTAATCTGAGTCATGCAGTCTGTATGGCATTTTTTATCATTTATTTATTTATTTGACATTTGTTTACCGGGGTGGTCTGACTGGGTCTACAGAACCCATTTTCAGCAGAGGCCCAGGGAGAAAAGTTCCACATATAGTACAATAAGAATACAGTAAAATCCAATAGAGTACATATTGCATTAGAAATACTATACAAAACAAGTTGAAAGAACAAACTATGCTACAAGTTGTTACAACATATACTACACATCTAGACGATTCTATAAAGTTAAAAAACATTATACACAATAGTCACTCTCACTATACATGATGTAGTGTCCAAAAATGAGTACATAGGTAGAGCAGTGTGTGACACTGACTGCTATACTTGTTGTTGTATCTTTTGGCTTTTCCCGGTTAGGGGTCGCCACAGCAGAACTCCAGTCCACTAATGATTAGCAGTAAATTTTTACGTGCCGAGTTGCCAGCTCTGATGCACAACCTTCAATGAAGGTACGCCCATTCACGCATGTCTCCACACACAAGATGCTTTAGCTGAGAATCAAACAGGATAACGTCTTACTGTGAGGTGACGATGCTACCAAAGCACCACCACCACTAAGTACATAAAAAAATAAATAAATAGAATGTTAGCTTCCATTAGGAAAATAATAGCCAGAAAGTTAGTGATGTAGACAGATAGTGAGAGAGTTAAGAAGAAAAGAAGCAATTCAGCCTGAGCAGTAGCTTAACGATATAGTATAGAAACAGAGGAGTTAGAAAACCCTTAGGATCTTGCAGACTGTGAAGGATTGAAATGTGACAGAAGAGAAGAAGGAGGCTAGTGTGGAAGAAGAGGAAGTGCTGAGCATCAGTCAGGCTTTATGCAAGAGCAGAGCCATGTCTGATATGATTTTTTTTAAAGAGGCTTTGAAATGGGTTAGGCCAGGCATAGACCTGTTAGCTAGAGGTACTGAATTTCAGAGTATAGAGACAGAGTATGAATAGAGCGAGTGACCTGGTTTTCCTGTGGGTTTTGAGATAGCTAAGAAATTTTTGTCTTCTGATCATAGGGATAGATTTGATGTGCAAGGTGAGCCTAATTTGGTAAGTGCAGCCCAAGCAGTAGGCTTGAAAATAAGATTGTGCAAGGTGGATAGCTGAATAAAGGCAAGTTGGTTGGGGAATTCAAACCATTTTCAGTCTAGGAGTGATTTACTGTGGTGTGCATGATATTTAGAGTTTATGGCAAACTTTGCAACTTTGTTGTTGTACTGTTCCATCTTGTTTATGGTAGAAGTTCATAAGTTTGTTAGGATAGGGGCACCGTAAAGAAGGGAGGGAAGTAAAAATGTTTTGTAAGGGTAGTTTTGGTTGCTGCAGTAAAGAAATGTTTGTTTCTGTATAACAGTCCCAGTTTTTGATGAGTTTTCTTGATATTTTGCTGTATATGGGGGTCGAATGAAAGTCTATTGTCAATGATAACTCCTAGAAATTTGGTTTCCTGCACTATTTCTGTGACAGTGTTGTCAGATGCAAGTATGTTAAAATGATCAGTGACAGGGGAGTTATTCTTGGGATGAAGGAGTACTAGTTTTATTTTCTTTGGATTAAGAAAGAGTCGGGCATTTCTTAGCTAGGATTCGACTGCAGTAATGGACTGTTGAGGTTTTGAAAGTAGTTCTGGTAGTGATTCAGCAGTACAGATTATGGTGGAATCATCAGCATATTGAATTAGGGCCCCAGGATGAGAGACAGTGTGAAGGTTGTTTGTGAAAATGTTGAAGAGTAGGGGTCCTAGGATGGAGCCTTGTGGGATTCCCGTAGGGTTGTGGAGAAAGAGTGAGAGTTCATTGGACCATTTTACTGCTTGCTTACAATCCTTGAGGTAGCTCTGAAACCATTTTACTGTGTTATGTGAGAAGCCTAAGTTAGACAGTGTCTTTAATTGTAAGGGATGAGACACTGTGTCAAAGGCCTTGGAGAGACCAAGGAATACTGAGGCTGTATAGTATCCTGCATCTCTGGCCTTGTTTACGGTGCCTGTAAAAGATAATAGGGCTGTAGTTATGTTGTGGCTAGGTCAAAAGCCATGTTGGGTTTTGGATAAAAGATTGTTTTGCAATAGAGGTTGCATTACCTGCTGATGGATACCCCCCTCAAGAATTTTGGATATGGGTGACAAGATGGATATAGGATGGAAATTGGATAGATCAAAAGAGTTGTCTCTTTTGTGGATGGGGGTGATGTGAGATTGTTTTCATATGGTAGTTACTTCTGATTCAGATAAAGACCTACTTATAAGGATACTGATCGGGTAGGTGATCGAATTAACAGCCAGTCTGAGGTAGTGTGGTGGAAGATTATCAGCTGAGGTAAAGCAGGGTTTTAGTTTATGTAGCAGTTTCTTAATGGTGTCAGTAGGCTGAAGTGAGAATGGGGATTGTATGACATTTAGTTGAGTAGGGGGGTTAGTAATGACAAGATAAGAAGTTGTCAATGGTCTGGGGTTGGTATCTGAATAGGTTAAAGAGTGGGGGGGTGCAGCATTAGGGGTGTTAGTAGGTTTGATATTGATTTTACAAGGTGCTTGTTAATGTTTCGGCTATTTGTGATGGAGGGGTATCAGGTGATAGGTTGTGGACTCTATTTGTTCCAGGGTTAAGTAGAGAAGATATGGAGTGCCAAAATTTATTGGGGTTGATTTTTTGTTGGAGTTGAAGCTGGAAATAATACGACTTCTTATCTCTGTTGATTAGTTTTGTCACTTTGTTACGTAGTATTTTGAAATTAACATTATTTTTTTCATTTTTGTTCTGTTTCCAGGTTATCCAGACTAGGTCCCTTTGCTTCATCAGATGTTTACATTCCTTAGAGAGCCATGGAACTGAGTTATTTTTGATTCTTTTCATATGAATGGGAGCTGGTGTATTAAGTATGTGAAGGAAGGTATTATTAAAGTATAGTACAGCTAAATTAAGGGATAGTTGTTTATGGGGTGTCCAGTCTATTTCTTGTAAGAGATTGTTGAATTTATGCTGACAAAAAAAAGTTGAGTTCCTAACTGATTTTACAGTGTGATCTCTTAGTTGTTGGGAGTTTGTTCTAAAGGCATACACTGGCAGATGATCACTGAGGGAGCTAAACAGTGTACCCGAAGGGGGCTAATTGGCGGGGTGGGATATTAGGATCCAGTCTAGAGTGGATTAGCAGGTAAGGTCTTTTTGGAGTATTGATAAGCTGAGAAAAAACATGCAACTTTATACTATTTGTGGGGGAGTTGGAAACTATGGTTTGCCGATCTATACTAATGTCTCATAAGATTATTCTTTCAAGGTTTATTGATAGGGATGCCCAGGACAAAGTATTTTCCAACACTGGTATATTATTACCTGGTGGGATATATATTGCCATTATGCAAATTCTTTTTGATATGTCGAAGTTCAAAAAAGAGATTAGCACCTCAGCACTGGAAAATGTGGGTATATTACTGGTGTAGGGTGTGATGCCGAGCATAGAGGGATATAGAAGGGCTATCCCCCCCCCCATTTTTTTTATATCTATCTCTTCTGGTTATTGCAAAGTATGTTGATATTATTTTTGATTCTTTTATACCAGGGTGTAGCCATGTTTCTGTAAGGTTCATAGGTTCATAGGTTCATAGGTTCATACTAGGCTATCTACCCGAGGGCATTTATAAGCCTAGCCATAGTTTTGTGGCTTACGCCACCCCTTAGTTTGGAGAAACTATGCCCATTATTTAGCTGTGCCTCTGTCGAGCAGTGACACTGAGGTAACCCCTGTGGTGTATCTGCGATCTCCCATCCATTGGTCAAGATTCCTCTTGAACAAGGCCAGCGAGGTGCTCTGCCTCACATAAACCGGGATTTTGTTCCACAGCATAGGGAGTCTTTGGGTGATGAATCTATCCCTCCAGCACGTCCTATTAATAACCGTGTTGAGGTTTAAGTCACCCGCCCTTGTGGCTCTGAGGGATCTAGATTTTTTGAGATGAAGCATATTCATCAAATCTGGGTTTGACATGGCCTTGTATGTCAGGCATAGGTCACCTCTGAGTAAGCGACGCAACTGAATATAACTGGAGTTCTTTCAGTCGCAGCATAAGACAGATTTTGAGACCCTTTATCCTTTTGGTGAGGAACTTTTGTGGCCTCTCCAGCTGCTGCAAGTGTCGGGTCAGATACATTCGAATGGGGCATTGTACTCGATCATTGGTCTGATGAGTGATGAGTATAGGGAGACTATGACTTCCCTTGATCTAGATGTGAATCCCTTCATGATAAGGTGGGCAATGTAGAAGGTCTTCCTAACTACTTTAGCAATATGAGTGTCGAATGAAAGGCTACTGTCAACCTGGGTTCCCAGGTCCCTAATAACTTCTTCTGTGTTCAGGGGATTGCCACCTATATGGTAGCTAGGGGTAACCTTATTTTTCCCGAAGGGTATGACTATGCATTTCTTGGCATTTAACTTGAGGCCATGGCTCTGGCACCAGTTATCCGTTTCTGTGAGACCCTTCTGAAGGATATCTGTGTCGGATGTGTTCTCAACTACGGCGCCCAGTTTACAGTCATCTGCGAACTTTGTCAGCCATAACCCTCCTGTGTTTGCTTGTACTTCAGAAAAGTAGATGCCAAACAAGAGTGGGCCCAGGACTGAGCCCTGTGGGACACCACTTGTGACAGGCTTAGAGTCTGACATGGCGCCAGCAACTCTGACCCTGTGGGTTCTGTCACTCAGCCAGTTTGCAACCCATCTTGTAATGTATGGGTTTACATTTAAGTTGATGAGTTTTTCAATGATACCCGAGTGGGGTATTGTATCGAAAGCCTTCGCCAGGTCTAGGTAGGCTGTATGGACTGCCTTTCCCTCGTCAATGGCCTTGGTGACTGTTTCAAAAAAGTCAACCAAGTTTAAAAGGCATGATCTGCCTTTGACAAAGCCAAACTGGGTCAGATCCAAAGTCTGCAAATTCCCTATGTCTTTATTTATGAAATCCATTATGATCCTTTCCATGGCTTTGCAGATCAGGCTTGTCAAGCTAATGGGCCGGTAATTTCCAGGGTCGGTGGAGGCACCGCCTTTGTGGAGTGGGACCACAGTCGCTGTGTGCCACTCCTGGACGATCCGGAGGTGAGACTAAGATTAAACAGTTGTCCTAACTGTGGGTTTAATTCCTCATTGAGTTCATGGAGCACACAGCCGGGGACACCATCAGGTCCCATGGATGCTGTGTTCTTTGCCTTGGAGAGAGCAGTTCTCACCTGAGCGTTGGAGATGTTTGGGGGGCTACAATCATTTGGTATAGATATCTCTTCTTTAGGCGGGAGGGTGGGAGAAATTTGCACTGAACCTGTCAGCCAGTATGTTGGCAATGTCTGTAGGATCAGTAATCTTCACATCATTTTGAACTAATTCTGAGCATATCTGGGAGTTTCCTCCTAGGTTTCTGACATAGCTCAAGAATGCTTTATGGTTGTCTTTAGAGTCCTTAGCTATTTTTTTCTCAAAATTAGCTTTGGATGATTTTATGAGAGCTCTTAGCTTTTTACTTATAGTGATCAGCGGTTTCTTACCTTTTAAGGATTTTGCTCTATCTTGTAGTAGCTTTCTCCTTTTATTGTAGAGTTTGTTTATGGCTGGGGTCCACCAGACTGGACGCTTGCCTTTGGTACAAAGAGTCTTTGTTTTGCTTGGGATTGCCTGATCCATGCAGCCCTGCAGGTGCTGGTAGAAGGCATTTGTAAGTGATTCAGCGGTTTGAGTAATGTTAACCGCCGGCTCAGGGGCCTTAAAGGAGACCACACTAGTCTTTAGAAGTGTGAAGTCAGCTTTGAGAAGTTCTTTACTGTGGTCTTTTTCATTTCGGTGGGGGCGGGATGAGGACCTCCAGCGAGATTAGTTTGTGATCAGATCTCACCAGTGAGGGGTATACTTCTGGCGTTGAACATTGTGCTCCCATGTTCGTGATGATGAGATCAAGTATGTTCTCTCCTCTTGTGGGGATGGTGACTAGTTGTTCCATGGCATTTGAGTTTATGAATTCCAGGAACTTTTGGGCTAGAGTGTTTGGGCTTGAGTAGTGTTCCCAGTCTATATTAGGGTAGTTGAAGTCACCTAGTATGATGGTGTTCGAGATACATTTATTCCCTCCAGTGTTTTCAGGAAGGCCATGTGAGGTTCCTGAGTTTGCGAGGGTGGCCTGTAACATGCTACAATTTGCATAGCAGTCTTGCCTATGGTTAATTGCACCTGGATGGTTTCCGATGCATCGGCGATGCCACCAATCTTGAGGTGTGGGTGTCCTTGATGAATATGGATACCCCTCCTCCTTTCTTGGTATTGTCCGGTTTTGTGGCCGGAACGCATGATATGAGGTAAAACCTGATAGTGCTGGGGTGCTCTCAGGAGCCTTGAACCAGGTTTCTGTCACAGCACAGACATCGATGTTCTCCATACTGAGAAGGGCCTCGAGTGCGTGCATCTTGAGGTTGAGACTTCTGGCATTGAGCAGCATTACCCTTAGTTTTTTTCTTTGTTTTGTTCTAGGGTGGTAGGTTTAGAATTTGAGCCTTGCCTAAAAAGGCACTATGGGGTGGCAAGAGCCTTTGCCAAAATCCGGAATCCCAGGGTGACAAGTGCAAGCCATCCCTTGCGAAGCAGCGTGGCTTGTCCAGCATGTCATCCCAGGCAGACAGACATTGGATCCCCTTTGAATGACACCAGAGTTTAAGCCAATTGTTAAAACTGATCATCTTATCTCTGCATTGTGGCATCATTCTTGGTGAAGGTAGGATACTGCTCAAGGTCAGGGTCATACCTGCCTGGGCTACATAATCAGAGAGCTCCTCTATGTCTCTTTTCATGTAGTCCAGGGAGGTACGTCTCAGGTCGTTTACACCAGCGTGGACAATGATTGAGTCGTACTTGTACCTGCTGTTGAGAGTCCTGAGTGCATGCATTATGTGGCGGATTCTAGCACCCGACAGGCAGCTTACTGTGACCTTCTCCTTACTCAGTCTGGTGAGCGGGACGTCAGTGTGTCTGACTATGGAGTCACCAATGACTAGTGTGTCTGGCATAGTGTTTGGCCTTAAGGGCTATGACTGCTTGACACTCTGACTGTGTGATCTATGTGATACAGGTGTTGTGTTCTGAGGTGGTAGTTGTTTGGGTGTCTGCTTTGGTGGCCTCTGCTGTTTTGGTAGATTTTTGATCAGAGCCTCTGAGTATGTCTTTGTGTGTTTATGTGTATGATTTGAGGTTGTGATGGTATTATGTGAGACTGGGTCTATAGTGTGTGTGGTTACCTTCTCCTCCTGTCTTGTCTTGCCAGTCCTATGTTGAGAGAGCTCAGCCTCCAGTTTGGCCTAGTATGTAAGGTTTATTTTGATTCATCCAGGCATGCAGTGGGGATGTTTTATTACATATACTTCTAAGGCTCATTGTCAGTATGTTTAAATCTTTGGGGTTGCTCTTGTGGTTAGGATTCAAGGGTGAGCCAGGGTTAGGATGTATGTCTCCACATTTGAGTAGGTAGGTAATGAGGAAGGAGTACCTTGGGCAGTGTTTTTTATTCCAAAGTGGTGGTATTGGTGTCAAGTGTGGTTTCACAGGAGGTGAGGAGTCCAACTTGTGGCTTGAACAATATGGGAGGATATAGGGGAAAAGCTAGGAGGAAATATGTGAGATATGTGAGAAGCTGTGTTGTTTATTGGGGTGATGGTTGGAGGAGGTTGTACATACAGTCTGCAAAACAGCTATTTAAGCACTTAGAAAAGGCAGCCAGCTAGAGTGTGCAGCATGTATGAGAAAAAGAAAAATGAAGCAGCAAACCAAGTCAATGAAAAGAACTCTTCACAAATAGAAACTCTCATATATTAACAATTGCCTACAATGTCCAGTAACTGTGCTGTTCATGCAAACATAAAATCAGGTATTACAATAGAAGCCTTCAGTAGGAGGGGGTAGAAATATATATCCTCATAACAAACATATACACTACAGATTAGCAGGGAGAAAAAATAAAACACTTAGCCAGATGGCAACAGACTTACTTGAATGTAACTGCAGTACAAACATCAAAAATACTGATTGGTTTACAGCAGGATTCAATGAAACAAAGTCAGTAGAAACTTGCTAATATAATTTCTGCACATTACAGCAGAAAGACAACATTTAGCTGCTACTGCTGAAACCTAGAGTAAAAAGTCAGTAGAAACATATATTTATGTGAATTCTCCTCAAAATGTGTGAGAATATCACATGGCAATAATATACCGTTTTTAACAAATGCAGGGGAGGTCGGATGTTACTGAACAGAAACTGAAATGTGTGCTGCTTACTTACATTTAAAACCTTGATACAATTACTGCTATACTTTGTAAGTCTAACCTGGCTGACATACCATGTGGAAGCAAGGGAGTCTGACTTGATCTTATGTTTTCCTTTTACCTACCAATAATCATTCACAGTTGCAATTCATTTGCAACAAACCCTGAGGGAGTGCCTGCACTATGTTTACATCTTTTACATGGCGGCAAGAATTTGGGATTCAGCAATTCTAATGAGTTCACACCACAACTGCATCTTCACCATGCTAACAGGCCCGAATCTACACTATGAAAAGGTAACTGTGTAGCTTGGGAATCTGAAGGTGAAGAAACTTGTTTATGTGGATAACACAGAAGAAGAGTGTTATTACTTTGTGTTTACCTGCACAAATGACTACTGATCTTGATAAAGTATGACTGCATTTTTGTTTATACAAAGGATATGCTGACATGTCACTTGGAGGAAAAAAAAAAATAATAATAATATATATATATATATATATATATATATATATATATATATATATATATATATATATGTATGTATTAGCAAAAGCTACTTTTATCTGCATGCACTTCTTAAAATTTACTGATGGCGTAAGCATTTTTATCTGGGCATTTTACTTTCTCAGATGTACAGCTTTTTTTTTTTTTTTAATTTATCACAAGTGTTTAATGTTATAACTGTTTCACACTCTTCTATTTTATTTCAGTGAAATGTACATGTCCTATATTGTCAATGACACAGGGTTGTCATCCTTCTAGGATGACCCATAGACACCTCTAAGGAAGTCCTGGCCACAGGTAAAGGTGACTGACAATTTCATAAAAATGGATGTAATGTGGTAAAGGTGTGCACATGTTTTTGGGACAGTTTGTTTGATAGCACTTATAACAATTCACTGATGTTTTATTCCTTTGTTTGGTACAGAAATGTCATGTGTCTTTTGTTTTGGGAGTGGGGAAGCCAAGTTCAATCTCTGTGTTGCCACAACCAAAATGATTTTACAGAGGTTTGTTGCTATTATTACTCCTTGTTTTGGGTCAAACTTTTGTTTGTGTGGACTGTGATATATTACAATCACATAACCCTTTTTTATATTAGAATAACTTCAAATTTTTTGTTTTTCCAGTGGGTAATATTGAAAAACTAATAATGTGTGTTCTAAGTAGGACTTTTATTTATGTCATATTTATGTGTAGCATCCTTGTTTTGTATTTTATGTCACCTAGGACTATGGCACCCAAGCATCCCAACCCCCTCACCCCCACCCCTTCAGTGACCACAAAAACAGTGTGATTGTCCAAACATTTTGGCAACATTGTGCCTTTCTGTTTGAGAAAGGGCATGGGGATATGTCTGTAAGAATGAACATCTGGAACCAGATTGTGAATGATGTACATGCTGTTGAGGGATGCAACAGGACATATTACCATGTGCATTATAGTGCCATTGATATGATTTCATCTACCCAGAGGACAGCAGCTGCAGTGGCTTGTGGACAGCTGGCTACCAGGGAAGGCCTACTGCAGAGCCATCACTGACACCAAATGAAGAATTCATGTCCACTGTCAGAGATGCAGAGAGCTCAGTGGAAAATGTACAATAGCATGTGATTGACATTGGTGCTACTGTTTCAGGCATGACAAGTATATCCCAGGAAGAGCTTCCACGTATGCTTACCTATATCAAGTTTTAAATATGTTTTGTATAGTAAAATATTGAAATCAATACTTTAGTTGGTTTAATATATTTTTATTAGGGGGAACTAGTTATAAAGTGATACAGTTAACAACACATTCTGGTTCATTACACAAGTGCTTGGAGTGGATGTGTCATTCAAGTTTCAGTTAAATATATTGTTAATGGACATATAAATGCCAAAATATTTCCCCCCATGTTATTGTTACTTTGATGGATTCTTACATTTTGCTTAATTCTTCCAGGACCATCCTCCCTAGCAAGTGTAGAGTCATCTCTACATGGTAAGCCAAACATTTTTATTTCAGTACTGATGAGCATTTGACAGAAATATTCATTTATCCATATGTGTTAGGTGAGTGTCAGGACTGTTTGTGTATTGCTGCACTGTCTGTAATAGTGGCACCAGTGTTAATTTGTTAGTATATACTGAACTGTAGTAGTGCAGATATTAATTTCTTTCCTGTGTTAGTTTCTTATTATGACAGGTGATCCTGACAGTGGAAGTGTAGGATTCTTGCTACTTGATGCCAGAATACTGGCAGACTCTAAAGATTATGGTTGCCAAATATAGACACAGTTAGGAGTACAGAGGTTCAATCTGACACTGAGGCTGACATTCAGCTACCCCCCTGTATTTTCATCAGACACAGCCAGTAGGCCTACACAAACACATTCCAGTGAGTCCTCAAATATTGGACAAGTGGAGGGAGAGACACTTGATCAGGGTTGTGCGGTTACCGGAGCTTCATTGCCTGTTGACTCTGGCTGTAGCCAAAATGTGGGAGACGTGCCACACAGAGGGCTGTTCAGGTTGCTCGGAGGAGACCTGCTGTCCATCCTCCACCTGATCCAGGAGTGTCTTTCCGTGCCACTCGATGTATGTTTAGGGCCATCAAGGAGGCACAGGCATATTCCAGTAGGGCCTCCAAGGAAATGCATAGGGTTGTAGATTGGATGTGGCACATTGTGATATGTATAACTGCCTCTACCATGTTGCTGATTCAATAGATTGGATGAAGGACACATTGGGATGGGTGGCGTCTGTGAAGGAACATCTGCTGGCAGGGTGACAGCATCCATGTGGGCATAGGTCAGCCACATCATCTGATGTTAGCTGACATGGCTGTGCCTCATTACACTCCCGTAGTGGCACTACTTCCACTACTCCATCAGTGGTTAAGGTGTCCACACCCAGACATGACAGGCCATTGGGTTGTGTTCCTGGGAATACTCATGTGGACAGCTCATCCAGCAGACATCAGTCACATTCAGATAGCAGCAGTGCATCTGACCATGGGTGTGGACTTACCAGTGCAACTCCTAGCAGAGCCAGTTCTCATGGTCAGGGATAATGACAATGAACTGTCACCTCTACCATGAACAGCTCACACCTGTCCACCATACCAGGATGTAGAGCTAGCACAGTGCTTGGCTGTGTTCTTGCAAACTTTCACACACCAATTTCACCTGGAGTACCCATACAGACCCACACATATAACAGATAAATGTGTCAGTTGTGAGTCTTAAAACTCATTCTGTCTTAGTAGCCATTTGATGCTTAATCCAAATGTCAGCCTGTTTCTCATACTTACTCACATGCACTCACTACCTTTTGTGTTAGCCAAGGCTGCCTGCTCTCCACCCCCACACACAAAGCACCATGTGCTAGTGATGATAAATTTGCCATATACTTGTTTTCTATCTTTTGGATTCAGGGATACTTAAGCCTTTTTTCTGATGCTCGGGGTGTATAGCTGACTTAGTGCTTAGTGTTATCTGTTTCTCTAATGCTGTTTTGCAAAGTGTACTGCTTTCTTAGGTTTATGTAATGTGTATATCCCTGGCAAATTGTTTGATCAACAAAACTGGAGCAAGCCATTAATAAAAATGTGACAAATGGAGAGAGTTTTTAGACATTTTGGTCCCACAAACTTAAACAGTTGATGGAATGACAGGTTTTGCATTACTACTTTTATGTTTATTATGAGAGATATGAAGACTGAAACTGAAATGTGTATCATTATTTTTGAACTTCACTCTTTAATGATTTTCCATTACAAACATATGAGGACAAAATGTGGACATTCATTGAAAATCTGTACATTTTAGACATAAGGCCTATGAACTGATAGAGGACACATGAATTCACACAAGTCAGTGCTGTCACATCTTGATTCAATTGTGTACAAATCACCCACCTTATACATACTTACATTATCAAGTAAGAGTATGCAAGGATATGCCATTAATTTGTATTCTTAGGCATTTAGTTTTCTATTCCAGGTTCAACATTTACCTTGGAATTGCAACAGTTGCAAGAGTTTTAGTTCAGGGATGACTCTGTCTGATGTTAGCAATAGGTTGTGAGTGTTGTCTGGCATTACTGTATACTGTATGTATGTGCATCGGATAAAGATTTTAGCCCCTTAGGTGGTGGGTGGGTGTGCTAGCCATTGCTTCCTGGCCAGTGCAAGGCCATATTGTGCACATCTACTTCTGTCTACACTTACAGGAGCTGCTGGCTCCCCCTCTGACTCTTCACCTGTGTGTGGCTGTTGTGACCTTGCCAATGGCGGTGGGATATGTGGCCCTGTCCTTTGCAGTTCCTACTGACACTGTTTTCTCAGGATAATGTTGTGGAGCATAGCACTAATGGTGAATACTTCAGCACATGTACGGGGATTGTACTGCAAGGCTGTCCCAGATGTATTTAGGCACCAGAACCATAACTTCAGCAGCCCAAACACATGATCTATAATATCTCTTATTTGAATGTGTGCCTTATTATAGCATTCTTTAGTTGGTGTGTGTGCATTTCTGATGGACGTCATCAGCCACAGTTCTAGTGCATAACCTGCATCCCCCAGTAACTGACCCTGTGAGATATCCTCCCTAGTAAACATCTCATAGTGTTATGCCAGATATGTGAGTTGTGGTAACTGCCTGGGTTTCCAGCACATATATTCAGGATAATTCCCTTAGCATTCCACATGATGCGGCAGTTAACAGAGAAGTAGCCCGTTTGAGTTATGTACACCCTTCCTTGTTCCCTGAGTGATGCTTTGATTTCTACATTTGAACAGTCTATGGCACTCAGGACTTGGATTGTCTGTTACAGGGTTGAACTCCTGCATAGTTCTGGCTTTGTCCTCAGCTATATTGGGAAAATATATGCACTCACTGTCATGTTGCAGCATAGCATTTGGGAATTGATGGAGGATCCTAGATACTGATGCCTGTGACACCCCCAGCATGTCCCCTATTTTTCTGTAGGTTTCTGTACTAAAATTCTAGGTGTTACACATACCTTAGTTTCCGCTGGTATCGGTTCCCCTTGGTTTTCCCTTGCTCTCAGTTGAGGGTGACAGAGTTTGCAGAATTTCTGTAGTGTGTCTCTATCCACTCTGTAGCACTCTATAATTTCCAACTAATGCAGATTATGAAAAGTTAAATGGGGTCTAAAAATCCTTGTCCTTCTTGACTGTGGTCTAATAGCAGCAGCAGCAGCATAGCCATGGGCCTGCTACACGTATACATGAATAAGAGCAACAGCAGCCCCTAAAATTCTTCCTTGTAGCCTAGTTCCCATGACTGCTTTACAATAAGTTTTGGAATTCGCAGGGAAAACCAACTGAGTCTACATGGTTGCTTTATAGCTTGTAAAATAGCTCCTCCAACTTGGATTAGTTGATTAGCATACAGTTCAGCAGCTTATGCTGTAATTAGCATGCCACAATGTTTAATGTGTTTGCACAGCTCTTCACAGTGTGTAGAGCCACTTACTGAATACAAAATGGTGTGCTATCATGCACACACACAGTTTAAGTAGCCTGTGTAAGCTTTACTGAATCTGCACCAGGGTCTTTAAACCCAGCTACTGTCCATAAACATTAAGATGCCTGCAAAATATCACAACTAACAACTGAAAAAGGTCATACACACAAACCATTCAGTAAAAACTGCAAGAAAAACCCAGTCAAGTTAGAGTTTTCAGTGTGTAATACCATAAACTTCCTGAAATAAACACCCCTGTGATACATACAAATAACCCCTTAAGGGCATGAAGTGTTTCAGCTACATGGCTTCTGAATGGCAATGACTTTTTAAGTCTTTATGGATACACTATTCAGGCCACTAAAGTCAGACCACACTAGCTGTGGACATTCATGTTTCTGCTTTCTTACTGACCTCATCACACATATATACATATACAAACCATATCTGTCTCACCTAAACAGATTTGTGTCTCATATTTTTGGTGTGTTTCTCATAATGTTTGTGGATGGCTGGCAAATCACTGAAGACTGCAGTCATTAATTACTGACATACATCTGAGTTTCAGACTTCATATTCTTCAGAAAATGCACATGAATGCAAACCGTGTTATTCTAGCCTCTTTCTAAGTTTATAAAAACAATATTTAAAAATTGTCCCTGATTTTAGGACTTTGCCCACCTCATTATTTTTGGGTTTGTCCAGCTTTCTTGCACTTAGAGGTTGAGAGGTATAACACCACACACACACACACACACACACACACACACACACACACACACACACGCACACACACACGCACATGCACACGCACACGCACACGCACACAGACACAGATAAACAGTCATGCACCTTCCCATACTTACATACTGATTTGCTCTACTTACCTGGATTTGCAGTCTGAACACTAAGATGTTGAAATGTTTTAGCCTTCACAGATTCTCTCCACTGAAATACATTGTTCCAAGTAGCTAATTTGCATGCACTGACACATTTTTTGCACACTGCTCTGCACAAAATATTACTTAGCAAATATGTCTGTGATTTGCTATACTGCACTGTTTTCCTTCCAGAGTAGTGTATCTTGTTGCTAGATGACCTTATTAGCACAGGCCCCAGTCACAGACTGCTACACCTACATTAAGCTGTGAAATCTTGCTTCTCTATAGCATGCGCTACTGAGTAATGATTGGACTATGAATCAGAACAGCTTTGCATAGTACACAAAGTTACTTGTGTAGTTTTGAATACTATACAGACTAGCAATGAGTCCAAGCCTGCATCATTAAGGCATTACTATCCTGAAATCTATCTTTCTTAGATAAGGAAAACCAGATAAAGTTGCATCTTAATATGGTTCACAATTTGCAATAAAAGATCCTATACCACCCCAATAACATCACTAATCTGATTTCACCATATAAAAATCTAGCTACACTACGTTCTGCTAATAAACTCCTGGTCTCCTCAGTTAAATCTAACAACAAAGCTGGTGACTCACTTTTCTCAAACACTATAGGTAAAAACTGGAATCAGCTCCCTCCTGAACTTTCTACTCTAGCTTCTACTTCTCTATTCAAAAAACATATTAAAGAGCATCTTAAAACTCAGTGGCTTTGTCCTTGTGCTAACCCAGACTGAAACTTTTACCCCCTCCTGCTCATACCCCTTCCCCTCTCCCCTAACCTACACCTCCAAATCTACTTATTTCTTTTTTTTTTTTTCTCATAGTAATAGGATAATTGTAAGGACCTGACTCTGTTTGCACATACCCAGCTTGTGTTTAGTGTACTTGTTATTTTTTATTTAGTTTAATCTTTTAACATAATGTCTATAGTCAATATTTTTACTACTATATTTTTCTTTAACCAATTGTACCTCTGTACTGTTATTATACATGTCTTTGTTATATATTGTTAACTTTGTTAGTGTTCATGCTTAGAGCTTTTCTCCCCGGGCCTCTACTGAAAATGGACATATATCCAGTTAGACTAGCCCGGTCAACAAATGTAAAATAAATAAATAAATAAATAAAATAGTTTCATAATTTTGTTAATTAATGGTATCTTTATTATACTGCTTCTTTTACTAGATATTCTGACAACAAAGACCAAGCATTGAGGATTAAGAAACAAAAACTCAGGAGAAAATTGAAATACTCTAAAAACTCTTATTGTTATTTGCTTGTACTGGGATAATGACATTTACCATTCCTGGATGCATAATTCTCTCTTACAATTAATAATGGATAGCTCTCTTAATGATAAACTGTTAACTTCTTTTTACTTTAATTCCATAAAATCATAAAAATGTCACTGATCTATTAAAAGACAATCAAGGTGATAAAAAAGTACTACTATGATTGAGCAACAAAGATTTTGTTAGAATTAAAAGAAGTGGTAAGTATAAAGCTATGTACACATTTTGCAGTTAATGCTGAAAAAATAACACATGGAAGACAGTTATATGTGAACAAAAGGAATGTGTATCTTACTTTGTACAAGGTTCTGATATGCTGAGTTATACAAAAAATGCAATTATTTGTTAAATGTACAAAGTGAGGATGTTTCTCACTGAAAAATGTCTGCCTGTCAATTCCTTCCACGAAGTGATGTCGCTGCTTCATAACAGCATGCAGAACTACCATCAGCACCGAGGGGAAAAATAATCCTTCTGTTGTTACATAAATTCATCTTAATGAATATGTAATACAGAAAGCAACTGTAAGTGTACCTGCTCTATAACAACCTCCTCCTTCTCCTTATAGGACAACTAAACCCCTATGCTTTTGCTAACGCTGACTGATAATATGTTCTACATAATTATTATTTTTTATCACTTGTTGATACTGGTACAATAATGCTGATAAAGATATCTCTGTTTATACCTCTTTGAATTAATTAATCTGGCAACCAACAAAATTCCTGCTTTTATGTATATAGTCTGTATATATTACTGGAATCACTATCTGTATCACTGTGTCTACTTTTTTACCAATTAATGTTTAATATTTTCTGTATCTATGTTCTTGTTGGAGCTTTTCTCTCCAGGCCTCAACTGAAAATGGGTTTGTTTAAGCCCAGTGGACTTTTCCGGTAAACAAATGCAATAAATAAATCATAGTCTGTCTGCTTTACAGCGTTCTCTAGTAAATAAGCAGTGCATGCCTGGACAATATTTTAGGTATGGGAGCCTGCTTTAAAAAAATAAATGAATTGATAATCATGTCTGCGCATAATGTACATTTACTGTGACCCTCTGAAAATAAATTTGCTTATTTCCAAAGGTGATATTAATTTTTTGAATTTCCAAATGTTTTTATTCTGAATTATTGTATTGCACATGACACACTATCTAGGTTATCGTATATAGTTTATTTTGTAACCCATGCATTTAAATAAACATCTAATGAAATCATCCTTATTGTATAGGCTTGGGGTTTCGTTCAGATGCTTTAATATATACAAACATATCAGGATGGATAGCAGCATCATTAAATATGAACAAACTAGTTAATAAACAGAGCTTACATACATACATGTTCACATCTCAACAGCTAACTACAAAATGGCAGTCAGGCTTGCACATGCTCTGTATTTATACTCTAGTGCAAGCCCTTAGATAGCTTCTTAAAGGTATATACACACATATCGATCTACATCCTCCCTCTTAAAAAGATTGCCCTTTGTGCAAAAGAATATCAAAGATAGGTTCATGGGTTCATAAGGTCATAGGGTGGTAATAGGCTATCTGCCCTAGGGCCTATACAAGCCTAGCCATAACAATTCCCTGGCTATTTCTTCCCACAGGATTTACTTCCCTGGACCTCTGTCTAGCAGGGCAACTGACATGATCCCCAGGGTGAATTTCCTATCTCCCATCCAATCATCAAAGTTTCTTTTGAAGAGGGCCAAACAGGCGCTCTACTTCACATGTACGGGCAGTCTATAGGCATACATTACTATGTACATTAGAAACAAAACACACTGTTCATGTCCAAGTTGCTTGGTATCTGCTACAGGGTTTATAGACTTGGCCATATCTCTTAACATAACAGTTGGGACTAGATTTAGCAACATAGACAGTCTGCAGTGCATCAGGAACGTCTGGATTCATCATAGGAACAGGAATGTCCTCTGGAACTTCCTCTGGAATTGGAACACTGGGCAACTCACTCTGAGATAAAGAGTCTTTCTTACAGGCAATCTGCTGCAGTATAGGCTCAAACACTGGTCTCAAATGTTTCCAATCCCAGCTAAAGGTTGCTCCTTCTGATTCTACAATGTATGATCTTGGCTCTGGACCAATATTCTTCATGACACCAATCCGATCATAACCTTTGAAAGTTTGCATCCTTACTACTTCTCCCTCTCATAATGCATTGAGCGGTTTACTGGCCTTATCGTAGTAGGACTTCTGGGATAGGCGCTTCTTCAACAGATTGGCTTTCTCTGATCTGTTGTTTTTGACACATGGAACCAACAATTGACTACTGATTGGTAATGTGGTTCTGGTTTATCTCAACAGAAGTCTCTGAGCAGGTGAACCAAGATGTTTATCATGAGGTACATATTTGAGATTCAAGAGATTCAAGGAAAACAACAGTATTGTCTCATTTAGACTTTTCAAGTAACTGCTTTGAACTTTGCACTGCGCGTTCTGCCAAACCATTTGACTGTGGGTACTCTAGACTACTTGTGATATGAGTAAAGTCTCATTCTTCAGCAAATCTTTTGAACTGTTGGCTTGTAAACTGCATGCCATCGTCAGAAATAACTTTGTGTGGACTTCCATGTACAGCAAAATGACATTTCATCTTTGTAATGACAGTACTAGATGCTAGGATAGGAAGTAAGTCAATCTCAAACCAATTGGAGTAAGACTTTACTAACACCAAACAATGTTGGCTATTCCACTTGAAGATATCAGTGGCTACTGTCAACCAAAGTAGTTCCAGAATCTGGCTAAGCTGAAGTGGTTCTTTCTGTTGATGAGGCTTAGTACTTTTACACACTGAACAAGAAGAAAGTGATCTCTCAATGTCTTGTGACATAGAAGGCCAAAATATTATCTCTCTCACCCTTCTTTTGGTAGATTCAGTTCCTAGGTGACCATGATGCAATAAAGTAATGTACTCAGGTTGCAAGGACTTTGGAACAATTACTTTTGGACATTTCATTACAATGCCTTTGTCAGACAAAATCTCATCTCTTTATGGAAAATAAGGTTGCACTTCTTGAGGTAAACTAGATTGCTTTGATGACCATCCGTGATTGATAAAGTGGTTCAGCCTTTGTAAAACTGGATCTGTGACTGTGTGTTCTCTCAGCACATCAAGACATGTGGAAGAAAAATTTCTCACTTCCATGACTTCAAAATCTTCAATCAGTTGAGAACCTTGATTGTAATTCTGTTCAGTGGTATTTCTGGGTGATCTAGATAATGCATCAACAAGATAAAGAGGTTTGCCTTTCTTGTAGACAATATTGAAATTGTACTTTTGCAATCTCAGCATCATGTGTTGCAGTCAGGCTGGAGCTGAATGCATTGGGTCTCTCAGGATTCTGACTAATGGTTGGTGGACTGTTTTGATCTGGATAGGTCTACCAGAAACATAATTATGGAACTTTGAACAAGTAAACACAATTGCCAAAAGCTCTTTCTCAGTTTGGGCATACTGCTGTTCAGTTTGGGCAGTGGTGGCTCATGCTATTGGACAGCAGGACTGCACCCCCCAGCTGTAAAACAAAAAGGAAAATATAATAAAAACTAATAAAAGGAATGAAAAACAAATAAAAACAAATGCGAGTCATGGAGCATCGCGCATGCGCACTCACAGCATTTCCAGACTACTGGTGAACCAGTCTGGAGCACGCGCACAGAATCTAGACTGTCTCACCAGCAGTCTGGAGTAGGAACAGAGCATTCATCAGCACTATCCCAGAAGTCTATGCAGTTACAACTGCATAGACTGAAAGGGGGATCAAACTGCAATGTCCGCAGGCTGGGATGCACCCAGCTTGCTCTGCTCTCGTGGGAAGGATGTCGTGGGCTTTTGGATGATACATACTTGGACTTGCTCTTGTTTTACAGACTGAGCTGCCTGTTTTACATATGGACTTGCTCTCGTTTTACAGACTGGGCTGTTTACTATGGACTTGCTCTCGTTTTACAGACTGGGCTGTTTACTAAGGAAATAGACTGCCTGTTTTTACAGACATTAAGGTAAGGAAGGGTGTGTGTGTGTGTGTGTGTGTGTGTGTGTGTGTGTGTGTGTGTGTGTGTGTGTGTGTGTGTGTGTGTGTGTGTGTGTGTGTGTGTGTGTGTGTGTGTGTGTGTGTGTGTGTGTGTGTGTGTGTGTGTGTGTGTGTGTGTGTGTGTGTGTGTGTATTACATACACACACATACATATATCTATATCTGTAAATATAATCAGAACAGCTACATCGTTATTTCTAGTAACCTTCTACTGCTGTCATGAAAGCACACATACTGATTAATTATGTATTTGAAATGACATGTATATAGATGCTTGAAGAACATTTGTGAGAATAGCTAAATATAATTTCATCAGATCATTTTTAAAGGTTTTTCCCTCAGTAACAAGGTGTGAGTTAGAAACAGAAGAGGAATAACATGCTTGGTTTATGAAGCATTCATCATTGTTTTCTGGTACATTTAAACAACTACGGTTAACATATTTATGAATGCCACTGTCCATGCCGCAAAAACAAGATAAAGATATCATAAATTAAAAGCATATCTGCTTAATAATGGCAGGAGTACTAATGTTGTTTTTAACAAGAGACTAAACAAATTCCTTTATTGATCAACAGTCTTATGTGTTTGTGCCACAAGCAGCTATTGTCACAAGAAAACATATTCAGGTAATTGATTATTTATTTAGTGCACCTACAGAAATTGAAATGTATAATTTATTATCTTTACAATCCATAAAGAATAGTGTATGTTGCATAGCTTGCTGTACTACAGCATTAATATTATTATATTTGATAATATTATTGAGATATTTTTCTTCTGCTTAATACATAATGTATATGATCTCCTAATCTGTTGTCCACAAAGAAAAAAAAAACAGTTCCAGTAACAATATAGTATGTCAAATACTATTAAATGTGAAGGCAAGTTCGATGTTTGTAAAGGATTTTTCAGTTTGCATTTAAGAATGAGTGGGGTTAGATGACTTTAATTGAGACAACCTTGCTTACAATATGATTCATCAACCATATCTAGACACATGCCTGTTTAATGACATAGTATAACTTCATTTTATTTGGCATGATGGCCTTTTAGAGTAAGAAAGTACATTTTATTACCAAGGTGCCACGATATCAGGGTTACTTATATGTAATACTCTCGTTTTATATATAATGTATCACACACATGTGCTCACCCAGTTAGGAAGATAGGTAGACAGATAAATATGCACACATCATAATGTGTTCTTAGATAAGTGTGTGTGTGTGTGTGTGTGTGTGTGTGCATGTGTGAATGTCCCAGTGGAGGTGGGTAGAGAATGCCACAGGTGTGAACCCTGTACCTTGGGCCCAGGTGGCAAGAGCTTGAATTCCTTACTCACCACCATTTGTAAAAAAAATTGCAGATTTTTGCCTCATATTTGTTCTGTTCTGTTCCTCATCAAATCTGTGGTTTCTGCATTTTTGTGTATTTACACAGTCGGTAGTGCAGTGGTAACATTGTTGCCTGATAGTTGCAGGTTCTCTGGTTTGAGTCATGGCTGGGGTGCCTTCTGTGTGGAGTCTGCATGTCTTCCCTTTATTTGTGTGTTTTTTTGCTGGGGGCTCTGTTGTCCTCCTATCTTACAAAGATATGTGTCTGGAGTGTTTCTCCCTGGGCCTCTGCTGAAAATTAGCTTTTGTTCCAAGTCAGACGTTCCTGGTTAACAAATCTTAAATAAATAAAAATGACAAGCATTTGAATTTCAGACTTCATATTCTTCAGAAAATACATGGTAACACAAAACCTTTTATTCTAGCAATTTTCTAAGTTTATAAGATGGATATTTGGAATTCGTCTCTATTTTTGCAACTGTATTCCCCCATTATTGGCTTCATCCAGGCTTTTTGTGCTAAGGTTGAGAGCTATGGTAAGAACTGAATTCACTGAATATGTTTGGGGGCTGTTTTCCCCCATTACTGGCTTTGTCCAGGTGTTTTTTGCTAAGAGGTTGAGAGCTATGGTGAGAACTGAATTCATTAAATGGTAGCCATTTAAGCTTCAGTCTTCCTCTCTTTCAGAAAACAGCTGATTTGGCAAAGGGGGTGGATGCTGCAGTCCTTTTTGGCAACGATACCTAGTAACTATGAACCTGTTATCAGTTTGCCATCCATTCCCTATTGCAATATTGCTAGCTTATCATTTTTCTAGTGTAAGATAGGCAATGTATTCCTCAAGGGCAACAGGCACTTTATTTGTAGATGAAACAATGAAATAGAAAGTTGTTTGCTAGCAGCAACCTCTTCATTAGTTACAGATCTCTTTAATGTGGATTTATTTAGATGACTATTACTTATTCAGAGATTGTAGATTGTGCATGTTTACTGATACTGGTGAACTGTAAATGTCTGAGTAGAATTTTATGATGGAAATTTTCTGAATTGGGCAGTTTTGTCATTATTGGTGCATGCATTTTGTTTAATTGTTTACCGGAAAAATTTTCAAAACAATAAATTTAAAATGCCCTCTAAAGCTGTACTGTGTTGTACAAGGAATATAATTTAATACAATCATGAAGGTGTATCAAAGAGCATGTGTATGTTTCATGTGCAAGGGGCCTGTGATTTGAAAACAGCCCAAAGTTAATCTGCCACGGGCAAAATATATTTTATTTGAATGTGGGTTTCAATGCTGTTTCAATGAAATTGGGTTTCAAGGGCAGAGAAGGTTTAATGATAAGTCTGTTTTCATTGTGAGACTGCATTGCTTTCTTTAGCAGATATTTATTAGTGTTTGTGCTGTAAAATGTAAAATAAAACTTTCAAATTAATTTCAAATCATTGTAGAAGTAAAGCAGTATACACATTAGTGTTTATGGCAAATGGGGTGATATAGACAAGTAATGGTTCATTAGAATGGCTGCAAGGGGGGAGGTTCCATTTGACCATGATTTTGTGAGGGGGAAGGGAGGCAAACTCAAAGACAGCCCCGGCTGAACTCTACCTCTCAACTGTCCAGATTTTTCAGAATGAATAGATTTTTACTCCTTATTTTTGGTTTGTTCTTCATAAAATGTGTGGTTTTCTGGCAAATCATTTAGGAA
The DNA here is from genome assembly GCF_019279795.1 of Protopterus annectens. Classification (NCBI taxonomy): domain Eukaryota; kingdom Metazoa; phylum Chordata; order Ceratodontiformes; family Protopteridae; genus Protopterus; species Protopterus annectens. The sequence goes on from NC_056728.1 coordinate 1,914,972,689, forward strand.
TTAAGTCACTAAATCATGACAGACACTGAGTTTCAGACTTCATAACCTTCAGAAAAATGCATGCTAAAGCAAGACCTGTTATTCTATCAACTATCTCAGTTTATACAAGAGCAATTTTTAGTACTGTTTATATGTTCCCCCAATATATTTGGCCTTGTCCAGATTTCCTGCATTAACAGGTTGAGAGGTACGTGCAAATAAATTGCTTTATAAAATTAGGCATATCCAAACCTCTCAATTGTCGCCAGTTTTGGCTCAAAATGTTGCTCTCCCCCTCATAATCTCTCCGCAAAATGGCAATTTTGGAAGAAAATGTGGAGGGTTTACAATTAATAAATAACTAATAATCAGAGTTATATATTACTTTTATTTCAGAAGTTCATGTAGATTCTTTTATTTTGTCGGCTGCTCAAGTTAGCAGTATTAATATTAAAAAAGTGTCCATTCTTTGACAGGTTCCCAACTGTATTGTGTGGCTATTTTATATTTTTGCATCACATTTTTGGTCTGTTTTTCATAAAATTGTGTTTTTTTTGGCAAATTAGTGGCAAATCATTAAAGACTGAAGTTAGAAAATAATGACAGACATTTCAGTTTCAGATTTCATATCCTTCAAAATATCCATACTAATGCAAGACCCACTATGCCATTATCTTTCTAAGTTTATAAGAGCAATATTTAAAAATTGTCCTTATTTTTGGGCCTTTGTCCCACTTCTATATATGGCTTTGTCCAGATTTCTTGCTCTGAGGTTGAGAGGTATGACAAATGTGTCAGGGCCATCACAGTCAGCCAGAAACATTTCAAATTCTGACATACTTGTTGCACCCCACTTCCCCATGTAGTGAGTCTGGATGTATCCAAGCAAGGCAAGGAGCAGTTATGCAGTGTAAATGTGCAGAGTATTCCCCCATCCAAGGTAGACACAAGTACTACAGTGGCTTTTCATCTGTCCTTGATTTTGCAGAATGTTCTGGTTTCTGTCATATTTTTATACTGTTGATTTATGCTTATTATTATTCAGAAAGTGCCTGTTGCTCTGTGCTTAAGTAGCAATGCTTTAATGACCATCAGGTAAGCTTGTCTGTGATTGTAAGATACAAGTAAGCTTTAATAAGCAAACTGTTAAATAATTGCCAACACTGAAAGCCTTTCTGTTGTTGCCATGCAGAGAATACTTACATAACTAGATAACGTATTAGCCTTGGGTATTGAAATGCATATGACAGTATTTGTAATAAAGGACAGGATTACATTATTTTAAGAAGCTCATTACATTTGTCGGAGACTTGCAGTCATCTTTGCAGGCTTTATCTGTAAACTAAAAAGAATGCCAGGCTATCATGTGTGGTCCGTAACCTGTGCAGTAATCCTTTAAGCAATGTATCTTGAGCTTGTTTCTTGTTTGCTTTTCATTTTTTACTTTGATCACGTTTTCTCCATGAAACAAGCAGATAGCTGTTGTCAGGCAGCAAGCCTTTTTTGGATAAGAAACATTTTTACAAGTGGGGGTATCACAGAGACTGCTACTTTCAGCATGTTACTTGGTACTTTAATAAAGCTGAATATGAATTATAATTGGAACTGCAGTGCAAAGAGACATGGTTTGAGTTGAGTGCTGCTTGTTTTTCTTATACTTGATTTTGACTGGCATTCCAGTAATGTATTTAAAAAGTAATTTATTTTTCATGCCTCACAACCTTTTTGTTGCCATCTAGATATTAAATAAGCTGTCATGCAGCCAATGCACTGAAATATTTTTTCCTTCTACACTTCATTTTGTCTTGATTGGATTCTCATAATGACGGTTTGGCACCCAGGGCAGCATATTTAATTAAAGTTACAGTTTTTGTGGTTGTGAGCATAGTCCCTCCCCTTTTGAGTTGGCCGCACCCCTTCCCACTGACCCCACCCATTCAGCTGTCTCCTGCAGCCCCCCTTTGATTTGAAGTCATCGGCCGCCACTGAGTTTGCGTAAGAGTTCTTGATGCACAGGCAACAGGTTGATCCTCTTGTAGAATGACTGTACCAAGACCACATTTTGAAGCATCATAGGAAAGTGTAACTGGCTTGTGAACATCGTAGTATCTGAGAACTGGCAGCCTAGCAATTCTCTATTTCAGGACGTCAAATGCTCTTTGGTGTTGCTCTGACCAAGATCAGGATATATCTTTAAATGTTGGCTCTCTGAGTGGTGATGATAGTTGGCTCAAGTCTGGAATTATCTTTCCTTGGTTGTTGACCATACCAAGAAAATATTGCAGGGCATGAACATTGTCTGGGGCTGGCATATCGAGAATGGCTGATTGTTTTTGAAAGGTGTGATCATAGGCCTGTACTTGGGAATAAATGATCAACATAAGGAATTTCATGTAGTCTGAATTTGCATTTCTGTGCATTGAACTTAAGAGTCAACTGATGTGCCCTTTCTGGAATCTTACTGAGGTTTCTATCATGTTCAGCTTCATCATGACCTCCTACCAGTATGTTGTCTACTATAATAGGACAAGGATACCCAGAATAAATTTGCTCCATTGCACGTTGAAAGACTTCACTTGCAGAATTTATCCCCAATGGCAATCTCAAAAATCTGTACCTGCCAGAGTACTGTATGTAGTGAACAATGATGTTTTTTTTTTTTTTTGTCAAGCTGAATTTGCCAAAATGAACTCTTTGCATCTAAGACAGAAAAAATTGTGGCACTTGGCATAAGGCTGTGACTTTTTTGACTGTCCACATTGGATGATAAGGTCCTTTTAACTCTTTGTTCAAATCTCATGGATCAATACATATTTTGATGTCATCTGAGCTTTTCTTATGAGCTACTACCATGGAAGATGCCCATTCTGTTAGAGTTTCCAATGGACAAATTACACCTTGTCACACCATTTTATCTAACTCGGCTTTGACTCTGTCCTGCATGACTATTGGAACTCTATGTGCTGGCCTGAAAACTGGACTGACCTCTAGGTCTAACTTCAAAGACCTGCATAGGTAGAAAAAAATGTGCTGGGCAAAATTAGAGTAGTGGTCTTTTAAGCTAACATGATGGACATACTTATTAAATTAAAGCAGTCTCATTTTCAAAGAGTCTGAGCCCTAATAATGACCGAACATGCCACATAGAATAATAAGTTGTAGCTGCTTCCAGCAAAGAAACATGAAAGCACTACTGAGCCTTTGGTTTGAATTTCTTCACCTCCATGAGCAACAAGTTTCACACACCTTGGCAAATCAAGCCTTTCATGTTTACACACTCTAACAAATGTGTCTGCAGACATAACATTGCACTTAGAACCTGTGTCAGTTTTGAGCTCTGTGGGTTTGCCATTTTTCCAGACAGTACAAAATACTTTGTTCTTGGCCCTTAAATCTACTGCATTGATTGTTTCACGAAGCATTGACACCATCAACATAAAAAGTAGACTTGTTACAGTCTAACTGATCAATTCATTTCTTAAAATGTTCCCTTTTAATAAAAGAATGAGGGCCTTTTGATTTACAAACCTTTGAAATTATTCCATTTATTAAATTTCTGGCATTGTTGACCAAAAGCTAAACATTTCTCTCTTTTAGATTCAAGATTACTGTCGCAATTATGACAGTTGACAATGAAATTTGGTTGGGGCCCATGCTTTGAGTGTGCTGCCATATGCTTTACTGAGACTGTGCAAAGTCTGGAATATGCTAGAAAGTTCTGGGGTTTACCAGTAGGTACTGCAAAGGTTACAGCTGCCATGTGCTTGGGCCTGTTTCTTTTAATAATGCGCTGCATACTATCAACATGGCCTTTTTTTCACTGTGCCCTGTAAAGCTGCTCTCATTTGTAAGCATATGTTTGTGCTTTTCTGTGAGCTCTTATATCTGACAAATCTCAATGGCATTATTCAATGTTAAATCACAGTCACGAAGCAAAATCTTTCTCACATTATCATCTTTTATACCACACACAAGTCATCACCAAATCTGCATGTTTTAGTTTTATTTCTCAGGACAGTTGTACGTACTGTAAATGTTTCACCAGGCTTTTGATCCATTTAATAAAATAAGTGCCTTTCCATGGAAACATTTATCTGGGGGTTACACATTTCTCTAAATTTGCGTTTTATGCACTCTAGGTTCCTAAGTTCATAGGTTCATAGGTGTGTACTAGGCTAATGACCTTGGGGCCTTTACAAGCCTAGGCATAGGATTACCCTGGCATAGTGCCACCTGACCTTAGTTCCCAGTGCCTCTGTAGAGTAGAGCCACTGGAGTTATCCCTGGGATGAATTTTCTGTTTCCCATCCACTCAAGATTTCTCTTGAAGAGGGTCAGTGAGGTGCTCTGCTTGACATGTATGGGAAGTCTGTTCCATAGCATGGGCAGTCTCTGGGTTATGAACCTGTCCCTCCAGCATGTACTGTTAATTGTGGTAATGAAGTTGAGGTATCTGGACCATGTCGTGCGGAGGGATTGGGATTTCTTTAGATGTAGCATTTCTAACAGAGCTGAGTCAGACATGGCTTTGTAAGTCAAGCAGAGATCACCTCTAAGTAGGCGATATGCGACAGAGACTAGTTGGAGTTTTTTGAGTCTCTCCATATAGGACAAGGGTTTAAGGCCAAGGATCCTCTTTGTGAGGTACTTTTGCAGCCTCTCCAGTTGTTGCAGGTGTCTACTGAGGTAAATGCCAAATGGGGCATTGTACTAGATGATTGGCCTAATGAGGGAAGTGTAGATGCAGACAATGACCTCTTTCTTCTTGGATGCAAACCCTTAGTAATGAGATGTGCCACATAGAAGGACTTTCTAGAAAAGAGAGGTTGCTGTCAACCTGTGTTCCCAGATCTCTTATAATGCCTTCTGTGTTCAGTGGACTACCATCAATGTGGTAATTCATGGGAACGGATTTTTTACAGAGGGTCCTTCCTTGACTCAGCCTGTACAACATGATGGTTTTCCTCTTCTCCAGCATAAATAGGTGCTTACACAAATTAGCATTCCCTTTCTATAGCTTCTGACCCAGCTAAGTTAAGTAGAATAAATGCTTTTGCACAGTCATCTTTATCAGAAAATGCAACCTGTATGAAAATGTTTATACTCTTGCTCAGCCACTCTCCAGTTCTCCGCAATATTACTGTCAAACACAAGTGCACTGGGCTTTCGAAATCCATCTGCCATGCCCACAAAATATGGGCAAACACACTGAAAATATGGTCCTTGCAATTATGTATGAGCAAACTGTTCTGTGAGGTTGCAGCAAAATCGAAATTCACAATAAAATCTTCAAAATACTTTACTTTGCGAAATATGCCTTGTAATAGCTGTACTTTGTGAAATACGCCTTATAATGGTTGCACTTTACGAAACAACTTTACTGTAACACTGCACAAACATGCAAACACTTTAAACACTTCTAATAACTTGGATATCTTTGCTTAATATGAAAATACATATACTTTGCAAAAATGTGGTCATTCCCCCTTATTTTATTTGTTGAATGTAATTCAGATTTTATTTCAAACATTTTCCATAATAATTTGAATATTTTTATCAATATTGTACATATTTGCTCATGCAAATGTTCTTTAGAATGTTCTGCATGCCCGGTTTCATATTATGCAAAAAAGAAATTAATGCTGAGCAAGTTTTAATGCATGAAATTCATTTCTGACCTGTTTTATGAAGCATGCACAGTTTTGGGATGGTCTACTGCTGTATATTCCACCAGCATCTGGATAACTGCCTTAATTCATTTTTGTCAAGCTGTTTTAAACTTCACACCCCTTTAGTATGCTGATTCTGATTTCAGGCTCTTTTAGATATGCTGTTTCTGGTACCATGTCCTTTAGACATGCCAGTTCTGACACCATGTCCTTTTAGACATGCCACTCTGATACCATGTTTCTCAATTGTCTCTAATACATATAACAAGATCGCGTGGGGTTTTTTTCAGATGCTTTAATATATACAAACACATCAGGATGGATAGCAGCATCATTAAACAGGAATGAACTAGTTAACAAATAGGGATTATATACATACATGTTCACATCTCAACAGCTAACTACAAAATGGCAGCCAAGCTTGCACGTGCTTAGTATTTATACTGTAGTGCAGGCCCTTGGATAACTTCTTAAAGGTATATATACACATAGATTGATCTACACTTATCATAATAAAGGAGTGTGTTTTCAATAATTACATTATGATAATGCAATAGGGAAAGCTTTGTGAACAGTTTATTGGTAAAGGGCATGTGACGTGATTACTCAGAGTTCAGTTGCTGGACTGACACTTCTGATAGCTTCATATAATACATCTCAGACTCTTCATTTAGCAATTACTGACAATATACAGACTTCCTTGTTCATATATCACATTAATTAAAGCATTTAATATAATGTCTGAAAGGAAGAAAGGTAATGGGAGAAGAGGAGTATCCTTTGATTATAACAAGTAGGGAGGATCCTAGTGATTTGTATGTGTGTTTTATATGTTGATATCATCTCTGTTTAATTAAAGGTATGAGAGTGACAAGTATTAAGCAAAATAAGTATATGTGACCCTGTTCGTAATGCTTACATTATAGGTTGCACCTTCTACATTGAAATACAGGCTTGGTCAATAATAGTCCTAAACAATGATGCACTAACGTGTCACATGTCTTTTTGCTGTAGCTCAGGAAGTTCACTTCATTTGTTTTTCACTACCTGGAACTGTTGAATGCTGTAGTTACCAAATATCTAACAACTGAGTGAACTAATGGAATAGCAAATGTTTAAAAGAAATGAAGTTGAGTGTGACAAGAGTAGGCTATGTTCCTGTGGGAGGCCTGATGCCTCCTAAATACTGTCATGGTAAAAGCTAATGGGAAGCAGATCTGGATCCAGCACTAGGAAACCAAGGCAGTCACCTAGGGCTCACTGGCTAGGAGAAGGCCCATGTTGGCTGGGATGGGACCTGCTTGCTGAGGGACTGTCACATTTACTTTTAAAATTCCAAAAACAAATATTATGTGGTTTTGTTTTTAACAATGCTATTCTTTAAGAATGTCTTCTGCATTTGGTCGCAAACACCTGTTGCATCTGTGCATGTGTCATCACACAGACCTCATATTCTTCAATTCCATGTGTGGAATTTAAATACTAGATGACATTGTGTTCTTGTGATGCTGCTTCCGTGATGAATGTACTCATGGATGAATTCTTCTTGTACAACAAGTAAGGTGTGTGTGTGTGTGTGTGTGTGTGTGTGTGTGTGTGTGTGTGTGTGTGTGTGTGTGTGTGTGTGTGTGTGTGTGTGTGTGTGTGTGTGTGTATGTATGTATATATATATATATATATATATATATATATATATATATATATATATATATATGGGTCCCCTTCAGTACACCGACATGCTAGAAGACCGACACTCTACAGAAGGAGACGAGAAGACCGACGACTCAGATGACCGACAAGGTGAGATCCCGACGGACGAAACACCGACATGGGCAAGGTGTGAGCGCGACTCGGTAAGTGTGCGATAGAGTGTGGGATTTGGTGTTAGGGAGCGGACAGGTAAGTGTGCGATAGTGAGGGACTGTAGTTTTAGGGGCGGGTTAAGTGAGTTAGGGTTAGGGTGCGGGTAGGGTAAGTGTGCGATACTGACGGACTATATGTTTAAGGGTGGGTTAAGTGAGTTAGGGTTAGGGTGCAGGTAGGGTATGTGTGCGATAGTGACGGACTGTAGGTTTAGGGGTGGGTTAAGTGAGTTAGGGTTAGGGTGCGAGTAGGGTAAGTTTGCGGTTGTGTCGGACCTTAGGGTTAGGGTTTGGGTTAAGGTTAGTGCATGTATAGTTGTGTGTAATGTGTAGTTTACATTTTGTGTGTCGGTGTTTTGGGTGTAGGTGTTATGGTGTTAGGTTTTGTGCGTTGTCGGTATTGTGTGTTGTTGGTCTTTTGGTGTCGGTGTTTTGGGTGTCGGCTTTTGGCGTGTCGGTGTAGTGAAGGGATCTATATATATATATATATATATATATATATATATATATATATATATATATATATATATGTACACACACACACACACACACATATTTATATATATATATATATATATATATATATATATATTTATGTACATATATATATACATATATACATATATATATATACATATATATATATATATATACATACATATATACATAAATATATATATATATATATAGATAGCTAGATATAGATAGATGGATATAGATATAGATAGATATGATTAAGTGGCTGAAATAAGCTGGATACTTATCTATCTATATCTATATCTATCTATATCTATGTGGTTGGGAGGGTGGTCTAATGGTTAAGGTGTTTGCCTTACAAACACAAGATGCAGGGTTTGAGTCTCACAAAGGATAATTAACTAGGCTTAAAATGGCTCGCAAGGGCAGTTAGCCTAGTACTAATCTAAGGGGTTGGGAGGTTGGCTTAATGGCTAAAGTGTCTGCCTGATAAACACAAGGTGCAGGGTTTGAGTCTCACAAGGGATAATTGGCTAGGCTTAAAATGGCTCGCAAGGGCAGTTAGCTTAGTACTAAACTATGAATCTATGAACTATGGATACTTTGGAAGGAAACTTGGCATATTGAACATATTGGAAAGCCTTACATACAGGTATGAAACATTTAGCAAGAGATTTCACAGCTCAGAAAAATAGTTGGGCTGACCCAGGAGACAAATATTATTAAACTACTGGAAGTAACAGGTTTCAAAAAGAAGAGGTACAACAAATTAAACTGAAGTTAGAGTTTGTTCAGAAGAAGCAAGAAGATATAAAAGCCTGAGGTAGACAGTAAATTATAAGTGGCTGAGGTAAAGAGAGGAGTGGAAGGGAATGACATGTTTTATGGAAGATCAGATTGCTGGCATATTGCAGTCAGCATGAGTAGTGGAGTTGAGTGTTAAGTGCATTTTCCAAGGAATGGTGAGCTTCACGGGAATATAAGTTTACAGCTGCTTATAATGTGCAACTGTTTTTTAGCAAATGATATCGCTATTGTGTTAAAGAATTTAAAAGCATTGAGAATTTAAAAGCATTGCTAGAAGCATAAAAGGTAGTATACTTGTTTTTAATGCAGAAGGCTGTGGGTTCTACTTCCACAGTATGTAGATGGATCGCTGATACTGTGTTGCAATTTATGGGGGGGGAGGTTGCTGCAGTCCTGAACATGTCCCCCTTTGGATGAAATGCCTAGTAACTGTGAGCCTGTTGTCAGTTTGCCATCTATTCTCTACTGCAATATTACCAGATTACCATTTTTTTTTTTTAATTTAGCATATGCAATTTATTCTTCAAGGGCAGCTAGCACTGAATTTGTAGGTGAAACACTGAAATAGAAAGTTGTTTGCTAGCAGCAACCTCTTCATTAGTTACAAATCTCTTTAATCTGGAATTATTCAGATGACTTTTACTTCTGCAGAGATTGTGCATATTGACTGATATTGGTGGTTGCAATAACAGAAGTTTGAGTAGAATTTTATTGTTGAAATGTTCTGAATTTGGGCAGTTTTGTCATTATTGATTCATGTATATTGTTTCATTGCTTACTGGAAAAATGTTCAGAACTACAAATTGAAAGCACGCTCTAACAAGTGGTGTTGTGTTACACAATGCATATAATTTAATACAATCAGGAAGGTGAATTAAAGAACACATGCTTGTATGCATGGTCCAAAAATGAGTGCAAGGGGCCTATGATTTGAAAACACCCCAAAGGTAAACTTTATCTGCTACTGACCAGATACATTTTCTTTGAATGTGGGTTTCAATGCTGTTTCAATGAATGTAGATTTCAAGAACAGAGAACTTTTAATGCTAATTCTGTTTCCTTTGTGAAACTGTATTGCTTTATTTTAGCAAATGTCAATCAGTGTCTGTGCTAGAAACTTTTAAATAAAAGTTTTAAATTAAATCCAAATAATCATTGCAGAAGTAAAGCAAAAAACATTATGCACACTGAGAGGTTTGAGCAGTGTTTATGGTACTGGAATGGGGGTCTATATTATAACATCGAAGTCTTAAAATTTCAAATGCTATAATATCAAATCCTATACTCTGAAAATAGCAAAGCTGCAGAATATTGAATACTTTCCTAGGGAAAGTATTCAGTGGGCCGTTTCTGCAGCTTTGCTATTTCCTCGACTGTGGAGCGAAGGTCACGGACCAGGTTAAGGTAAGTGTGCGAACAGATCGGGATAAGGTGAGTGTGTGATAGTTAGGGACCTTAGGGTTAGGGAGCGGGTAAGGTGAGTGTCCGATAGGGACCTTAGGGTTAGGGAGCGGGTAAGGTGAGTGTGCGATAGGGACTTTAGGGTTAGGGAGCGGGTAAGGTGAGTGTGTGATAGTTAGGGACCTTAGGGTTAGGGAGCGGGTAAGGTGAGTGTTTGGTAGTTACAGACCTTAGAGTTAGGGTTGGGTTAAAGTAAGAGGATATCTAGTAGTGTATACATGGTTTAGTGTAGAGTTTTGTGAAGTGTATGTGTGTGGATTATTTACTTTGGTGTGCTTGTGTTGTGTGTATGTTTGTCGGAACAACTAATTTTACTTTGGTCGTAATCATAAAGTAACTTAAGGGTTCCCCTATGAATAGTCAAGACATCATCATACTTAAGTCAATAGGTAAAATATTACTGAGAAAGAACAAATGGGACCAAGACTGACTGGAAGAAAGCCTATGGTCAGTGGGTAGGAAAGGCAGAAGAAGTGGCTGAAAAAATGCACTGTAAAACAACTAGTGTCTTAATTCCTTTCAATCTCTTTTACGATCATGCTTGGAGAATACACAAGCATCTTATTTTGTTGTTACACCACTAATATCTATTCGGTGGATAAGTGTTGACGGTAAGCTGTAGTTTGGGGTCAGAATTTATCTTGAGTGAAGCGTCAGCTGCACCCATTTGGCATTGGGTGGCTGAAGTGGTTAGTGTTGTCTCCTCAGAGCAAGAAGTTTACCCATTTGATTCTTGGTTGGGGTGCCTCCTTTGTGGAGTCTGCATGTCCTCCCTGCAGTTGTGTGGGTTTTCTTTGGGTGCTCTGCTTTCCTCCCACATTCCACACGCAGTAGGTAGATTGGACAGTCTAAACTGGCTGTAGTTGTGAGTTGTATGGATGAACTATTGCAGCAAGGCTAGCCACCTGGTGGTGTAAACCTTGGCTTGAAATGATTGTCAGTGTTAAAGTGACATCCTGAGTAGCAGAGATAAAAAACTCCAGGTATCGGAAATGCTGAGTATGTAATATACAAAGGTTTAATTAAAAGTTTAATTAAAAATGCAATTTGCTAGAAGTGACACCCTGACCCAATGGGAAAAAGGGGTTGTGGATGGCTGGATATACATTTTTATGTTTTTCTATAATATTATAACTATCAGCAATGGCAGCTAACTGACCAAGTCATGTTACAGTAATCAGATGCTATTCTTCCTGGAGTCATGTTATGGGATTCATTTTACAGTAGGAAGTCACAGCTCACTAAAAAATGTGATATTACCATCTGTTTATACAATATATTGTTTTTTTTTTTTTACAGAGAGATGACTTGAGCCTGATAAAACACATTTACATATCTCTCTTGAAGACATTGTACATTAATTGCGTCCTCTGTCTACATGTTCTATTAATGTGACAGTGAATTGTTTTTTTTCTCTGCTATGCAGCAAATATCAAACATTTTATATTTTGTGAAGTTTCTGAAACTCAAGCATTATTTTTCCATAATATTTGACGACTCAAGAAACTAAAACCTAAGTCTAAAGATATTTTAATAATGTTGTTTTTGGCTGATTGTCTTCTTTCTGCTTGAATTCACATTGATTTTGTGCCCATTGCTGGTGGATGATTTATTGGTCTTTATTAAATGCTGCACTGACTGTGACAATATTTGATTGAAATATTTTTCACTGTGGCACAAATAAGTTCCTTTTCCTAATACGTTTGATATAGAGCATCACATGAAGGATCATTCATAGAGCCAGACTTACTTAATACTGTTAGAAGAGTGAGAGACTATATTGTTTTATTATATGTAGACATAACAGTCGGCAATTTTTACTCTAATGTCTATCTTTTCTGATAGAATGCTGTTTGCCATATGGTAGTACAATTCATTCACAATGAAAAATGTGATACTCAACATGCTTTTCCAAGCAAATGAAAGTATTTTGACTCCATTACAAGAAGAAGTGAGATGTCTAATGTGTTTGACAAATCACTTGAATATTTAATGACAAATTCATACAAAAAAATCTGCAAATAGACTGTTGTAATTAGTTCTTCAAACAAAACTTCTGATTCAGCATAGGGACTTACAGGGGTACATCAAAAATGCATATTTCAGGCGAAATTTTCACATTCAGTTATGCACTACTGTCACATCAGCTTTTCACAAAGTAACAACTTTACTGTAACTATTTTATTTGCATTATTATTTTAGGCTTGATCAAGTATTACGTGTCTAAGTAGTCTTTATATGATGCGTCTGACCACAGAAATCCACTGTGTATATATTAATAAAAAACAGTAATTGCAAAAACAAATGGCACACTATGACTCAAGATAAAAATGTGCAGTCACATTTTAAAAAAAGTCTTTACAATATTAATTACAGCTTAAAATTTAAGATCAAATTCAAACTGAATCATGACTCACTGAAAATGCATGGATAGATGTTACACACTTAGTATTTATGGATGTGTGGTATTTACAAAAACAATATATGGATGTAGCATTCTCCTCATCAGTACAAAGTCAGCATACACAGCTTTGCCTTACAGTGGTAACCCCTGTTGAAGAAGAAAAGAAAATGAATACAGCTGCGCTACAGACTTACTGTGATGCATAAAGTGTAGTAACCTGCAGCACTATGGGTCCCTGTAATATGGAAAACAAGGGTTCAGGTTTACTTTATCCACTGGTGATAGAATTCAGCTTACCTTAATTGTGTGACACAGTTAAAACTTGCTTAGTGAACTTAAGACCTAGAGACATATGTGAAGTATGTGTGTATATATACATATACATACATACATGCACACATATATGTGCATTGATGTGTATACTAATTACAGACTTAAGTCGGAACAAAGAACTGTATCACAAGGATTTTTTTTTGGTGACTCTCCTGTTGTGGAGGCACTTAATAATGGAAGCTGTTTTATTGAGAGTAATTTGAATAATGTATATATACATATATAGTTTACCTACTGATGTTCTCCCAACTAATTCCTTATGGAGACATATATATTTAGATTCACATGTTTGCAGACCATCATCTGATTGTTCTGCAGAAGGCATATATAATACATATTTTTAGTGCAGAGGTAAAACCAGAATTGACATGGAGATGATGATAATATTCATGCTTTACTTGTAATAACCAATAAATATTCATTTTTAATCTCTAGAACTAGCTTCATTGCTTTCTGTCAGCTGCTTGACTGCTGCTCAGTTTATGGCTGAGCTGATACACTGCGACAGGTAAGTCAGCAAACTGTGCTGTCAGAATTCTGCCACTTTTACATTGTTTGACAGGACATAGCAGATAAAAAAGTGAAAAGTGTTATTGAGCACAGTTTTATTAATTCTGCCAAAAGCCTGTCAGAGCCTTCATCTCAGAAATATTCATCTGTAAATTCTTAAAAAACAGGACAAGTCTAATTCATTATGTTGAATGATTTGTGAATACTTTGCTTAAAGTAGTTTCTCTGAGCATATGTGCTTCAACAAGGGGGCATGCTGTGTTCAAATCAGTCTAGCAGCATTTAAAGATGCATGTTACACATGATATACAAGTAGATGTATTGAGTCATCTTTAGATGTTAAAATAGTGAGATATAAACTTTTATGCTTTGTACTCAGTGACTGCTTGATAAGTGTGTAATTGAAAATTAATGACTGTTTCTATCTCTGTCTCTGTCTCTCATATATATATATATATATATATATATATATATATATATATCTTTCTCCTTCTCCCTCTCTTGATATATATATATATATATATATATATATATATATATATATATATATATATATGGTTCCCATTCAGAAGCCTGAAACATCATAAGCCTGAAAATCAAAATCCTGAAACCAAAAGCCTGAAAATTCAGAATCCTGAAAACTCAAAATCCTGAAAGACCAAAATCCTGAAAGACCAAAATCCTGAAACTCAAAATCCTGAAAACATAAATAATGCTAAGATGTCACTATAAAGACACTAATATCTACCAACTGACCCTGACCCTAACTCCTAACCCTAAGGTCCGTCACTATCGCACACTCACCTGACCCGCCCTAACCCTAACTCACTTAAACCGCCCTAACCCCAATATTTGTCACTATTGCATACATGCCTAACCTGCCTAACCCTAACTCACTTAAACCACCCCTAACCCTAAAATAAAACCAACCGCACAATTACCTGACCCCAACGCATGACCTAACACCACAGGGCTAACAATAGCAAAGCCACAATGACATCAGTATGTCTATTTTGTGTTTTCAGGATTTTGAGTTTCAGGATTTTGGTCTTTCAGGATTTTGGTCTTTCAGGATTTTGAGTTTTCAGGATTCTGAATTTTCAGGCTTTTGGTTTCAGGATTTTGATTTTCAGGCTTATGATGTTTCAGGCTTCTGAATGGGAACCATATATATATATATATATATATATATATATATATATATATACACACACACATATACTATTATGTAATGAATGGTTGACATGTCACTTGGTCAACATTTAAAACATGTACCATGACATGTTGACTATTCAATCACACAAACAAATTTTCTTTTACGATGCAGTACCCCTAACCTGGCCACATTCAGCTCAAATTTGTCTGAATAATGGTAGTGGTATGGGAAGGTTTTTTTTTAAACTTGATAAATGTTAAGGTTAGGGTTAAGGTTAGTAAATATTGTAAAGGTGGGTAGAGGGGCTTTACTCTCCCGCTCCACCTTAGTAATACATGCTAATCCTAACCCTAACCTTGCCCCTGCCCCTAACCCCAATGTGCATCTTAACTTTCAAAATCCCTTCCCATAATACTACAACTAACCAAGACAGCTCAGACATTCACCACTCACACAGACACACTAAATATGTGACTTAACCTAACCCTGACCTTAACCCTAAACACTTACATCCACTCAAAGAAACTTAATCTAACCCCTTACCTAACCCTAAACCACACACATTCACACAAACGCCTAGTATATATCCCATATATCTTTTTTGTAAAATCAAATATTTGATGTAATGTCCATTCAATAAACTGTACATTTGAACAAACAACCTACACTTCCAGATGACCAGATCAATGGCCAATCAAACTCACCACACTATATATATATATATATATATATATATATATATATATATATATATATATATATATATATAGATAGATAGATAGATCTATTTTGATCCAATGAAAGCACACTTTCATGAAATTAAAATGACTGAGATGAGTTCTGCGAAAGTGCATTTTAATGAAAACTCGCTTTCGTGAAACTCAGTATGCTAAGTAGTTGTCATAGATTGCGGTACAGTGGGGATAATAGAAAACTTCCTTTTCCCCACTGTAGTGCAATCTTTGAGTTAGTATATATAAGCAGTGGGGGTGTGGAGGGTGAAGGGGGGCTTGGTCCCTGCATAATTGCATTGTTGTTATGTTATTTGTGTGTGATCTGTTTTTTGTATGTTCGGCATACTGAGTTTCATGAAAGTGAGTTTTCATTGAAGCACACTTTCACAGAACTCAACTCAGTCATTTTAGTTTTGTGAAAGTATGCTTTTATTGAATCAAACTAGATCCATATATATATATATATATATATATATATATATATATATATATATATATATATTTATATGGGAGCCCTTCATTTGTTCATACTTTCAAATGTTTGAAACTCATATGGCCGACACCATATGAGGGAATGTATGAAAGGCCGACAAATGATAGCGGAGATCCCGCTACAGTGCAGGACTGGGAGATTCCCCTTTCCTGCACTGTAGTACGATCTCAGAGTGAGAATATTTAAGTAGCTGTGTTTACAGGTAGGTAAATGGTGCTATTTCAAGATGCCATTCTTTTGGAATGTCGATCATATGGTGTCGGCCATATGAAAGTCTGCATTCTGAACGGTCGACATTCTGAAGTAGACTCATTTATATATATATATATATATATATATATATATATATATATATATATATATATATATATATATATATATATATATATATATATATATATATATATATATATATATATATATATATATATACATACATATATATATATATATATATATATATATATATATATATATATATATATATATATATATATATATATATATATATATATA
>NC_056728.1:1914991589-1915049089 GCF_019279795.1 Protopterus annectens
CCACAGCCAAGGCTGCCTGTACAGATGGCATACATTGCTTACATGTGTTTTTACTGCTATAATCTTCTTTATTTGGACTGTTTCATGCTTAAACATTCTTGAGTACCCAGTGAAACATCTTTCAGTTATACTGCTCCCATTTTATTGAGTTTGCCTTATTACTAGTTTATAGTGCTGTACTTTTACTTTTAGTTTCTGTCTTTAACAGCCACAGTAGGGACTCTACCTCAGGCCATTTGTTTACCTTTGTTTGGCTGGGAGAAGTGAATCATTGGGTTAGATCTGGCCAGTACTGATTGTCTCTCACTAATGTAGGGGGTGGTGGCCTGCTTCACTCCCCCTCACTTTCAATCCCCAGCCACACCCCAGATCCACGCATTTACTTCCACTACTCTCCTCCAATTTTAAATAACACCACAGACCTGAATAAAGATACAGCTATGTATCAGGACAATTTCCACACCTTCACTCACCCCATGGCATCCATCACAAGCATATTCATATTCTCTTCTCTACTCATTCATTCACTCACTGTCTACTCTGCTGCTACAGCAACCACCATAGTGTTCCTGACATTCTCTGTCTTATTCAGTCACTCAATGACTGCTCAGTAAACATCCTTTTCTTCCTTCCTTCCTTTGCACTTCTGTACTCCCTTCTCTTCCCATCTAGAACTCTCCTCTTCCTTTCCCAACCCACCGATCAGCTCCTTTAAACAACCTTACTTAATCTAATTCATTTTTACTCGTGACTCCATACCAACTTCTTCCCTTGCATACTTTATCACCTTATTTTTATTTGTAGTCGGTACTGCATATTTCCAGCTTTGATTCTCAGCTGTGTCTATCTCACTTCTTATACAACACATTCTCTGCTGTTATTACGCTTACCTTTCCCTAACATCTCTCTAACTCTTACAAATCTTCATGTCTAACTTTATAATTTCATTGCCTCCCCGTCTCAACACACGTAAATACGCTGGTCACTAGCTTAACTACTCTACTTCTTCTACTACTTTCTATCCTCATAGAGTATAAATCTTACACCAAAAGTGTACTCCCCTAACTTAAGCCCTCATTTAATCTAGTCTATCCAAAATTCTTCACCAGAATTGCTCCACACCTATTTAAGAACTCACCTATTCTTTACTTTAAATGCAAAATTATTACCTCTCCTAAGTACTACCCTGGAACAAAGCAGAAAAATAAAAATAAAAGTTACCATTATAAAACAACTTTATTTTTTCCAACATTCTTCAGAAATTAAACTATGCGGTGACATGCACCCTCAACCAGACCCTCACTCACCCACCCACATCTCTTCTGGACACATCTAATAACTCCAAACAACTAAACTTTCCCTTCGTAAATAGTTGTAGCGTTTGTAATAAAATCACTGAACTGCACCCTTGGATTTCTCATTATATACCAGATCTTGTTGCCCTTACTGAGATGTGGGTAAAACTTCATATAAAAGACTTAAAAATTCTTTCCCCGGGTACAGCATCATTGTATCTGACAGGCTAAACAATAAAAGCTGGAGGAGTAACTATCCTGTACCATAACACATGTGAAGTGTCTCTTCTTACAAAAACTCTGACCCAATTCAATAATGCAAAGTGACTTATCTCCTATATAAAATTAAATGACCACATACTCCTTTGAATAATTGTTCTATATATCCTTCCTGGAAACAATATATGCCACCCCTGAAGACATTCTTTACTGGATATCTCACAATATTACCAACAAAAATGACATCCTAGGTGATATCAACATCACCTGGAGTACTTTTCCTTCTAACTATCCTTCTAGTACCAATGTTCATGGCTTCAAACAGTGTATTATTTCCTCCTATTCACTATAACTCTCCTCCTCCCAACAAATTCCAACACATGTGAGAGATGCAACCATATAGCCATACTGGAGGATAAACTCTCTCAAGTCAGTATTGGCGAAACCAGTCAGGAGGAGATGGAAACCACACTCACTACAATTCCAGTCTCACATAGACCTACCATGACAGCAAACCAAACACATAAACACAGAAAAACATACTCGGAGGCTCTAAATAAAAATCTGCCTAAGCAGGAGAGACCTCCAAAGCAGACACCCAAGCAACCACTACCCCAAAACAAAACACGTGCAACACAAAACTCACAAAGTCAGTGTGCCGAACAGTAACAGTCCTTAAGGCTAAACAACACACCTGATACACTTGTAATAGGTGACTCTATCATCAGGCACATTGACGTCCCGCTCACCAGGCTGAACAAGGAGAAGGTCATGGTGAGCTGCCTGTCAGGCGCTAGGATCTGCCACATAACACAAGCACTCAGGTCACTCCAAGGCAAGTACAAATATGACTCAGTCATTCTCCATGCTGGTGTAAATGACCTGAGACGCACCTCCCTGGACTACATGAAAAGAGACATAGAGGAGCTCTCTGAGCATGTAGCCCAGGCCGGTATGACGCTGACCTTGAGTAGCATCTTACCATCACCAAGAATGATGCCACAATATGAAGACAAGATGATCAATTTCAACAATTGGCTTAAGTATTGGTGTCATTCAAAGGGGATCCAATGCCTGTCAGTCTGGGATGACATGCTTGACAAGCCACGATGCTTCGCTAGGGATGGCTTGCACCTGTCAACCCTGGGCTTTTGGATATTGGCAAAGGCTCTTGCTAACCCATAGTGCCTTTTTTAGGCAAGGCTCAAAAGACAAACCCACCTCCATAGATATTACAAGGGATAAGAAACTAAGAGTAATGCTACTCAACGCCAGAAGTCTAAACCTCAAGATGCACTCACTCGAAACTCTCCTTAGCATGGAGAACATCGATATCTGTGCAGTAACAGAAACCTGGCTCAAGGCTCCCGAGAGCACCCCAGCACTACCAGGTTATACTTCATACCATGCTTTTCCGCCCCAAAACTTGGACCGAACCACAAAAGGAGGGGGAGTATCAATATTCATCAAAGATATCCACACCTCCAGGTTGGTGGCACAGCACGAAGCATCAGAGACTATCCATGTGCAACTAACAGTGGGTAAAACTGCCTTCCAGTTTATAGCCTGCTACAGACCACCCTCCCAAACCCAGGAACCCCACTCGGCCCTCCTGAGAACACTGGAAAATATGAAGGTCTCTCCAAACACCATTATATTGGGTGACTTCAACTACCCAAACATAGACTGGGAGCATTACTCTAGCTCCAACACCCTAGCCCAAAGGTTCCTAGAATTTATAAACTCAAATACTATGGAACAACTTGTTACCACTCCCACAAGAGGGGAAAACATACTGGACCTGATCATCACCAACATGGGGACTGTATGCTCCAGACCAAAAGTGTATCCCTCACTGGTAAGATCAGACCATAAACTAATCTCACTGGATATTCACATACCGACTCCACCCCCTGCCCTGAAAACCACAGTGAAAAACTTCTCTAAAGCAAGTTTCACACTCCTCAAAACCGAGGTGGAATCCTTTAAAGCCCCCGGGCCTGTGGAAAATACGGCGCAGACCGCAGAATCTTTTATAAATGCATTCTATGAACACCTTCAGGAATGCATGGATCATGCAATTCCAAATAAAACCAAGACCCAATCCTCCAAAGGCAGACGTCCTGTCTGGTGGACCCCAGCCATAAACAATCTATACAACAGAAGGAGGAAGCTACTACATGATAGAGCAAAATCCCAAAAATGGAAGGCATCTCTGATCAGTATTAGCAAAAAACTACGGGCACTCATAAAATCGTCTAAGGCCAGCTTTGAGAGAAAAATTGCACAGGACACTAAGGATAATCACAAGGCTTTCTTTAGTTATGTTAGGAACCCGGGTGGGAATTCCCAGATATGCTCAGAATTAGTCCAAAATGACAAAAAATACACTGAACCCACAGACATTGCCAACATCCTAGCTGACAGGTTCAGCACAAACTCCCCCCCCCCACCATAAAGGCAAATATCTATCCCAGCAGAGTGCTGCCCCCCTGACATCTCAGATGCTCAGGTAAGAGCTGCCCTCTCCAAAGCAAAAAACACAGCATCAATGGGACCAGACGGTGTCCCGGGCTGCGTCCTACATGAACTCCAAGAAGAGCTAAACCAAACATAAAACTACTGTTAAATCTCAGCCTTACTACAGGATATGTACACAAAAAGTGGCGTACATCAACAGTGGTCCCTCTCCACAAAGGTGGTGCCTCAATGGATCCTGGAAACCATCGCCCCATAAGCCTGACTAGCTTGGTCTGCAAAGCTATGGAAAGGATCATCATGGACCTCATAAATAAAGATATTGGGGACCTACAGACACTGGATCCTACCCAGTTCGGCTTTGTTAAGGGCAGATCCTGCCTCTTAAACCTGGTTGATTTCTTTGAAACAGTCACCAAGGCCATTGACGAGGGGAAGGTGGTCCACACAGCCTTCCTGGACCTTGCAAAAGCCTTTGATACAATACCCCACTCGGGCATTATAGATAAGCTCACCAGCTTAAATATAAACCCCTATGTCACTAGATGGGTTGCAAACTGGCTCAAGGATAGAACCCACATGGTTAGAATTGCTGGAGCCATGTCAGACTCCAAACCAGTTACAAGTGTAGTCCCACAAGGCTCAGTTTTGGGACCTCTCTTGTTCGGTATATATTTCTCGGAGGTACATGCCAACACGGAAGGACTGTGGCTGACCAAGTTCGCAGATGACTGCAAACTGGGCACCATAATCGACTCTCCAGCTGACACAAGCATCCTCCAAAAGGGCCTCATAGAAACAGACAACTGGTGCCAGAGCCATGGCCTCAAGCCAAACGCCAAAAAGTGTATAGTCATCCCCTTTGGCAAAAACAAAGTGCCCACAAATTACCACATAGGTGGTAATCCATTAAGTACAGAAGAAGTAATTAGGGACCTGGGGACCCAAGTTGATAGCAATCTCTCATTTGACAACCACGTGGCCAAAGTGGTTAGAAAAACATTTTATATAGCCCACCTAATCATGAAGGGATTCACAGCTAGGTCAGGGAAGGTCATCGTGCCTCTTTACTCATCCCTCATCAGGCCCATAATTGAGTTCAATGCCCCTTTTGGGATGTACCTTACCAGACACCTGCAGCAACTGGAAAGATGCCAAAAGTACCTCACCAAGAGGATCAAAGGGCTCAAACAGATGCCATATGCTGCCCGGTTAAAGAAACTCCAGCTCTACTCAGTGGCATACAGCCTGCTCAGAGGCGATCTGTGCCTGACATATAAAGCCATGTCCAACCCAGAATTAATGGACATGCTGCATCTCAGAAAATCCAAATCCCATCAAGCTACGCACTCAAGAGACTTGAACCTCAGCACTGAAATAAATAGGACATGCTGGAGGGACAGATTCATAACCCAGGGGCTCCCTTCACTCTGGAATAAAATCCCAGTCCAGGTTAGGCAGAGTCCCTCATTGACTCTCTTCAAGAGGAATCTTGATGAGTGGATGGGAGATCGTAGGTTTACCCCGGGTATCACTTCTGTGTCACTGTTAGACAGAGGCACAGTATACTAACCTCGAAAAAGGGCATAGCAAAATTAATTTAAAATGGGTGGCGAAAGCCAAACACACTCTGGCTAGGCTTATAAATGCCCTAGGGCAGATAGCCTAGTATGAACCTATGAACCTATGAACAAATCCCTGGATACTAGTACCATTACTGGTTGAATTCTTGTCTCCGATCCTTGAAACTACACTGCATCAGGAACCCTTCTTGAATCCCTTAGGGATCACTGTCCCTTATATGCCATTAGACGTATTAATCACCGTGAAAAACAACAAGTATTGAAAAAATATTTGTAATCTCTCAAAGTTTAACCCTGAATCTTTTTTTCTGCTCTTAACTCATTTAACTGGACTATTCTAAATACCTTGGCACTAGATGAGGCAGTGGAAATGTTCAATTTAACTTTTTAATAGCCTTTTACTGCTTCGTAGAAAAAGAGTAAAATTTAACATTGCCCCTTGGCTTACAAACCAGAGCAGAAGTTTTATGCAAAATAAAATCAAGGCATGGAAAAGGTGGCAGAGACTTAAATCTCCACAAGATCTATAGTCCTTTAAAAAAAATATGTAACCTTACAAAAAAGCAAGTCAGCTTTGATGAGAAACAATACAGTTCTGATTTACAAAACAACCATAGCTATAACCCTAAAAAATTCTGGTCATCCATTAAACATATTTTATACTCAGGAAATAAAATTGTCCTTAACCCTTGTCCTAATAACTCCCTTTAGAAACAGCCACCAAGTTTAACTGATACTTCATTAACAGCATAACTGCCCTCACCAGTGAATCCTGTCCTGACTCCCCTGACTCATATGCCCCCATCCACTGAGACCGCCAACCTCACACTAAAACCAGTCGCTACATCCTTCATAAAAAAAATGCTATTATCCAAACTTCAACCTTGCTCACGCTCTGCAGACAACCTTCCTGCAGAATACCTCAAACATGGATGCTAACAACATTGCATATCCTGTCTACATCCTTATAAGCAGGTCAATACAGAAATCTTATATTCCTACCTTCTGTAAAAAAAATGTCATATCATCCCTCTCTGCAAAGGTGGCACTTCTACTGAGATATATAATTTAAGACCATTTCCATCTTATCCAACCTCTCAAATATTGGAAAAAGTGTGTGCATAAACAATTACCCAGGCATCTGTTAAAGGAATAATTACTAGCTAATATGCAACATGATTTTAGACCTGCCCATAGTACAGCAACTGTCCTCCTAACATTTACAGCTAGAATAAATAAAGCCAGTAATAGAGGCAGCCTTATATTTCCTTAATCCTAGAGTTACCAAAAGCCTTCAACACTGTTTCTTATAACAAAAATCCCAGTACAACTGCCCATAATGGGTATCTCACAACGTACTCTTTAGTGGTTTAATAATTAATGCTACCAGGTGGTCAGATAGAATTGTACCCTTTACCCTTATCTGCACATAATTATAGGTGTACCACAAGGCTAGATCGATCCTATGTCCTCTTTTATTTAATATTTTTATAAACAGTATTCATACTTCTATACAACAAGCATTCCTTGTACTGTATGATGTCATTTCCACCCTTATTTGCCTCTCAAACAATCTGGAAAACTTAGAAAAAATTACACAATATGCCTTTAACTCTATTGAAAACTGGTTTCGTAACTATCAACTCTTTCTTAATTCAAAGAAAACTAAACTCATTTGATTTTCCCCAAATCACTTACCCATGAGAAGCATAACTTTAAAATTGCATTTCTAAACAATACACCAATTGAATCAGTGTCTCATACAAAACTATTGGGTTATAACAGATGACGGCCTCAAATATGATCTCCACATACAGAAGAACATAAAAAAATAAAACTCAGAGAAAACTAGAAATGCTATACTTAGGGAAACAATTCTTTAGTGCACCTACCAGCGTCACTCTTGCCACTGCATACCTACTCCCCTGTCTGTTATATGGTTCCCATCTTGAATAAGCTTCAGGCCACCCTAAAATCTAAACTAGAGCAATATTACAACAAGGCAGCTAGATTTGCAACTAATACAAGTCACTGAACACAGCACTGTTTTAAACTTCTTCTTTCGGCTTTTCCCAGTTAGGGGTCGCCACAGCGGAACTCCGGTCCGCTAATGATTGGCAGTAGATTTTTGCAGTGCCGAGGTGCCAGCCTGATGCCCAATCTTCAACAAAGGCATGCCCATTCACGCATGACTTTTGAACGCCACTCAACCATGGGGAGGACATGCAGACACTACACAGAAGGTGCTCCAACTGAGAATCGAATGGGAGAACCTCTTGCTGTGAGGCAACAACGCTACCGCTGCACCACCGCAGCTACATCAGCACTGCTTTACACTAAAAACTCTAAATTGGCTAAAATTATCCCACCAAATAAATTATATCCAGCTTCTTAATACACAAAATTATATTTAGCCCCACTTCTTGCCCAGCTATAACTACAATTCTTGGCCACTACCTCCCAAATCATCAGATGCAATCTTCTGACAAAAATCTACTTGACATTTATAAACCTTATACAAATTGTGATAAAAGGCTGTATTCAGACTGTGTCAAAAGTCTGAAATATAATCCCTGCACAAATCAAGCAATATATAAAATTTATTTATTTAAGATGCAACTAAAATAATTCTACACTAACTCCTGGCTTTGCTCATGTTGTTCTCCTGGATAATCATTTCAGATCCTACTCCTCTAATATCTATATGTACTCTAGCTCTCCTTTTCCTTGTTTTTGTTTTTCTTACTCTTATTTTCCTTAGTCTTAAAGTTGTTTTTACTCTTTACTTCTCCTAATTTCCCATATCTACTCCACATATTACCTCTAACAAATACTTTTCCTCTACTCTCCTCTCCTCTCTGCTCCTGTCCTCTCCTGTCCTCTCCTCTATGCTCCTGTCCTCTCCTTCCCCTTATCCACTGATTGAGTGCTCACCTTTGTCATTTGTTTTGTGAGTGAGTAACAAACTCTCAGATCTGTAACATGTCAGCATGTTTCAGTGCCACATAATATTGTACGTATCTTGTTTCAGTGAAAGTATATGTGTATTACTCCACATGTCATATATGTATTCTACGTATTCACCGTTTATTGTAAGATGATGTCAGTTTTTCACCTACATACATGTATTTTCTTCTCTTTCATTTGCTGAACTTTTCTCCCTGGACCTCTAATGAAACTAGTCCAAATTAGCCTGTTGAACTTTCCTGATAAACAAATTTAAATAAATAAATAAATAGGGTTTTATTGTTTAAGGCTTTTCTAGTGGACTTAGAGCCAGTTTAAAAGTATTTTCTCCATCTTCCCTGGCATAGAGCAGTAAAGATCTAAGACCCAAACATCCTCTATTCATCTAGTGGTGCAGTTACAAGTAAACCAGGGCAGAGGATGGTAGGAATGACTGGCTGATAGCCACTAACTCATCCGGGGAGGGGCAGCATAGTGTCAGATTTATGGTAAATAGAGACACGAACTGGCATTTGGATACTGCATAATGTTACAGCAAACAAAATCAGAGAACATAACATGCATGGAACTATGAGTACACCCTCTGAGAAAGTGACTGTGGAAGTCAAAGCCAACAGGGAGAGGGAGTTAGGTGCAGAAAACAAAAATATCCCTGTCCACAGCATATGATGGCACCTATGTTGACATTTGGCTTTCCTGATTGGAATGAATGAGCCATTGGGCCTTTGACCTGAAAGAGAACAAAGAGGTCCATGTAATTTCACACTGAATAGCTCACATAACATTACTCTAATGAGAAATGAGAGTTCATCAGCCAATGCACTAAAAAACAATGAAGGGGTCTATAGGAAATCTGAGTAGAAGGCTTGATGGTTATGTGGGGCATGTGTACTACACAAAAAAAAAACCTTTGGAACAAACATACAGTATTATAAGGTGCCATATGATATTTACCAATTTAGAGTTTGAGGGTGGTGAAGATAGGAAAGCTGAGACATTACTAAAGGCAGCTTATATTTCTATAGTATGAATAAAGTATCTAATCTTTGTTATTCATTGTAAAGTGTTTGAAATTATATTAAACAACTTTAATGCAATTATTAAAGTTTAGAAGGTTCTGCTTTTATTAACAAACTTTTGAAGTTAACAGGTTTATAAGAATTTGAATTTGCAATATTTACCAATAACTGAAACTCTAAAATTCTGAATAATTTTTTTAACCAGAAATTGTTTGAAAGGTGATACAAGGTTATCCAAAGTTGTATGAGCTAAACTATCTACCCATCAGAATTATTTCCATATTTTACTTTATTGGCTATAAACCTGACTGGAGAATAATTTCATTCATTATAAGGAATATACATTTGGGAGAAAATCACGTTTTTCTATACAAGCCTTTTTTGTTGTTATTAGTGTGTGCTGTTTCCAGTTATGGACATTTAATTATAATAGCATTTTTGTATTTTGCTATAAGAGGCCAAATATGTACTGTGTCCATTGTTATTATGTTTGTTTGTTGCTGCAGTTCTAAGGTTTGATACTGTCTTGCCACTTGCATTCCTGGTTCAAAGTCATATTATGTTAGATCTTTTGTTAGGGCAGTTTCAGATATCAGTGCTGGGATATGAATAGTATTCTGTTATTGTGATATTACAGATTTTATAATTATCTATGAGAAATGTTGAGCAGAGAGATTACTTGTGATTCAGTCTATATCTAATCATATGATACAGTTCTAATTATATGATTTCGTTTTTATGCAGTCTTCTAAGTGGAAATTTTCATTTGAAGCACCCTATAGCTGATGGCATTGTAACAATAGTGCATACTGTGTAAACATTTCTTTAATATCTTGAAATTTATCTTCTAAACATACACCATACATTTCTAATTACATGTTAATTGAATTTTCTGTTCGTTATTTATCTGATATCTTTAGAGATAAACATGTTGTTTTGAAGAAGAATAAATGTTTTAATAGATACCATACATTTTAATTGCATTTTAATCAAAATTTCAATTTATTTATCTGATATCTTTACAGATAAACATATTTTTGAAGTAGAATAGATGTTTTAATAATAAATAATTTAGTTTAGAATGTTATATCAATTTCCTTCTCAAAAGGAGGATATTCGCTTTTGCATATAATCAATAAAATCGTGATTGTCCAAGTATTCCATGGTAATATGTGATCTGAAGCTAATAACCTTGTTTGTTGTCATTACGTGAAGTCTTAAGTTGGCATAATCAGACTGCATCCTTGGTTTTATAGCCTGCTTAATGTTTTAAGTAAGACACTTTTACTTATAAGAATGTGGTCTACAGAGAATGACCTACACATTTAAATCACTCTTAGTGTGTTTTTTTGCACTCAGGATTCATCAGTGTCCTCCATTAAGTATGATATTACAGTTCATTAACAACATTATCTTTTCTGGCTTCTTACGCTGCTGTCAGCTATCATCCCCCTTTTCCCAAATTGTCCCATTTGTTTCCTGTCACCTGAGAAAGGGTGAACTGGGTGATGCAATCATTTAGACAGCCAATGTGGGGCTTCAGATCTTTACCCTTTTTTCTCTCTGGCCCTAAATGTGCACACCCAGCAAGGAACTAGGGAAACTTCTAGTAAACTGTTAGTTTTTAGTTTATTCTGTCTTAAATCTAGCACAGTACTGAAATGCTCAGCAAGAAATATGCTTTAATCTGTGGTTATATCCAATTCTAAATGCAAATAACCTCAAAAAATCTTTCCCCAAGGAGGTATAGAATAAAGCTGGGTGTAACTTGTTGTTACACAGATCAGTTTGATGCAAATATTTCTCACTCTGTAATCTCTACAGGAATTTTTGACATCAGTATTTTAGTTAGGTTCAAAACTGTTACACAGCTGTATCATACTTTGTCCATCTTTTGCAGTCCCATTTTACATATAAGTAACTTCTCTGTAAATAATATCTTATCCGTGTTAAATATTTCTAACTTTATGGCAGCCTTATCCTAGAATGCATTGTTTGCATTAAAATAAGACTTTCTCAGACCAGGTTCCTAAGCTATCTTCTGTTGATCTGTAATGTGATTACCTTATCTTTAATTATCTAAGTACAGTATTTATCAGAACATTGTAATTCTCTTGTAAAACGTTAAATACTATATCAAATTGTCAAAAACAGCTTTGGTTACTTTCCAACCTTACAAAAGACCAGTTGAAGTGCTCACATAATGACACTCTTGGACTCAATAAATAAATCTTTCTAGCTCCTTGATTTTACTGCTGGATAGCTTCACTGATTGTGCCTCTCTGCAGATTCTCTTAAGTATTAAAAGATTAGTGCAGGCTCACACAACCAGCCACATAGTGAAAGCAGCTGAAAGAAATAATGACTTTACATACATACAACTTCCTACGCATATAACTAGTTTTATTCCATTTTATACAATCATGTTGGAATAATCTTTTTTTGTGGGTATTTGGGTTCAGTACTAAGATTTTCCATAATCATTCATTCTTAGCTGCTTTACATATAGATGCAGTGTTGCTTTTCTGAAATTGTCCTGGCAAATATGTAAATGGTGAAGCTATGAATACCACCCCATTTTTTTGTAGATCAAAAAGAATGGAAAATAGAACTGATGTGCTGTTCATGAAACCATCCTGATTTCCCAAGCAATAGGCAGAAGATTAAGAGAAGTCTAAGTGCCAGTGTTAAAGAAAACAAGCAAACAAATCCTAAGAGTTGGTTAGGTCATTGCCTTCTTATTTTTACATTTCTATATGTATTCCTTCATCTTCATGAATGTACATAATGTTTTGCTGTTACATAAAGAAATAACGACTTTTCAAAGATATGAAAAAGTAGTAGAGAAGAAATGGAATCACACATTTTTATAAAGTCTTCAGACACATGTTGCTAATACATATTTTCTAGACAGCTTGGATGGAAATACAAAAAATGACTCCATTTGCTTGGGGATCACCTCTGAAAATATTTTATTGAGAATGCATGTTCTGTTAATCGTAGCTTCCAAATTAGTGTTATTCCATTAGAAGTTCTTGATAACTAGATTCCCAAAGTTTAATAAATTTTATTATGATTGACCAAGGGAATACATTTGCCCCAGCAGATTATCTTGTAAATATTGTCAATCATGTGAAAACAGAATTGAATAATGCACATACTGAGAGACGTATTCAGCACATTGCAGAGTGCAGTCTAAAAGGAGTCTTTTCCTGTTTTCTCTGATATGATTCATAGGTCATTTCTGTTAAATGCCAGCTACTGCCTCAACTTCTGTCTTCTAGAGCAGTACATTTATCCTTCAGAGACTTGTTTTCATTTTACATAGTGCTTTCATCTGGTATTTTTTTTTAGTTTGAAGTTTTGCATTAAGGTACATGAAAATAGTCCTTTACTACCTACACTTTTCCCTTGGCTGCTGTGTGCTCCTGAATCTAGAAGTACGCTAACAACACAATCTACCCCTACCTTTCAATAAGGGACCTACCTGGCTTCTAAGGACCCTCTGATCCACTTCAAGCCTTACCAAATTGGACCATTGTTTGTTTCTGCTGCCCCAGTGCTTTCTCCTGTTTGCACAGAAATTATAAAGTATGTTTTTCCATTGACCCATATTGTAAGCAAACCCATTGTATTTGTCTTTGTAAACTAACTTAGCCACTGAGTCAGGAAAGCCAGCAGCCAAGCTCCTCTCCCTGACTAAACACTCCTGATAGAGTCTCCTTGCTGCTAACCTATCCTTCCCCAAATATTGCTAGTTTCAGCTCTTACTATTCTCTGTCTGCTCCTAGTCTGTACTCTTCTCATCCTCTACCTACCTACTTAGACTTTAATTCCTTTTTGTTTCCCCTTTTCACTATCCTCTTTCCCATACCTTACCTGCTCTACTAGAAGCTACTTACCTGCTCCACTGCTTCTCCCTGGGATTCTACTGTTCACTGATTGTCTCTGCTGAATCCTCCACTACCTGCTCTTCTATCTCTTACGGCCATTACTTTTTACCTGGACCTTAATACTCCTATGACTCTCCTCCTCTGTAGACAATACTCTATCTCATCTTTACTTCCTCACCTACCCCAATCCGTTTTCCCTTTCCTGTGTACAATTTTCTAAGTTACTCCAGATATTCCCACAATACCTGGAAGTTACCTGCCATTCCTTGTTAACTGCTCTCCGCTTACTTTGTCCCTCCCTTATCTACCTCCCCCCTCTGTTATGTTGCTCCCTCCCACTCCCACCTCATTTCCTGCCCTTAGGGCATATAGGAGGGAAGGTCCTCATGGCGCCTTTCCTTTACTACCTACACTTTTCCCTTGGCTGCTGTGTGCTCCTGAATCTAGAAGTACACTAACAACAGTGAGTATCATTACATTTTCTGAGATGCCTATTATTTGTGAGCTATTGTAACTATTGTCTTGCTGAACTGTTTTTATTTATTTACGCTACCCATGTAGCAAAGAAAAAGCTACCTTAAATGTGTAATTTGCCAGTTTGCCACTGTTGCAGTTTCTTTGATGCCCATAGTCTGCTGTGCTTAGCGTTGTAAACTGGTTCATTCTTATAGTGCTGTATAGAGTCTCAGTCTATGTAAATGGTTTAATTTAGTGATTGCATTATATGTCTGGGTCCTGTCTATCCCATTTGTAGAAACTTTAGCAGCTAGTGTTAAGAGTTTTTAAGTGGCATAAGTTTTATTTTTTCTGAATTTTATTTTCTTTTACTTAGCGTTTTGAAATTACTCTTTCTTCTATACCTGTTTTAGTTAAGAGAATTCATTACACTTTATGCCCTCCATCCTTCAACTGTAAAAACGATAGCAGCTACTTGGCTTGTGGTTCCTACCACGTTGTCCGTGTTGCACAGTTCTGTAAAGTGAGCATTTCTGCTTTATACAGGTGATTTTTGTAATCTGGTCAACCTCACTTACTAAATTAACCAGGGGCAAGGATAGGGTGTCTACAGTGGTCGGCTTAGTCCCTTTTTACTACATTAGTCGGGGAAGGATAAGCAATGCATTCTGCACAGCTCGTGTGAAGCTCATATCTTTTATGCGCTGTTTGCGGAACATATGTCTTTTGTTTTTTTTGGTATTAAGTCAAGTCCGCCAGATGTGGTAAAGTACTGTACTACTTCTTAGTTTCCCAACTGTTTCTTGCTAGTACCTTATCTCCGTCTGCACTATTTGCAGAATATATGTCTTTGGTTTTTACTATTTGGTAAGGTCCGCTACATGCGGTAAAGTACGGCACTATTATTAGCATCCCATCAGTCCCTTGCCAGTACCTTATACCGTTGCACCAGTTGATAAAGGTCGATTTCCTAAACTACCTCACAAAATTGTTTTGGGGGATTTTTTCCTAAACTATCTCACAAAATTGTTTTGGGGGATTTATGCCAATCTTCCATGGGAGTTACTACTATTTTACCAAGTGGATGTTACCTACTCCTTACTTTGTGAACTTGCCTGGCTTTTTTAACTGTGTCATAAATCTCTTGCTAAGGATTGTTTTTAATGGCTACTACAAACTAGTGCTTTCTCCATTGTTATACAACTCTGTTATACTTATCTGAATACTATTGTTTATACTTACAGTTTCATGAATCTGAACAGTATTGTTTTTGATCACAGTTATTCTCCAATATTAACCTGTAGGTGGTTTGTTTTGCTGCCAGACTGAATTTTTTCACCTAGCCTATTTCTCTGAGTATTTGCTGTAAGAATGTATAATTAGTATTTTATTAATATTTGTAGAACTGTTAACCTACCTAATCTCATCAGTATACTAAAGATACTCTTTGCTGTCTTAGTACATTATTAATACCCTTTCTTCTTACTTTCTCACCTTCCTAGCAATCTACCCCTACCTTTCAATAAGGGACCTACCTGGCTTCTAAGGACCCTCTGATTCACTTCAAGCCTTAGCAAATTGGACCATTGTTTGTTTCTGCTGCCCCAGTGCTTTCTCCTGTTTGCACAGAAATTACAAAGTATGTTTCTCCATTGACCCATAGTGTAAGCAAACCCATTGTATTTGTTTTGTAATTAAACTTTGTAAACTAACTTAGCCACTGAGTCAGGAAAGCCAGCAGCCAAGCTCCTCTCTCTGACTAAGCACTCCTGATAGAGTCTCCTTGCTGCTAACCTATCCTTCTCTACCTACTTTTCTTTTCCTGATTACCTGCTGTACTTTTAATTCTGCCCACTAGGTGGCAGTGTATTCTAGCCTTTGTGCCCTCACTCACTCCCCAAATATTGCTAGTTTCAGCTCTTACTACTCTCTATCTGCTCCTAGTCCATACTCTTCTCATCCTCTACCTACCTACTTAGACTTTAATTCTTTTTTGTTTCTCCTTTTCACTATCCTCTTTCCCATACTTTACCTGCTCTACTAGAAGCTACTTACCTGCTCCACTGCCTCTCTCTGGGATTCTACTGTTCACTGATTGTCTCTGCTGAATCCTCCACTACCTGCTCTGGCCCGCTCCGTTTGCCCTATGGGCTCACTCCGGTCCCCTACCCTACCCCCAAATTCCACCCACCCCCAGTGCTGTTAGACTTAAACATCCTGTGCCACACCCACTTAATTACTCACTCTATTACCTTAGACTACTACCTATCAATTCCTCCCTTAGCTAACCCTCTCCTTAATCATCTTCTCCCTATTCAAAGGAACCTTAGCTCATGCATTAACTCCCTCTCTATCCTTAATCATCTCCACCCTATTCAAAGGAACCTTAGCTCATACATTAACTTTATCTAACATTTTATATTACCTCGCAACCCTACTATCTCAAATGACCTTCCTACATAACTCTAACCTCAAAAACTATCTGCTTATTACTTCTTCATTAATATTCCTAGCTTTACCCTACACCCTAACCTTCTACAAACACTTCTCTCTACTTAATAATGAACCTCCCCACCAACAAACTCTACCATTCACACATCGTAGCTCCCTCTCCCATAGCAATATAACCTCTGCTTCAGTTTACCTACTCCCAAAGTTTCATAGATCTTGCCATGTTACTTACTTCTCCTGCAAGATAAACTTAACCAAATACTTTAAAAGGATAAAGACTTTACTTAAACATCCCATTAATCTTCTATTACATGGAGATATTCATCCTAATCCTGGCCCAAATCCACAAATTTGTACTAACCCACTAAAACAAACTTCTAATGGTGTTTCTACCTCCATACAATTAGGTAGCTCTCTCAGAATAGCTCAACTCAATATCCGTAGCATTAACAACAAACTAAGTCAATTGCATGCCCTTTTACAAGTGCATGCATTTGAAATCCTTTGCCTTACAGAAACTTGGTTGAAACCCTTTACTCATGACCTAGAAATAATCCCACCTGGTTACAACATCCTTAGATGTGACCACACATCCAAAAAGGGTGGTGGTGTAGCCATCTTGTATAAATCTGAACTTCAAGTTTCATCCTATAATGTGCTACTAACCTCTAATACCAATGCAGAAACCCTTACCATCAAACTCTGACTTAACAAATCTAAATCTATTTAAATAATTTGTACCTACATTCCTCCCAGAAATAATATTAACACTCTTGAAAACATTCTTAGTAGCCTTTCCACCCTGCTACCTCAAGAAACAATTGTACTAGGTGATTTTAACATTGACTGGACTACCTGTAGCTCCCCCAGTCCTAACACCCACATTAATCTTTATGGTTTCACCCAGATAATAAACACCCCCACAAGAATCCACAAACCTAGTAATAAAGAAGCCACCCTCGACTGAATTCTTGTAAATAGTCATCCTGAAACCTATATACTAGGAACTCTTCCAGACGACATTAGCGACCATGTTCTAACCTATATAACAAAGCAAAAAGACTCATAGTCCTACCAATAACACTTTTATATCCTTTCATTCAAAAAAACACTTTCAAGCAGAAAGCTTACAAAATGAACTAAAGGCCTGTAACTGGTCACCTCTGAAGCAACTCAAACTGGATGAAGCAGTTTCCTACTTTAATACTAAATTCCTACAAATCCTAGATCTCCATGCCACCCTTCGCTCCTCCCAACCTAGGACCAAAACAGCTCCATGGCTCACACAACAAACCAAGGAAAAAATGTTCCTACGAAACAAAATATGGGCCAAATGGAGATCCTCTAAGAGCTCTACAGACCACCTATTCTTTAAACAGCTAAGAAATACAACCAAAAGGGACATTATCTTAGACAAAAAAAATTATTAATTCAACCTTCAACAATCTCACGCTAATTACCCTTAAAAGTTCTGGGGAGGCATTAACAAACTTCTCCAACCAGGTCATACCAAAACTCCTTCCCCATCTTCAATTCCTCATAATAATCCTTTACAAATAGCTGATGCCTTCAACAATTACTTCACTGAAACTATTCAAGCCCTTGCAAAGACAATACCTCCCATCTCCCCCAGCCCCTTACAAAACATAAGCAGTCAACTGCCCTCCTTCCATATACAACCTGTACCAACATCCTTTATCTGCAAACTCCTTCATAAACTCAAACCATGTACCCCTTCTGCTGACAGCCTGCCAGCAGAATACCTTCAAATAGCTTCCAAAGTCATAGCATATCCCATATCCATCCTTATAAACCGAACAATCATAGAAGGTAACATCCCATCCATATGGAATGTCTCCCACATTATCCCCTTACATAAAGAAGGCAAATCCACTATCTCCAATTTCCGACCAATTGCATTACTCTCCCCACTGGACAAAATAATGGAAAAATGTATCCACCATCAACTACTTCAACACCTGCTCCACAATAACTTACTAGCCAACTGCCAACATGGCTTTAGGCCCTTTCATAGTACAACTACCGCCCTGCTAACTTTTACTGACTGCATAAATAGGAATCAAAATAACAACTCTCTATCTTCCGCATTTTTCATTGACTTATCAAAAGCCTTTGATATGGTTAACCGCAACTTACTGATCAGTGCACTAAAAGCACAATCTCTTGACCCACAAGCAATAATTTGGTTTACATCCTATCTAGAAAATAGACAACAAGCAGTGCTCTGGGACAATAATCTCTCCACACCCCTCCCCGTAAACACTGGAGTCCCTCAAGGCTCTATCCTAGGCCCTCTTTTATTTTCCATTTTTATTAATGATATCAATACTATTTTTCCTCAAGCCACCTGCATACAATATGCTGACGACTCTACTTTAATCTGTACTTCTAAATCATCAATCTCTCTTCAGACGCTTACTCAAACAGTATTTAACACTGTTGAAAACTGGTTTACCACCCATTGCCTCCTCCTAAACCCCAAAAAAACAAAATTGTTGCTTTTTGCTCCCACCCAAAACTCTCCAGTGATCCACTTCACAATTACCTCTAACAATGGAACTACTATTTCCCCAGATACTACCACACGTCTCCTGGGCATCACTATAGATAATAACCTCAGCTATGATGATCATATCAACAATACTATACAAACTGTTAATAAAAAACTAGGCTCCCTGTATAGAATCAAACCCTACCTCACACCTCTAGCCAGAACCACCATGGCCCAGACTCACCTCACTTCTACCCTATTCTATGCTTCTGCTATATACACCAATCTATCAAAACATAATCTAAGCAAGCTTGAAACTAGCTATAACAATATAGCAAGATTTGCCACTAGTACCCCTTTTAGAACCCACCACTGTCACAACCTTAAACAACTCGGTGGTCAGAACTACATAACCATCTGCTGTATAATCAACTGGTGATCATACAAAAAATTCTTTATCACCCAAATAATACCCCAATCCTCTCTAGCCTGATCTCCCCATATAAAAATCTTGCAAGACTTTGTTCAGCAAACAAGTTACTAATTTCCAATATCAAATCTAATAATAAAGCTGGGGACTCACTTTTTACTAATGTTGTGAGAAAAATCTGGAACAAGCTTCCTAGGACACTCACATCTCTCTCATCTACATCTCTCTTCAAGAAACACCTCAAAGAACATCTGAAAACTCATTGGCTTTGTCCCTGTTCTAAACCTGACTGAACCTTACTTTTCCCCTTATTTTCTCTTCTTGCTATACTCCTTCCTTCTTGACCTTGTCTCCTCTGCGGCATTAATCTATAGGACCTAACTTTATTCTAGCCCTTGTGTATTTCTTTTACTACCTTTCTCACTTTTCTCCCTCTTTGACTTACAAATGACAACACTAGAACCTAAGTGCACCTGCACTTCATTGTAACTTAAAACTATGCAAAGACTCTATGCTGCCATTCTTCTTCTTAGACACAATTTTTATTTTGTATTACAAACACTATTATTTCTCTTATGCAGCTGAACTTTAGTTCATTTTTAACTGTTGTATCTAGTAATTTTACTTTGTTTGGAGCCTATCTCCCTGTGAACTTAGTCATGTTTTAAGTATTGTATTTTGTAAATTGTTACTATTTTTGGAGCTTAACTCCCTGGGCCTCTACTGAAAATGGACTAGCCCAGTCAACAAATGTAAAATAAATAAATACAATAAATAAATAAATAAAATCCAGCTTTCTGTTTTGGTGATTAGAATTAAGGCTGTTTGCTCTAGCTAATATGTTAATTTGTAGTTATATTCTCTTATGAATATTAAGCCGCGGTGGTGCAGCAATAGCATTGTTGCCTCACAGTAAGAGGTTCTCCTGTTTGATTCTTGGCTGGAGCGTCTTCTGTGTGGAGTCTGCATGTCCTCCCCATGGTCGAGTGGCATTCAAAAGACATGCGTAGAATGGCCGTGCCTTTGTTGAAGGTTGGGCATCGAGCTGGCACCTCGGCACCTGTAAAAAATCTACTGCCAATCATTAGCAGACCGGAGTTCCGCTGTGGTGACCCCTAACCAGGAAAAGCCAAAAGAAGAACAAGCAATTCTCTTATTAAAGCAATATTGCTAGTTACAGAAAAGATTTTGCTTGATCAGTACATTTTATGCCCATTCTTGAACAGGTTATGCTGTGCAAAGCTGTTCTGTTTGGCCCTGTGTGGGTGAAAAGGTAATGCCTATAACTGTTGGGGAAGATTCAAGTCTTTCCTTGGTTTCATGTGGTAACGAAGCAATAGATAACACCTCCAAGTTTGTAGTACTGGATGCTAAAGCCATAGAAGCAGAAATAAAAATTAGCTGCAGTCCCAAGATGTTTTTTTGAAGATGGGACCAGTATTTTTTAAAGGAGTTGGTTTATTACAAGCTCTGTTGAGTGGTTTTTTTTTTTCATTCTTTTTTATTGGAACCAGAAAATTCACAAGATAATTTTTTTATGGACCTGCTTTATTTCGGGCACTGCATTGCCAAAACTCTATAACTATTATTTGGTCAACATATGCAAATTCCATACATGAGCTTTGCCATATATTAAACTGCCTAGGAAAAGATCCCATATGCATCTAATGAGCCATAGTGATGATTTGTTTTATGTAACTAACAAATCCTCTTTTGCATGTCATCTGTTTAAGGATTACTCCTCCTACCATAGCCAGAAAAAAATTCAGTAGGATATGCATTATAATTACATTACAGTAAATATATAAAGGCAATTACATTCAGCAATTTGAAAAATCAAGAAAGTTGTTTTAAAAAATAAAAATCTTTCTGCATGATGCATTAAAACAAAATGCAATTACCGTTACCCATATATAGCTTAGGACAGACATCATCAATCAGTTACGTAAAAAATAATTATTTAGAGAAAAACATTGTAGAGTTGGATTAAGACTGTCATATATGAAAAGGTGAAAACAGGAGTTTAATTATTATTCATTTAAATATGCAAAAGAGAAGCTACTGCACCAATGACTAAGGCAAAGAGCAAAATCCTAGGTACAACAAAACCCTGAGGCTCAGCTCTATCTCTAAAATCATTTGACAAACAGCAAAAAAGATGTAAAATCCTTTAAAAAGGTAAGTGATTTGTACGACACTGACAGCCTTGAGAAATGCCTCATAATACATAAAACAGATCCCCTCTTGGATTAAGAGAAAAGTACTATATTAAATAAAATAAAAAATAAACTTTAACATGAACTGCATTTCCATGTAATACAATGCAAAAATAAGATAAAAAATAAATAACATAAAAAAATAACTTTACATACAGCACATATTAAAAAAGAAAGAACAAGTATGACATCCTGCAAAATATCCTAACCTCTCTCCAAACCAACACCAACATTATATTTAGGTTAATTTAAATGCTAATTGAAAATATGAAATGCAGACCAGATTACCCATTTACTACAATATTAAAACACACACACACACACACACACACACACACACACACACACACACACACACACACACACACACATTCTATACAATGTATGAACTTGTGAAGTTGACTTACTCTCTTCATCTGCAAATCAATAGTTAGATACACTCTTAAAGCACAACCCTGTTGCAAGGTTACAATTACCCACCATTATTAACTCTGTTTTCACAGCTAATAAGAGAGAAAACCTTTTAAAACATTTATTATAACCCCCTCCTCCCACTGTACAGCAGCATGACAAGAAGTGATGTCTTTTTAACCTGTGCACGTCGATATAGTTCACTAATGAGTTCTATATAGTTAAAACGACAGGTCATTCTGTTCTCAGTGATTATATTGCTGAGTTCCATTTCATATTTTAATTCCTGTCACAATTCACATGAGAACACTATACACACTGACAGTAAAAGTCACTTTCTAGAGAAATTACATTTCTTTAACCTTAGATAAGATTTATGACAACTCAGTACAGATTTTTTTTCTGGTCATGCATTTCATTTTCTGCTCAGAATAGATATGTTATACTCATACCTTACAGAAGCTGTAAACAATGCATCATGGTTCATAACACCTTGTTCTAGCATTGTAAGTATATTGACAATCCATACCAAGAAGGCATTGTATCTCTCAAAATATTTTAACATCTTCATCTGAATTTTTCTGTGCAACAAGTGTGCTTATTCTGATATAGACTGCATGCATTTGCACTT
This sequence comes from Protopterus annectens, assembly GCF_019279795.1. Classification (NCBI taxonomy): domain Eukaryota; kingdom Metazoa; phylum Chordata; order Ceratodontiformes; family Protopteridae; genus Protopterus; species Protopterus annectens. The sequence continues at coordinate 1,915,014,151 of NC_056728.1, forward strand.
TTAGATGCAAACTCTATAGAAACACTTCTCCAGTATGAGAAGGGATCATGTGCAAGTTGTGGGACATGAAAATAATGAGTATCTTTGGACTATCAGACTCTAATGGATGAAAAGCTACAACAGGGATGTAGTCTTAGTACAAATAAACATTCTGAAAGCCAGAACATAGGTTGTGTCATCTGTCTTAAAATATATCACAAACAAATAGTTTTATTGTACTTTGCACATAATCTATCCCTTAAAATAATCCCATTCTGATGCAATACACTAATTTTGATGATGAAAAAGTCATATGAAATGAGCCCCCCAGCCCATTATGCTAGCTTATTCTGTTACTACTGACAGCAAGCCTTAAAAGAGACAAGCCACCATTAGGCATCTGCCAGAGATGTTTCAAGGATTTTTCAGTTTTTGCTATCCTCCATCCCTGAACATGGCTAGACACATTTCATCTTAAACAAACAAGATATAACCATCACCGTGAGTACCAACACAATCTAACCACTTTTTTAACTGGGTATACCTCTGATGTCTAATTGTCATTAATGGAAAGAAATTCTCACCATAGTAATGGCCTTTAGGTTGCTGTTACCTTGTTTCTTGTAGAAACACTTCCCATTCACAATCCATACCCATTATTACTTTGTTGTGATCTGGTTATCATTTATTAAATGATCTCATCTCCCTCATCTTCTTACATTGGTAGAGCTCTATAAAGTTATACTCTGATCATTTGAAAGATTTTCTGCCTTTAAAATATATATTCCAATCTATTAAACAAAAAAAAAACACACGCACTTACACAAACACACACACACACGCACACACGCACGCACACATGCACACACGCACACACACACACACACACACACACACACACACGCACACACGCACACACACACACGCACACACACACACACACACACACACACACACACACACACACACACACACACACACACACTCTACATACAAACATGGATAAACATAAAAAATCACTCTTACTCATGAATATGGTCTGTGGTCAGATAATGGCTAATCAGTTGCTTTTAATCTCCATTCAGTTAACTGTTTTTACTAAGTATTGATCAAATAAATTAATGAAAGAAGTCCTGCCCACAATTATGCATGAAGTATGTTTTACACATCGAAATAAAGCCCCTCATGAATGAATGATAGCTGTATTTCAATATGCAGTATACTGTCTAACTGGGGAAGGGAAGTCAGGCCAACATTGTAATATAGCCTGGTGCAGATGTAGGTTTTCTCTTCACAAAACAAAAAAATAAATAAATAAAATCTCTCCCTTTAGTTTACAAAGCAGTGTTAGTGAAGTAAAGGATCCTGGAGGTGTGTATGCCATTACTTAGTCTTTTTCTTTAAAGATTTAGAATTGTTATTCTGAGAAATCTCTTATAGGATGATAGGTTCATGGGTATTTTTTAGGCTAATGACCTCTGGGACTTTTATAAGCCTAGCCATGCAACCCAAATGTATCCCAGAAGTAATTTTGCCTTAGATGTCATTTTAAGGGGTGTATAAATTAGGGCATGATTTAATGGCTGCCTCTGACCATCAGAGACATAGATGTCAGACCAGGGGTGAATTTCCAGCTCCTCATCCACTGGTCCAAGTTGCACTTGAATAGTGTTAGGGACATGCTCTGTCTGAGATGGATGGGAAGCCTATTCCAGAGAATGGGCATTCTCTGAGATACATAACTGTCCCTCCAACATGTCCTTTTTAAGTCACAAGCAAACTTTAAATCCTTACATCTAGCAGTTATGGTACTGTTCATTTTGTAGATATGTAAAATGTCCCTCAGAGTGGGATCCAAGAATGCCTGATATGCCAAGCATCCTTGTTGCTTAATAATTTTATAAGGAACAAACAAGTGAATTGGGGGTTTCATATTGCCAAGCTTCCTAGTGACAAACCTTGTCCCACAGATTGTATAAAACACTGTAGAGATCTGAATGAGAAACTTGGTCTCCAATGCAGTGGAAAGATTTCAACAAAAACTGGGTCTGTCTTATTTGAGGATACTTACCTGTGAAAAAGAGCTAGCTAAGCAGTACAGAACTGCTGCTAAAACCATGGATGAGTTACATTTGGTATCTGATATGCAGCAGCAGTAAATAACTGACAAAATAACTGAGATTAAAATTAAAGTAAATAAAGGAAACAGGTCAAAAAAGTAAAAAAAATATACAAAGTGATATTCAGGAATACAAACTATCCAATCAAATACAAGAAAAAGGGGAAGACATTGTTTTAGACCATTCAGGTTTGAATATTGTGGCAGGAAACATTCTTAACCAGGAAGCATAGGCAATGGAATATTTTTACTGGTGAGAACTCTTCTAAGAAGGTTACTGAGAATTGCCAGTTTGAAAATGCAACTTTTTTAGAAAAAGGGTTTGCAGTGTTACAATCAAGCAAGACAAAACTTTGCTCACCAATCAAACTCACCAGAGAACATCATATTCTTGATTAATTCTTACCAGATCCAGGGGCTGGCATAATGGTTAAGTTGTTTATCTCACAGACACATGGCACAAAGTTTGATTCTCACTTCTGAAAGGAAAATCGCCTTGGATTAAAATGACCCTGTAAGACAACTAGTCTAGTACTTGTCTATGTACAAGTACACCTACTAAATGCACTACTCCATTGGTCTCTCCCCCCTATTAAGTCAGAAAATAAACATTCACGTGCATCTTAAAAAATCCTACCAGCAAATATATCTGAATTCAAGGATTTCAAGCTTGCTAACTTTGTCCCAATTTTATGATCAGGTTTTAAAACTCAGATATGTCAGCATCATCTCCAATGATAATACAGTGGCAACTTCAGAAATTATTTCTACTGTCCTTTACATAAATGCATACAGTTGTTTGCCCCATGCAGAGAAAATTATAATGAGAAATTAAAAATGAAGACAGCTCAGTGGTGTACAGACATAAGTAAACTTTATGGTAAGAACTCCTTAAAGTTTAGAAGACACAAGCCCCTGAAATCAAGGTTATTATAAAAATATTACTAAAAACTTGATGAATGCTATTAAGTCCACTAAAGCAACCCATGAACCAAGATTAGCATATGCGGCTAAAGACAATTCTAAACCCTTCTTCAGCTGTGTTAGGAAACTAAGGAACTACACCCAAGATTGTGCTGAACTCATTCAAGATGACAGCTCTCATTTGGACCCAATAAATACTGTCAATATGTTGATAAGTAAACTGAGTGTTAATTTTACCCTCAAGACTTTTATCCAAAGTCCACAAATGCCTACGCTCATTATGCTCTTCATTATCACAAAGGAATATGTGCTGAAAGTGTTATCTAAGACCACAAATACTTTTTCTATGGGGCCTGACAATATACCTGGACATTTAGAACTAAGCATGCCTTCACAGAGCCAGTCTTCTAACAGTCTGTGTTTATCTGCAGAGTTTAAGGGTTTTGTTCTTGAAATTTGGTACACTGCAGTGATAATGTCACTACATCGAGGTGGCACTTTCAGTAACCTCGGAAATGATATACACATCAGCCTGATGAGCCTTTTCTGCAAGTCCATGGAATATATTCTAACTGACTTCATAAACCTCGATATTACAAACCTTAATAGGCTTGACCTACAAAAGTTTGGCTTTGTGAAGGGAAAATCCTGCCTAATGGATCTACTTAACTTCTTTATGAGGATTTTACAGGTTTTTCAACAGAAGTGATACGATTCACAGAGCATACCTTGACCTAGTCAAGCCATTCAACACTACACCCTATGCATGCATTGAAAATAAGGTAAATGCTTTAAAATAGATTGCAAACTGACAAAAGGGCACAAGCTACACAGAGGATTTAAGTTGCAGGTATCTTATCAGAAGTATAAAGGTAACCAGTGGTGTCCCCAAGACTCACTGCTGAGACGCCTTCTTTTTGGCACTTACTTTTCCAATCTCCAGAATGGAAACTAAGACCTCCTGCTTACCTAATTTGAAAATGACTGCAAACTGGGAGTAATTGTCAAATTCCTCTCTGATACCCAACATTGTCTACAGGAATTCTTACTTATAAATACATGGTTTGCTGAAAATGTACTCAAATTAAGCACAAAAAAAGTGCAACATCATATTTGTTAGATGTCACCTGCCTCAGCATACATTGTGGACAATATCCCACTACAGAATGAAAATATAGTTAGGGACCTTGGAACAAGGGTTGATAATGCTCCTTCTTATCATCATATTACAGCAATAGTCAGAAACCCCCTCCTTAGCACAGTTAATTACCAAGGAAACATCATCCATATTCAAAGAGGTTATTGTTCCCGTATATTCAGCGTTAATAAAGCCAGTTATTAAGTGTAATGCCCCACTTTGAAATATATCAGGAAAGGCTGAAAACACTGTCCCTCTTTTCAGTATCCTATAGTCTCCTGATGAGAAATGTACATCTTGTCTTTCACACACTGAGATCCATTTGTTCTGGATCTACCGTATCTCCCCAAGTCCAATAGCTTCATAAGCACCCAAACCAAGGACATTTTTTTTCAAAACATAATATTGTTTTATTCATAAGATAAGCATGTTTCTATGTAATGTGGTGTGTTACTTCCCTTTTCTCATTTTCTTTTAAAACCAAGGACATAAATATCTACCAGAAAATATATAACACACACAAAGGAGTGAGATTTTCATCACACAGCACCTCTCTCACCTCTGAAACAAATTAACTCTGCAGATTAAGTAGTGTGATATGCTATCTTCATACAGAATCAGGATAACTGGGTGGGAACACACAATTTTACTTTGAGACTCACTGGCATAACCCTCATGGAAAAAGACAATACACCCTGAGGATGGGTACTAGCAAAAAGGTAATGTTTTCATTACTCCTTTACCTTGAAATTCCTATGAATTGTATAAATGTAATAAAGTGCAGCTAAAGCCATTTGGGGAGCGGAATGAAAGGACAGGGACTCAGGTAGTGCAAGCATAACTGTAAACACAAAACAGTCAGAAGATTGATCAGAAATGGAGTAGATAACCATCAAGGCTCCGCCACAGTAAAAGCAACCAGAGAAAACAGCATGTTCCTTTAAGGTATATCATTTATTTTCAAGGGTTTTACCAAAAAAGTGAATTTTGTGAAAATAAATTCTAATTTGTCAGTAGAAGAAAGATCTGCCTTAAACGTGAGTAAAGGCAAAATGTGAGAATCATATTAGTTGATAAAGGTGACATAACAGTTTTAATGTATTACAATGATCATGGAGATAAGATGATATTGTTAGCAGGTAATGATTTTTAAAAGCAAGCAGATATGGAAATGCTTCCAAAGGCACATAGAAGTATTGATGGTTGGTAGTATGACAGCATTTCCAATGGCATTCTATGTAGTATAGTGAATTTTTGTGCTCATGTGCGCACCAAAAAAGGAGTTTATTCAGTATTTCTATACTACATAAAGATTTTAAAAAATTGTCATTAAGACTCATAGTTTATTCAGTACTGAAGGTTGTGTACACAGCTGTTAATGAGGTGATAATCTGAAATAATTCATTAGAAGTTCCTTTGATTTTTGTAGATAAGTTAAAAAGTGTTGCTGTTTCTGAAAATGACATGTTAGCCACTGGATATTAAGGGACTATGTGTAGTTATACCCCATAGTGTAGGAACTGAATGGATTAGCCTTACGTTGATTAAAGATATTGAGTTTTTTTTTTAGAATGTATGTTCTAAGTAGCATTTTTTAATCAAAACTATCATCAATTAAAAGGGGTTGCAGATGGAGCTACTATGCCTCCCCGGTTTTGTTAACTTAGTGATAACCTATTGAGAGACATACTTTATATTCTTGTGATGGCTTTAAATTTGCAAATTTGTATTGTAATTTTATGGAAAACATATAATTTTTGTGGAATAAAGGGCAAGAAGCATTGCATGTTTAATACATTAACTAAGCACATTTTAGTAATTCTGAAGACTAGAAATACTTTTTTTAAATGTTACTGTGTACAAATAAGATAGCAGTAATAGTTCATCTTCAAAGGTTTGCTGTAAGATTATGCTAAACAATTTATTATGAAAGTTTTCAAGTATTCAACGCAAATACTTAAAAGCCAACATTAGTTAAGAGCAATGTATTAGATTAAAAAATAAATAAATAAAATAACTTCAAGTCAGGCACAAGCAGATGAGATGTTAAGAGATTTACTTCACAAGTCCAGAATAGAAGTTATCCAGAAAAGATTATTAAAAAAGACGTGGTTTGGCAAATAGCCAAAACCAAATATAAATGTATCAGACTGTGGGAGATGGCTATGCCACTATTTTTTTCCAGTGCAGAGTGAAGCTATAAAACATTTATTAATATTAGGTAGAGTGTATTATAGGCCAGGAAAGAGGTATTTAAAATAGTGGGTAACAAACTTAATTGTTATTAATAAAGATAGAGAACTCTGAAACAGTAAAATGATAGTTACCTTTGAAGTAAGAGTACTTGTAAATGCTTCCCTTGTAGTATATGCAGATTTATAGCAGAACATACAGTTTGTTTCTGTGTGGCTATTGGTACATCTTATAAAGCATTAGGTTATTCCCTTTCTAGTCTAGTTCTGAGTGTGTGATATATTCTTTGGTGTGCACAGCAAGTGAGAAATATCGGTTAGGAAAATCTGAAAGAAAATTGCATAGTAAAATGTATACACATATGCCAGCTATAAAACAGAGAAATGTTTTGAATGTTTTGGCAAAGCATAGTAACTAGTCTGCTGGTTTTAAAATATTTACTTTTATTTTGTGGAGTACGTGGACAATACGGATGATGAATTAAAACTTGGGGGTCATCAATGGCAAAGAAAACTGAATAAATATATGCTTCTGGGTCTTAACATGTCAATTAATTCTAAATGTGTTTTCTAAAAGAAGAAATCCATGAAAAAAATAATACAATTTAAAACAATTGTAAGGTAAAGAAATTGCTTTTAGGATTTCAACAAAAGAAAGGAAAGAGAGATTTCTTTTATATATCAGTTGGTTGTTTTCAGTCACATTATCTGTTTTGGAATACTTAAAGAAGTATGACTGATTCTCAGAAAACAGTCTAAAGAAATCTATGTAATATGACAAAAAGCACTTATTGATTTTTATTAATAAAAGTCAAAATTCAGAGCTATACATTTGGCTCTTTATTTTTCTTCTGCTTCAGTTCAAATGTTTTAGAATTTTTTCCTTTTGTTTTCAACCTGAGAAGATATTATTCTTTGACGTTGCGTGTCTTTGCTGTGATCAAATAACAATGAACATACTCAAAGTCCAATCACCACTATATATACCTCAAATGTTGGAGTGTAATTAAACGAAAGAAATTCTGCCTATAATGTTGCATTCACCTTGCTTCACTCATACAGACTGATCACCTCCCACCACATATGAATGGTTGAACTACCAGAGTCAATTGCTTTCAATATATTAAATCTTGTTACTCCCTTTTGCCTAGTTTATTCAGATGCTTAGCTTTGTTCTTAATGAAAGTAAGTCATACCCCAGTAATGCTTTCACCTTGTCTTTCTTTCTTTGTTTTATTTATTTTCTAGGTTAGGTCACTGATACCATAAAACTTTTTCAGATCCTGCCCAGGTGTGATGTGTCTGGTTAAGTGGCTTACTCAGAGTCACAGAGATAGGCAGTGGGGGCTGAAGGAATCAAACCTTACACAAAAAACCTCTACCCTGCTCCACCAAAGTTAAAGTGTGATTGCATTGGTGGCTAATGTAGCTGTAAATCATAATAAGTAAATACAATAACAATTCCTGTGTTTGAGAAGCTCTGTATCTCCAATTATTCTGCTAAGGCCTGCATCAGTCTCAGTCTTTGATCGTGCTGTGTTCCCCCAGTAATTCTACTAAGGTCTGCATCACCCTCAGTGTTTGATCATGCTGGTTCCCCCAGTAATTCTACTAAGGCCTGCCTCAGCCTTTGTCTTTGATCGTGCTGTGTTCCCCCAGTAATTCCATAAAGGTCTGCATCACCCTCAGTCTTTGATCATGCTGTGATCCCCCAGTAATTCCACTAAGGCCTGCATCAGCCATAGTCTTTGATCATGCTGTGTTTCCCCAGTAATTCTAAGGCCTGCATTAGCCTTGGTCTTTGATTGCACTGTGTTCCTCCAGTAATTCTACTAAGGTCTGCACAAGCCTCAGTCATTGATAATAATGGGATAAAAACTAGGATATCATTTGCCTAATACTGGTCACATACGACTGCATGTATTGATTTGGAAACAAGTCCACAACACCAAATATTTGCATCACACTTTTGCTTTAGGATCTGATGTCAGCTCTTTTTTATTGCAGGACCAACTGTTTAGCTAATTATGCAATATATACACTACAACCAAGTAATAATAATTATGGCCACAATGGAAAGCGTATTGACTGAATGGTCACAGCTGAGATGGCTTAGTCAGGATCCCAGGCAATGTATCACATCTGGTATATGTCTGGCTGCATTTTTAGTTTAATATATGTTCTTATACTTTCTGAATCAAGTACTCAGTGTATTCAGTAATATTGAATTAGTTATCCAGGATTTAGAACAGCTTGTTTATGCATGAATTTAATTCTTGCTAGAGTGTTGAAAGTGAAGTTGACTTTTCTGTCATATGTGCCATAATTTAATTCTCAATTTCTTGTGAATGCAATGAAGGCAAATCATATTCTTGCTACCTTTCTGTTGTAAATGTTAAGTTATTGGTCATAGATTTTCATAATCCTTGGAGTTTATATCCTAGTCTTCTTCTTTTTCTGACATATTAAGAATGCAATTGTATAAATATATGGATATTTATCAAAAAGATAAACATCTCCTTCAGATCTACTAGTTTCTTGCAGCAGCTGCATTGCCACATTTAAAAGGCTAGGCACATGTTTTCAATAACTAATTATTTTGCATTTGTGAGCTGGATGATTGAATCTAAATTAAAATTCACTGAGGATGAATTACATCATATAGCATTACAAGTCCATTGTTTCCTAGTGGGATCACATTGAAAAAGAAAAACATTAAATATTACTATGCGATTACTTCACTGATTTCAGTGATACTGCAGTGTGGAGTACAGTTTCCATATGAGGGGATGGGGTATGATTATTTCATTGTTTTGTTGTATGCCATTGATAAATTACATTTCACATACTTATTTTACTGTTTGTTTTGGCAATCAATTAATGTAATGAATAAGAAATAAGACATTCTTCACAAAATGCATTTCTTAGTACCTTGGGACATTTGGTTTCACAATTTTCTTGACTTGGGGCATCTTTTGAAAACATTTCTTTCATTTCAAATATAGTGTTCACCAAATATGCCCAAGTGCATATCAATGAAACATTTATAAGTAATCATAGATAGAAGATTTTCAGCAAAATTTTTAAATTAATTTTACTGAATATATCAGATAAAAACAAATAGCCATAAGTTAAAATTTGTGGCTTAGGATCCTGCAACTGTTTAACAGTTTCATTGATAATTCTTCTAAAATCGAGGAAGATGTACAGTTAAGTTATACAAACCCCTAACTGTGACCCCAATGACCAAACTTTAATTAGTAGGCCATGTTACAATAGAGATATTTTGTTGATGGTGAAAGTGAGTAGCCAACAATGTCTCAACCACCCAAGTGGGAGGAATGGCAGCATAGTCTAATGCAATGCCCAGATACTTAGTGAAGTCAGTTGTTCACAAGCAATAGTATTAAGGCTGGGAGCAAGTGCTCACCTTGCAGAGTGCCTGCTATAGCAGGAATCTTGACTTAGGTAAGAATGTTGGTACCGGATGGGCCCAGATTATTGGATATCTGCTCATTTAATCTACCACAAAGGACTCCATTAGAAAAATGAAAAGAAAGCATCCACTTTTCATGACTGACTGTTTGACAGCCCAGCCATTCCAAAACGTTGATTTGATCCCAGTGATCTGAAAAGGATAAATGAGTGAACATGACTTATACAAGGCAGAAACCAATAAAAAAAGCACAAAGAGAACTACTCCCATTGGCAGATAGGGGTGCAGCCCTGACTATGGCTAGATGATATGTAGGAGCATGCATGTTGAGGAGATCATGCTGGATAAAATGGAATTAAGTGATTATTGATGACATGCCCATCCTGGTGGCAGTGGTGGGGGGATTCTGACTTACTGCTTGGATGACACTAGCAGGAGCAACGGGTGTTGCACCCACAGAGCATGAGCCTGCAGAACACATGCTGCCAAATGCCGTGCAGAATTTGGCAATCCAGCAGAAAACAGAGTGTGTGTGTGTGTGTGTGTGTGTGTGTGTGTGTGTGTGTGTGTGTGTGTGTGTGTGTGTGTGTGTGTGTGTGTGTGTGTGTGTGTGCGTATGTGTGTAGGTATGAACAAGCAATGTTATGGAGTTCAATAGAAACACTGTTGGGATTGAGCTCTAAGAGTAGGTCCCATGACCATTTCCCACTATCTACCGCATAGCTCTCCATGCTAGTGAAATGAATGGGCAGGAAAAATGGGTTGATAGACTTATCTGTTAGCCCACACATTCCAAATTCTCATCTTCATAGAATAAATGGAATGATTGTGTATTTGTAGTGCAGCCACTGGGCATGATTCTCTGGAGAATGTGAGTGTGTGGGGAGTACAAAGAAAAAAGGAAGCTGATTTAATGATAAAACTTTATATCTAATAGTATGTCAATAATCTGTAACAACAATGCATTGAAATTATTCGTGAAATGATACATAGCACATTGTTTCACCAAGCTGTATTTGCAGATGACAGTTTTGTTACATCACCTTCTCTCTGACATAGACTTCCATTTTTATAAACTGTGGATGAAGTTTACTAATGGCTGCAGTAACCTGTGCCACACAATTTATTATTTTTGGAAATAAGCTACATGACCACTTATAATACAAAATATGAGAAGTACAACTCATTTATTAAGATACTTCAGCTGTAAATATGCCTACAGTGTTGTCTTGTACTATCAAATGGACCTTTGAGACCAAGCTCATTACTTATGTTCAGTTACAGAGGAGGTAATTTTAGAAAATGTGTTTTTACTTTGGCAGAAATCCAACTGGTCAGCTCTAGGTTACATGCACTTGTGAATTCTACATACTCAGCAAACAAAGGCCAGTTCCTCTTTAGAAGAGTGCTGAACCCAGGTCACCATTCAACAGGTATGAATGAAGGCTGAATAAACAGCACAAATGAGGCTGACAGAAAGGAGAGACAAGGTAGTAGCTAAGTCTGTCATTATTGTAAAATATTGCTTCAGCGAGGCAGGAGAATTTCCAGTTTAGCCACAGGTGGTTGTTGTTTGGTATTTGGCATGGATAGCTGATTATGTGAATGGTATTTGTTAAACACCAGAAGGAAGAAAAATTACCTGATTTGAAGGGGTATTTCAAAGCTGCACAGTTAAGGCTCTTATACATAGCACAAGTTAAAAGCTGTAATTCAAACTGGAAAGGGATGGTGTTGAAAGAAGGGCAAGCTCAAGAAACAAGGAGACACTGGGATTTTGGATGCAGATCCTTAAGGAGAATTACAATAACCTTCCAGAATATTATATTCATAAAGTGGCAGAAAGTATTCTAAGAGCTAAGCCAGGACGGGGAAGGAAAAAGGAGATTATGCCAGTAGGGAAAGATACAAACAATAGGCAAGAAGGGGCTGGAATTTACTGGAGTTAACTGGCAAAGTAAACAAAGTATTGGGAGGAAATAATTAGAAAGGCAAAAGTAATAGAATGGGAAGAGGCCAAGACTTTATTTGGACTGCAGGCTAGAGATTGTCTTCACTATCAAGGAATGATATCAGAGTATAGGCAAAGAAAAAGAAATAGGGGATCCCAAGCAAAAGACCAGTACTGATATAGTTTTTAGTGGAATCTAGAACAGAAGCTGTTGTCAAAAAAAGGATCATTAGTAGAGCATATAAAATATTGCATTATAACTATAAGAATTAATCAGATGAGATTAAAAAGGATTGGAATGAGAGATTAGATAAGCAATTCACAAAAAAACAATGGGGGATGTATATAAGACTCTCAAATATGCAACAAAGTCTAGAAGATTTAGGATTTTTGCTTGGAAATGTTTACATAGGTATATTTATACCCCAAGTAGACCCCAAAAACTTTTCCTCCAGTAGATAGCAAATGGTGGAGGTGTAATGGGGAAGAAAGAATAATTGGGAACATATTTTTTGGCATTGTAATAAGTTAGCAGTCTTTAACTATTCCCTGCAGACTACTCTATCAGAAGCACTGGGTGAACAAATTGGTATAACTAAGGAAATTATTTTTTGAGCTATGATACAGAATTGGAAATGCCTAGACATATTAAGGCCTTGCTGAGTCTAATTATGGTGGCTGCCGAAAAAGCACTTACTAGAAAAATGGAAATCAAAGCTTAAACCAACTATACTAGAAGAAGTAATTATAGCAATAGAGACAAAACAACTGGAAATGGGAACTTTAAAAAAGGGTAAGAGCAAATTACTAGAAAAAAATGGGAATTGTGGGGACAATACATGCAGAATAATGTTTTGGAGGAGGAATGAGGTTTGAAAAAATGCAGGATTTGAATGAGCTTTGTAATGTTTCACTGACAATGACTGGATAGATTATAAGTGATGTATACTATTTGTAACTAAAACATGCCAAAATGTTTTTTTTCTTTTCATTTGTATAAATCTATGATCACCTGTGTCATAAGTAATAATTTAATACAGATTTTTCTTGTTTAAAAAAAGTAGTAGCAGCAATAGAACAGGCAATGACAAGGCCTTCTTTAAAAACAAAACAACAAATGAAGTAAATGTACTGCTCACTTACATCCTTTGACTTTCCAACCAGGTGGGTATGCCTATATAAATTCAGCTCAAACTGCTAAACTTCGACAGTATTGAAATCATAAATATAATATAGCAGGTAAATCAATAAAAGACTGTAACTGGAAAATCATTTGGACTGCTGTCAGCATGGATTTATTATATACACTTTGTTGAAGCACTTACACACTTAGAAACAAGAAGATGATGTAGTGGTTGCTGCTGTGTCTGCAAGTATAGGTATACATATACCTCATGAAGGCTCTGAATTAACTATATTGTAGATGAGGACAGTAAGAATTCAGTTTTGATTATGTTAATTGCAGATACAGCTGGCTATAATGCAGTATTCCACTCAATACTTTAAGATTTTCTAGACGCCCTTCCTGGTTCATTTGAGTGAATGCTGTTCCGTAACGGAAAGACAAGAGCAGAGGCAGCTCTACTCCAGGTTGTCACCTTGGTTCTATAAAGTTTGACTTGCAAGAAAAAAAATCCAGTCCTTAGCGTTCCAAACGGTAGCCTCCCCGGTTATTTATGTGCAGTGCAATCAGTAAAATGAGAATGAAATATAATGTGTTTTGGATTTTGTATTTTTCCCTGCCATGGAACAGATTCTCAATATTTTTGCATCTGAATATTTCCATTTGTTTATAGACTGAATTTTATTAAGGTAAAATGATGCAGAGATACTTGGCAAATATATGCAAGCATGTTTGAAATGCATTTTTTTTTACATTTTTCTGGAAATGTTTGTGGTTTCACTTTGATTAAATAATGAACAGCTTGCTTGATATTTGCAAATGTAAATTCCTTGTGTGCGAGACAATGAGCAGAATAAAGATAAAAAAAAAAACGAGTATAAGTTGTTAGGTCTACAGAACGTCAAAAGAAGATGCTGCTACAAGTAATTGTCTGTTATTTACAATTCCCAAAGGTTTTTACAATGAGTCTTTTTGTTGGCATACAGAAACTATTTCCAGTAGTGTTGACTAACAAATACTTTTAATTTTGGATCTTGCCAAAGCTTTCACCAGTGTTCTGTATCAACAGTGTCCAACAGCGATAAAATTGTTTGCTATGATAAAATCTAGTAGAAGAAAATTAGTCAGGAGAATGACAAGACTTTGTTATTAAAGCATGCATTTGCCCCTTCCTGTCTATTTTGTGGTAATTATAGTAACTGAGCCCTTCACAGACGTGGGCTTTGAACTTCTGAATGCAATGAATATGGCAATGAACCAAAGGGGATGTATATTTTAACAAGCAGAAGCTGCACACAATGACAGCTAGATTTTACTGTAGCATTTCAGAGCTCTGACCTGAATATCAATTTGAGCACTGCCGAAGCTGCTACTTTAATTAATTGGTGAATCAGTCAGAATACAACCTCAGCTTTAAATGTCTAAGAAAGGAACAAATTATGGTCCTACATGCAGTCTGAGGAGTCATTTTAAAAGACAGGAAGGAAACTCAGCAGAAGTTAAATTCAAATGATAAAATATGTAATAACTTTCTTCTGAGTGCATTTCTACTGCTGTTGACCCACTGTAAGGTAAGTCTCTAGGAAACGCTGGCCCATTAATTCAGAAGAACTAAGTATTAGTGCAGTTTTATATATATATATATATATATATATATATATATATATATATATATACATATATATATATGATGAAGGGCAAATTACTGGACATCTGCCTCAATCTTGATCTATTTAGTGGGCTATCAGACATCTCTACATTATTATTTCTGTCATGGAACAGATCTCATACCAAAATAAACATAGCATGAAACACATCAATACATCTTTTTATTTATTTATTTAATGTGCATTATTGATCAGCCTACTTGCTCATAGAATTAGAAGCATAGGAAGATAGTGCAAGTCAGTTCAGTGCAGTACATTGCAGTAATAACAGGAAGAGTTTGCAACCTTGCTTTAATTCAAGCGGATTTATTTACAAAAGAAAAACAAAAATTCAGTTTCCTGCCAAGTGTGAAGAATAACAGGAAATACACATTTACATTCCTGTAACGTCTTTCCACACAAATTTTCCTTATTGATGCTATCTGCACCACCCCACAATAATATAAAATGTAACAGTACTTACAAAGATTTCATTTCTAAAATAAGGAGTTATTGTTATCAGCTTCCACAAGTAACTCATTCAGTATGCAGGATAACAATCATGTATCTCTTTCTAGCTTCAGGGATATAGTCTGAAACCTGTTTTTTTCCCCCACACATGTTGTTTAACTAGCAATGTCATTCACCTAAGTAGTAGCATCTAAAACTTGGCAGGAGTAATGGTCCTAGAATACTATTGTGTATGTACACATTCAGCCGTACTCCCCCTCTCTCTCTTTATAAGCTAATTCTCTCACCCTCTTATTTCTGAGTCACATGCATATGAGCAGATTTTTTTTTCCATACTGTCAACCACATCTGAAAGACATACAACATTGAGCACTGGACCCAAGACCTTTCATTTAAGGTACAACATTGGCGACATTTCTTATTTTCGATAACATGCCTCTCACTATAACCTGTGTCCTTCCCTCTCACTAAACTTCTTTTCAGTGTCTTAATGTTAGCCAGTCCCCTAATCCTTGCAAGTGTACTGTCATTCATCCTTATAGAACCATGTCAAATGTCATGAAAAAATCTAGATAGACATCATCATGATTTCTTATTTCCATTTTTTACAACAGATGGGAAAATTAATTAGTTTATTGTCTTGCAAGAAAGTACATGCTCTACTTCCCTAATGCATTGCTGAAGTTGAGATCATTCACTGTCGTCTTATGATGATAATAGGAAGCTGGTTACTTGACAGATTGAGAGAACATGGCCATCATTTACTAGCCTCTGGACTGGATGATTAATGCTACCCATTGGAGTAATACAGTGTAGTGCATACAGGTCAAGCAATTTAGTAAACAGAAACAGAGAAAAGTAACCTATAATTAAAGTATTTTTGAATTACAAAATGGAAAGTGAAAGAAACCCTGGAAACAGACACTGCAGATAAAGTGGATGAGGACGAAGGCAGAATGATCAATTATCCTTTAATAACAAGATGACAATCAAACAATGAGTGGCACAGTATCAGCAGAGAACTTATCTCCTGTAACAACAATGGGATAGGGTGGGCACAGAAAGAGAAATCCTCCATGGCTAAATGGATGAAGGTCAGGCAGCACCTGAGTTGCATCTTGGTAATGGAATAATGGGCATGAAATTGATAAGGTCATCCTGGGATTTGATTGCCATCAGGCATGGACAGGAAACTGACACTAAAAACAGATGAAAGGCATCTCTTAAGAGCTAATACTGAAAACTGAGAATGGAGGAGTCATGTCCTTTGAATAGTGTAGCATTGTCTGATGGGTTGTTGCACTTCACTAATAAAGGCAATTGTAAAGGAAGATGCTGGGGTATATGTCAGTGAACACGCCCAAGAAAAACCCTCTGCAAGTAGGACCAGGTGTAAGGCAGGAAATGGTACAAGTAGACAAAAACGCCAGCACCAAATACAGTGAAAAGCATCAAACAAGACTAGTAAAGTAAATACATAAGTATTTTATTCAAAAAGTAGTATACATCCCAGACCGGTTTCAGCCAATGGGCTTTCCACAGTGGGAATAAAAGTTTTTATTCCCACTGAGGAAAGCCTGTTGACTGAAACCAGTCTGAGATGTATACTACTTTTTGAATAAAATACTTATGTATTTACTTTACTAGTCTTGTTTGGTGCTTTTCTCAGTGAGCATGCCCCAACAATACAGTGTCACATAAGCATCTGCTAACCATTTATTTGTTTTATATTTAAAACTGAACCCCTTCATAGTCACTGGAATGAAACTGTAAAGCAGCATGATAACTAAATGAACTTGCACAAATTTGTTTTAGAAACTGCTCCTTAATCATATGCACACCATAACAGTATCTTACCTTGTGGTGATATGACCCTGTATTTTTGCATCATGCCTCCTGTCATGTATAACAGCTTTTTGTCTGAAATGTGCTTGTATCTTAGATTTCTCAGTTTGGTAAAAGATATCAAAGAATTGCTGTCGTGTTTCTCACTGCTTCCTTTCATGAGTAGTGTACATATTAAGCTATGTTCCTTCATAAGACTTCAGGTACAGACCCTGCACAGCCATAATTGTTCCTCATGCATCGTTGCACAGATGGCATGACCACAGTATGCCACCGTACTTAATACAGAGTTTTGAGTTTTGTTAATTAAATCTAGACTATAGCCATTCAGGCTGGGATCACTATTACTGATCTTTCAAATACTTAGAATGGATACCTTCGTCATGCCCATTTTATCCAGTTGTACAGCGGTACTGTTGTCAGCTTTTTGCACTCTGTAAACTCCAAGCCCTTACTAGAAAAACACATATCTGTCTCTCTCTCTCTCTCTCTAAATATTATTTTCTCTAATTTCTGCATAACTGCCAATTTTTCTTGCACAAACTTGCAAAAATGAGTTCCTTCATTTTCCAGACTAATTGTAGAGCTTTTATTATTCATTGCAGGACATATTTTTCCACCTGTGAAAAGATATGTGATGCATGCTACAGTCTTCTTATTTCATTAACTAAAACATTTACACAAACAAAACCACACTTGCATGTCTCACCAAACAACTATCACATTTAAACACCATCAAATACTAAGGAAAGCAGTAGCACATGCTTCTCATATATATTTTCTCATTTTTCTTATAGTTTATACTGATGCTAGACCCGTTACTTCATTAACTTGTTACATAAGTCCAAGTAATACATTAATAATTCTCCCTGGTGACATCTAGTAAACCTTCTAACTTTGTATTGAAGCCTCCACCCACACAGACAGACCCCCATCACTCTTATATGTACCTGATTTTATAGACTGCTACTGCTGTTGCTGTTATAGATGCCCTGTCCCTCTTGACTTACAAACTGTTCCAATCACGGTATAATGGCAGACATTATATTAGAAAAACTTGCTACACCAACAGATGAGTTAGTATGTCAGGTTAATGCTTCTGCTGCTCTTTTACCTGTCAAGGGTACAGGGTTTGAAGTATTTGTTTCCTCATTTTACTTCACTTTTTATATGAACAGACATATAATAATTTGGTTATGTTTCTGGCATCTAATGGTGGTGCAGAGGACTAAGCCATGTGTTCCAGTGTTGTGATTATAATTAGACTTGTTTTAAATGCCTTAATTGCATGTTATAAAAAGTATCGCTGATGTCTAGTATTCTACTTACACCATGTCTTTTGAGCTGCAACACGTTGTTCTATTAACATTTAAGTTTCTTTAAGGCACAATAAAGAGTTATCCCTGTTGTCTAGTGTGTCTCCCTGTCACGCAACTTTTGTGCTGCAAAACTTTTGTTATGTTATTTTTAATTCTCTCCTTTTATTTCTTGTACTGTATATATATATATATATATATATATATATATATATATATATATATATATATATATATTTATATATATATTTTTATCTCCAGAACTGCATTCATCTGACTGTGTTTTACTCATCCTACATTTGGTTTTATTCCATTCCAGTGTAATATGTTTCATATATTATTAGTACATATATACAATATTTATTTACATAATTTTAATAACACATGATTTTTAAATAAATATACATTTTTTAACAATACAATATTTATATTATTTTTCTAATTTATAATGTGTACACTTAATAATTTAATATTTAATACTCAATATTTATTATATATTACTATATATTATTGTATATTTTATATATATTACTGTACCTTTTTATATTTTAAATAAGTGGCACATTATATGTGGATGTCTTTTTTCATACACGCCAGTTCTAAGAAAATAATAGATATGAATGGTTTTATTTAGTTGACATACTGATTGATTCACGCAGCTTGCTATAGCTTTAAGGGTTTTACAATTACAACAGTCAATTATATAGATTGGTTGTGGCCAATTTTAACTATGGTTAATTGAATTATGATTAATGTACATGTATTAGTGTGTATATAAAAGTGGCGCCTTTTTTCCTATTTTATTGATTCTGAAGAGGTCTCCAGGGTGGAGACGAAAGCGCTCAATCCTTCTTTTTTGTCGTTTGTAACCTGTTGTTGGAATAATAAACTTTTTGTGGTTTATATTGCCGTGGAGTCGGTTGTTTGCTTTCCCACCATTGGATTTCCTGTTGGATCTACCTGCTGGGTTTTGCACTTCATAGTCCTCTTAATTTTTAATTGCCTTTAAAGCACAATAGAAAGAGTTAACACCAATGTCTGTGTAGTGTCTCCCCGAAAGTTACAAGATTTACTCATTACTCTAGGGAAGTGTGGAGGTATGGCAGTCCTCCACACAAGTACTTACATTCACACAATTAGGCACACATACACAAACAGCCCTATCACCCGATCACACTCATGGACACTTTCATCCATTCACACAAGCGCACACACACACACACACACACACACACACACACACACACCACTCATACCTCTGTATACAGTCCCACATGCCACACATGTGTACCACCTCTACACTGCTCATCCATAAACTACCCAGCACTCACCTCTAATATTATTGGGTGAAAGCAAGCTTTTGGCCATGTTATTATCACAGGTGGCTGACGTACCTTATGCAACCGAAAGATTCTCTGATTCATTTGGCAGTGTAAATGCCTTAATGCAGGCATTTTTGGGGAAAGAGTGCATAGTCAACTAGCATGTACCCCATCCCCAGAATGTCTTATTTGTATTTGCAGTAAGCTGCAAAGACAGTCCACTGCAGTGCTACACCATGGTATGGCTGCCTCTAAATCAGAAATGGCTACTGCAAGATGTATACCAGTTCTACACTTTGTGGCAACCTTTTCTGATTCTGGCCGTAGTCCAATACTATCATTAATGTACAAAACAAAATGTGTGAATTATTAAATCTAGAAAATGGGCAGCCATTCAGATCATACCTTACTGAAGAACAAACATTCTGCAACAGGTTAATAATGTATGAAGAGATCCTGGTAACAAGTCTTCAATCATGACCATCCTGTTATGTGTTTGAGATATGAACATCAAGAAATTCACTTTGAGAACATTGTTAAAGAGGTGAATCTTAAAGTCCATGTATAGACTACATAAAAAACAGAGAGCTACTCCTAATTCTTTACAGTGCATGGAGCTAAACCTGCTTCTCAGTACTACAAATGTCAAGTGGAAAAAAGCAAAAGAGTAGTAAGTTTTTTTACAGCTTTGAAAGCTGCAACACAATGTACCACTGTCATACTGAGAGAGGCCACCAGATAATTGCAACAGGAAGCCCTAGAGCTTTAAAACATGTTAAACACTTCATATGACAAAAGGGAGAGATGCTGAATAAAGAGTTTTATTTATTTATTTATGTCTTTTATAGACCCCCCCCCATGCAAAAATGAGAAAAGGGGCTGAAGATGGATGAATGGATTGATTATCGATGGATTTATTTTAGTTTGCTTAATGTTTCAAACATCATAGTTCTTTCAAATGCAGTTCTGTGGTGACCACTGACAACTATGAATGCTCTATCATGAGACTAGAGCTTAACACCTTAGCAAAAAACTTGTTAAGCACCTTTCTAATAACAACCCTTCATTTTCCCAATTTCAGAGCTTAATTGTAGCTCTCCATGTGCCACATCTTTACTGTTTGTAGTTTTTCATCATGTTATCCACCTTCCAAATGTCTCTCTCAAGCATTAATAGTGCATGGTAACAAGAAACATGAACAATGACTAAGCATGAAGATATTTGGCAACATTTTTTACAAAAAAAAAAAATTCAAAACACTGCCACTGGTTCCAGTTTATGAAGATGATGATGATGATGAATACTGCCCAACTTCCATGCATGCACTCTTTCACTTGTTATAGAGTAATATTTTAGAAGTAACAGATTTGGGAAGAGGAATGTGGAAAATGCTTGGCTTACAAAAGTGTATTCTGAGGGAGTGGCATATTTTAACTGGCCGTGTGCTCTTCCCAAGAAATGCAGCTATTAAAGGATTTACACAGGTGAGCAATTCACAGAATAGCTCAGCTGTGTAAATCACCATAGCCAGCCATGTAAATAAAAATAGCCAAAATGCTGCATTCCACCATTGCACTCAATAGGGTAAACCACATAAAAGGGTAAAATATGCAGACTGTATGTTAAGTTGTAGTATGTGTGCATGTCTGTAAGACTGTGTGTGTGTGGTGTGTGTGTGTGTGTGTGTGTGTGTGTGTGTGTGTGTGTGTGTGTGTGTGTGTATGTGTCTCAGTCTACGTGTTTGCATTTGTGATTCTGTAACTGTCTTGGGGAGTCACAAAAGAAAGGATAGGTAGGGGATCTTAGATTAGGTGTGTGTATGTGTGTGTGTGTGTGTGTGTGTGTGTGTGTGTGTGTGTGTGTGTGTGTGTGTGTGTGTGTCAGTCTGCATCTCTGCATTTGTGACTCTGTAACTGTCTTGGGGGGGGGTCACAAAAGAAAGGATAGGTAGGGGATCTTAGATTAGGTGTGTGCATTGTGTGTGTGTGTGTGTGTGTGTGTGTGTGTGTGTGTGTGTGTGTGTGTGTGTGTGTGTGTGTGTGTCATAAATTCCTGTATTAAATTAATTCTGTCCCAGTCCAGTTGGGTATGTTTTTGGATACTGTTTCTAAGCCTCCTGGTGCCATCCTCTTTAGGTATACTAGAGAATAAGTCAATAACATCTATAGTTAAAAATACCAGATTGTCCTTCCATTTATACAATTAGCAATGTACAACATGTTTTATATAAATTTAACATATATGTATGTTTAATTAGTTTATTTGCACTATGTAATTTTGATGTTTAATAATTAAGTATATATTTGTTATACATGTTTTAGTGTAGTTTATGAGTATATATATCAATTTAGACGCTATTACTTTAATAAGTAATTTATTTAAATTCAGATGTAATGAAGTCTTGAAAGTGATTGGAACAATGAAAGTATTTAAATAGATGACTAATTAAGGGTACGTGTTCTGATGAAATCTACGTACTTGTAGATGAAAGCGCTTAACAGTGGTGAAAAATAAAGTGATTTATACTGAATATAGACTGTTGGGACGTGACACTTATTTTATCAGTGAGCTATTTCTACCATTTGTTTTATCTTTAGAAAAGGATAGCAGCAAATTACAAAAGGAAAAAAAATTGGAAATCTGGGATCAATACATGCAGATGAGGAACAAAGTTTCAAAGAAGGTAGGATTTGAATGAGCTGTTTAATGGTTGACTGACAATGACTGGATATATATTTTCAGCTACAGTTGTGTCGGCATGGTTTGTAATCAATAATGTTTGCAACTGAGAGTGCATCTCTATGGTTTATTTTCATTTATATACATGTTAGATTGCTTGTGTCACACATGATAATTTAATAAAGATATTTCTTGTTAAAATAAATAAATACCTGTAATTAAAGATATTTGACAGTAAAAAAAATTGAACAAGTTTGCATGTACACCACAACTGTTTTCATGAATGTTTTGTACCCTTTTTATGATGTTTTTTTCAGCTGAACATTGTGTTCTCCCTTAAATGTTGCTAAACAGGTGCAGCTGTTGAGAAGTGAACTTTGAACTTACATTCTGCTTTATCATCTTTAAGTAAACATATCCTTTTACAGGTTCAGCAGCACTGGAGATAGAACAAGTGAGTGGGTCAGATTTCTGACCAGTACAGCACTAATCTACCTACCAAACTAAGAAGAAAACATTGCACTGAGACTCAGAGGGCACAGGCAATTTACTGCTGCAGCTTCTAGAGAAGAATGCTGGAAATGAAGCTAGCTAAAGAAATGCGACTGGGAACAAATAAACACACTCTGCCTGTTGTGTCATGGTTTCCATCATATATGGAGATTTAATATGAAGTGCATTGTTTACATAATGTACACATTATGCACATTTAAACTAATACTTACATAATTTAGCATATTATTTAATTTTGTGGGGCACAAAAATATAGGCAGAGGTGGAGACTAAAAGTGGTAACAAAATATTGTTCCTAAACAATTTCAGATAGTCTAAGCTATAAAGGACTGAAATAATCTAACTTGTATAATTTTGTTAAAACAGTAAGTTTTATTTCTTCATTTTATTGCTGGTTGTACTTTTATATGGAGTGGAATGTGCCCTGTTCTCAAAAAGAGGCATTAGAAAGCCCAAAAGGGACACACGGTCTGCACCCTGAAAACCTTCATTAAAGTTTGTGTAAACTGATGTAAATAGCAACTATTTGTTTTAAAAGGTGAGAGGTAGGATAACCATCGCAAAATATAAACCAATCTGATAAACGGAAAACCTTACAAGTGGATCATAGCAAAGAAAAATGTTCATCTCAGTTGAAGATAAAAAGCAGTAGTGACCCATGACTAAAAAGTAAAAAGGTCTGTATGTACAAACACTACCCTTGACAGGAAAAAAATTAAATGATCTTTGAGTTTATGGCCCTTTGCTCAGAGGATGTAAACTATCATAAATCTGATCTTTCAGGTTGAGAGAGTCGGAGAAGCTCTAAGTGACATGTAACAGCTAAAAATATCATAATGTACACTTGGGAAAGAAACTAATCTCCACAAAGGTTGAAGTTTATGAGTCTGTCTCACCTTAAATTGCAATGAGTTTTCAAATCATTTCTAACTGAAATGTCTTTGTTTCCCTCTGCAGTCTTACATTAGTCAAAGAGCTGAGACAGGCTGTCTTACATTGGGAACGTTTCTATTTTTTTTTTTCTTTTTACTGAAAAGGCTGCTTGACATCTGCCTCTCTATTTAGCTATCTAGTTCTTTATCTAGTATATATATCATCTATCTATCTATATATATATATATATATATATATATATATATATATATATATATATATATATATATATATCTCAACAATTCTCAAATTTGTTTAGTTGACTCTTACAGGGTGATGATCAAAACACAACAAATCATATGCCAGCAAAAGTCTAAAATTGACTTTAACATGGTTCCTGCAGAGGGACAGGTCCATATTCTTTTCTGCTATTTTTGGTTGACACCTTGTGGATCTTTATGTTTTGGCCAACATTTTGTGAGCTAACCAAAAATATTCCACCACACATGGTTTGTAATTCTATGTAGGTGTGTGTGTGCGTGTGTGTGCATGCATGTGTGTGTTTGTGCGTGTGTGTGTGTGTGTGTGTGTGTGTGTGTGTGTGTGTGTGTGTGTGTGTGTGTGTGTGTGTGTGTGTGTGTGTGTGTGTGTGTGTATTTTCTTGCTCTTTTATTATTTATTATTAAATATATTTGAACATTTCATTGTGGGTGATCTGTGTAGAGATATTTAAGTTCTGAGAGTACTTGCATATTTATTTGGTGACACTGTGCAGGACACTCCTAATAGCCTTGCTACCATTTGTATTAATATTAATATTAGACAGTAAGATTGGGCACCCATTGTTAAGGGCCTTAAAGTAGCTGATAAGGATGTGGCTGGTGTCAGTGAAAACTACCTTATAGTCTGCTTGGAAGGGAGCATAGCTAGTAAACCTGTGCCAGCCTTTCCCATGTGTGTGTGTGTGTGTGTGTGTGTGTGTGTGTGTGTGTGTGTGCAATAAAACCTCAAAGAGTATGTGTGTCAGCTACTTTAGCATGGACACAAAGCACTAGTTGGACAAACAGGGTGCTGAAGGTCTTGGACTGGCCACTCAGCTGAGATCTCAACTCTGTAGCTGTGACAATGGGGAGTCTTACTGGGGATCTGAAGGAAGAGGGAGAAACCAGCCCTAGAGTGGCTGTGGTCTCTGTGCTCTTAAGGGAAACTGCACTTGATGCAGAAAGCTGCATCTGTAAATACTGCAGTGCATGCCCCCCACTGTTGCCAGTAGTGAGGATTGAGGCTCCTTGATTGCTGGTCCAGTGGAGGGTCATTACAGAATCAAAGTTAGTGTTGGTATATTCTTAGCTCTTTTATTTTGATTAAAAATTAAGTATATGTGCAATTTGCTGCTTTATAGACAGTGCCATAGCATATTGTGCACATCTCTCTCTGCCATGATCATCCTCAAGTGACAATTCCTTTTCTGACCTCTGATCTGTGTCAGCTGGCCCTGCCATTAATGCTGGGAGTTGTGGTCCCTCTCCTGGACACCCTGCTGCTACTGTTTTCTATATATGATATCAAGAAAAATGGCATAGACTGTCAGTATTTTGGCAGAGGTGGTGGGGTCATATTGCAAGGCAGCTCCATATATATCCAGATAATTAAACCATGATTTGAGCAGGCAACATACATGCTCTATGATATTTTTAGTCTGTGCATGTTCAGTGCTCTAACCTTGCTCAGTGGGGTAGTGTGGGTTTCTTGTATGAGACATTCTAGGGCATATCCTGAATCCTTCACTAGATGCCCATGTGGGAAGTCACCCTTTGAAACTCTTAGGTATAGGTCACAGGTGCACTATATGTGGGAATCTTGAAAACTGCCAGGGTGACCTGCATGGAGTCACAACTAGCAGAGTATATACAGAATGAAAACAATAAAAACAACTTGCCAAGAAAGTAGAAGAAATTGCCCAATCAGTTCTTCCTACTGATATTGAAGCTTCTTCAGTTTAAAAAAAAAAAACAAGTTACATTGCTTTTAAGTGTTTAAGCCTGGTGGTTTAAAATAATTAATTCTGAATTACCACATCAATTTGTGGTAATCCAACACTTGTTCAATGTCTTCTTCCCCTCTAAAATCTTCATTTATTTTCTCAAGTACAAAATATAAAAATCTTTTAAAAGTCTTACAAAATTTGCTGTGTTTGCTTAATGTATATGTTTTTATTCCCTTTTTTTCTGACATGCTCCACTATGCCATCCGTGACCTTCTTACTAATCCATCTGATACAGAATGCTTGACATATCTGACATTACGCGATATATTACACTTACACATTCAATTTCACAAGTGAATCTGTTTGTAGTTCCTATAATCCATCTGATACAGAATGCTTGACATATCTGACATTACGCGATATATTACACTTACACATTCAATTTCACAAGTGAATCTGTTTGTAGTTCCTATAATCCATCTGATACAGAATGCTTGACATATCTGACATTATATATTACACTTACACATTCAATTTCACAAGTGAATCTGTTTGTAGTTCCTATAATCCATCTGATACAGAATGCTTGACATATCTGACATTGCACGATATATTACACTTACACATTCAATTTCAGAAGTGAATCTGTTTGTAGTTCCTGTAATCCATCTGATACAGAATGCTTGACATATCTGACATTGCACGAAATATTACACTTACACATTCAATTTCACAAGTGAATCTGTTTGTAGTTCCTATAATCCATCTGATACAGAATGCTTGGCATATCTGACATTGCACGATATATTACACTTACACATTCAGTTTCACGAGTGAATCTGTTTGTAGTTTCTAACATCAGTGCATTGATTATCAGCAATAGGACTATTGGAGATGAATCTGCATTGCCTACACCGCAGCATAAATAAGTTCCTCCTGCTTTGCCATTGTCACCTTTCTTTTTATTTTTGTGAGCTTGCTCTAAATGAGGTTTGGAACAGACCAATTTGTCCAGGGACATATTCAAGTGGGTTTAGATAAACAGAGCAGCAGAAATTAAAAGGATAGGGGGAGGATAGGGTTAAATAGGAATGAGAGATGATTGGGAGGAAATAAGGTAAGGGTAGGGAGGGGCTTAAAATGTTTTAGGCAAGTGTAACTGCAGTAGGAGTCATAATTTTGGCGGAAACTTGCTACTACAAGTAGCATGTCCAGGACAACCTCTTGGTGCTGTGGTACAGTTAGGCCTTAGATTAAGTTTTGTCAGGAGTAGATGAAGGTTTTTTTTGTTTTGCTTTTGTTTTTCATGAGGGTTACGCTGGGATACCTCTAGCTGCAATTAAGTGGGATACTGTTTAGTTGAATTTTTTAATTTTTTTATTTAACATTTGTTGACCGGGAAAGTCCGACTAGGTTCCACAGATCCTGTTTTCAGCGGAAGCCCGGGGAGAAACACTCCAGAAGCATGGTGCCTTTTATAGGGAGTTGGATTGGGGCAAGTGGCATAGCCCTTGGCCTTCAGAGTGCGATCATAATTCAGGGAGCATTGGTGGTACTGTTATTGGATGGCAGCTTCCTTCAATTTGGTTAAGCAGCTAATGAGGTTGTTTTCACAGTAAGCAAAAGTTAAAATAAGCTTGTCTGTATATATATATATATATATATATATATATATATATATATATATATATATGGGTCTATATGACTTGGTCGACAGTTCATATGATCGACTGTTTATTTGGTTGACAGTTCATTTGATCGACAAGCATTTGCCCCCTTCCCCAATGTTGTGTGACCCTGGAGTTGATAAATATAGTTAGGCATTATTTGTGTTTTCAGCCCCATTTTGAGTTTCAGAAATTTGGTCGATCAAATGAACTGTGGGCTAAACAGGATTTTGAGTTTTCAGGATTATGAACTTCGACCAAGTCATATAGACCCATATATATATATATATATATATATATATATATATATATATATATATATATATATATATATATATATATATATATATATATATATATATATATATATATATATATATATATATATATATACATATATATCTGTGTGTGTGTGTGTGTGTGTGTGTGTGTGTGTGTGTGTGTGTGTATATGTATATGTATGTGTATATGTGTGTGTATATATATATATATATATATATATATATATATATATATATACATTAAAAAAAAGCATAACTAGCAACAACAATATAATCATGGAGGGTAGAGAATCGTGCACTTCAATGGTTAACAGAATGCCTGAGTTTTGCTTCATACTTTTGGCTTGTCTTTTTATAGGACTATGGCCATTCCAGTAAGATAGTCGGGTGATGCTAGCTGTTACGGGGGTGGGGGATGGTTGGAAAGCCCATTGTGGGAACTTGAAGTGACATAGCGTTCACTTGCACAGATTTCAGATTGCCCAGTGTTAGTGGCAGTTTGTTGAATCTTCTTTTATAATGTTCTTGAATCCTTACAGACTGACCGCAGGAAACAATGTCAGACAGCTGTGTTTTTGGTGTTATGCGTTTCTAAGCTGCATGCTAACTTGTTCCTCCAAGTTTT
Organism: Protopterus annectens; assembly: GCF_019279795.1. Taxonomy (NCBI): domain Eukaryota; kingdom Metazoa; phylum Chordata; order Ceratodontiformes; family Protopteridae; genus Protopterus; species Protopterus annectens. The sequence continues at coordinate 1,915,042,238 of NC_056728.1, forward strand.
AAGTCTGTAACAGCAATTGGACAATTCACTAACCTTTGTCCCATGGTTATTTTTGGACTTGGCCAGGTTTCTTGCTTAGGAGGTCAAGAAGTATGCCTCTTTTCAGATTTTAAAGGAAGATGTGTGTACTGGTTCTCGGAGTGGCGGCAGTCTGTGGAGCATCATTTTTGCAGGTTTATGAGCAGTCATGCTTGTTTGTTGCTGTGCATGAGCAGTTACAGCCGGAGCTGCTTTGCAGTTGTATCGAGGATGTTTTGTGGGTTGCATGTCTTGGATCTGCTTCTCATAAGGATTGCTGTTTTTGGCAGGCTGCTTTTAGGTTCAAAGGTATATTTTGAAGGTGCTTCTCATAAGGAATGGTGTTTTGCTGGGAGAGCACTGTTTACCCCTTTAGGCATAATGGACTATGTAGCTTATATCGAGAGCTGTTGGCTTTTCATTTGACTATATGGGGGTAAATGGATCCAACAACAGCAGCACAATCACAAGGGCTTGTTTTGGGGGATTCTGGTGTATTGTTCGGGCATGCAGTGGAGCTTGGTTTTGTCATTTCCATGGCTTTGCTTTATTCAGTTGTTTTGCTCAGTGATTGGTTCGTGGTTGTGTCTCGGCTTTGAGGAGTTTGTGCAGTGTCCGGATTTTGCTTTGTGTTTAGTCAGCGTTTAAAAAATAAATAAATAAATATAAAGAGAGAGAAGAAAAGGTTGTGTTTGTGATCTAGTAGTGCAGTCACTGGTGAGATTCAATGGGGGTTTCAGGCTTTGTGTCTCGTGGAAGTTTGGGGGGGTTTATTTCAGGTTATAGACTTCATATGCAGGTACATGGTGGCATGGCATTTGTTGGTCCTTCATGACAGGGTTTTTGGAGGGTTCAGACATGGAGTATCCACTTGATGTTTTTCAGGCATAGACTTCATGGTTGTTGAGAGGTATCAGAGATAGGCTGATTGGTGGCAATGAGCCAGGGTCAGCAAGTAAGCCATTTATTTTGAGATTAAGAACTTTGGTGCCAGTCAGCTTGTTCCTTTTATCACACAGTGGTGGTGTGTGGAGGGAGCTGAGTTTTGTTGTGGCTATGTTTTGTCAGGGAAGGTTTGAGTGGTGTGAGTTTCGTGAGGTATGCATGCATGGTTCGGCTTTAATGGCTATGGGGGAGGGTTTTGACAGGCACAGCCATTCCTCTCCACTGTCATATCTGACTATAAACTTATCCCTTTTTTGCGGATATATAAGCAAGTGATGTTATTTGTATATGCAGCTTATGTTTACCATACATATATTTTTTAGATGTGTTGATAGGATTCAGTATATAATTAGATGTCATGACCCAAGTCAATATATTCTCTTAGTATCTAGGTGACAGCACATATGGATTTCTATGCCATTGTGAATGAACTTGCATTTATAGCACTGGCATTTACTGAAATAATAGGAAATGGATTTATTTTCTATGCTGTTGTAAGACTTCTTGTAGCAGAAACAATTGCTGAATAGAACACAGTTATACTAACTGAGGGTGGATACTCTACAGGTTTCTTATGTGGTTTAGTGCATACCCAAACTGCTCACGGCACAGCATTGCAACTTTGGGAGTTGCTGAGGCTCCCAGTTTTTGCTTCGTGTTTGGACAGTTTGTCAAAAAAAAAAGAAAAGAAAAAAAAGGGGAGGGTTGATGTCAAAAGAAGTCACTAGATGATGTTCATTTTGATTGCAGACGTCTTATCTTGTGGACAATGCATGCTATCAGTAATCTGGTTTGGCAGATTCTGCCACTTTAGGAATACGTAAATTTATTTAAGTTTTATGTTATTAGTTAAAGTTTTATTTATTATTTATTTTATTAATTGTTTAAGGTATTTAGGAATGCCTTAGGAATAGGCAGCATGTAGTCTGTTGATTTTTGGGGAAGGACTTCATGATAGGGTTCAGACATGGGATGTCCATTTGTCAGTGCTAAGGTATAAATGTCATAGCTCTATTTAAGGGTTAGCATGAGATCGTGGGTGATTGTTGATGAAGGTGGGATCAGCAAGTAGTGGGGTAGAGTTTTTTCACATGCAACAGAGTGTATTGCTGCTGAAGGAAGGTGGGAGTGCTTCCGTTGTGGGCGGGCGTGTGCTCGCACGCACATCTGCTTTTATATTAGTATACTTACCTGTGGCTGCAGCAACCTCAAAAATGTGGTTACTGTGGTGAGAAAATGATAAATTGTGATGTTCCTATTTAGGAGCGAGTGCCTTGGCTTCAAGATTGGGGGAATTAAAGTGAAGGTTATGTTGCAAAGACAATAACAGAGAGTCTGTCCTTAATTAAGTGCATGCCCTCATAAACTAAGTTTAGCTAAGGGTTGTTTAATGAAGGTGGTTGAACACACATGGTCCCCTTGCAGGAATGTTGCTAATTTAATTTCTTCATTAATAAGCTTGTTTTAAGCTATATACTTGAGATCCAATAAGTAGTGCTGTCTCATGGATACAACTGTTTGGACTCTGTTACAATCTCAGATTAGCTGCACAACTTGTGCTACGATAGTTTCACACAACATTGATACAACTTGATTGTTCTCCTAGCAGGTGTCCCTGATGGTTTTAACGACCTTGGTTTTGTCCCAGGTTTGTTGTGATTGGTGTTCATGAAGGTCAACTTCCCCTTTTACAGTGGATTACTCTCATGGCAGACTTTTACCCTGCACTGTCAAAGAAATTTGCAGGTGGCATATTAATGGTACAGAATTCACAGTAAGCTAACCTTTCAGGTGTATAGAGTTTAGCAAAATGTCCAGATTTTGCTTCAGTTGAGTTGGTCTGTTTCTCATTGACTTGTGGTTTTCTGGCACGTCATTGTCAGATGTTTCAGGTTTGAAGTCATGAAGGAATGACATACATTTGAGTTTCAGACTCTGTACCCTTTTGGAAGATCCGTCCTAATGCAAAACCTGTTATTCTATCAGCTTTTTATAAGAGCAATGTTTGAAATTGTGTTTATTTTGGGGTCCTTTTCCCACTGTTACTTACGGATATGTCTTGATTTCTTACTACAGAAGGTTGAGAGGTATGGCCACACTGGTTGTTGCCATGGTTGAGAAGCATAAGCTCTGTCTGTATAACCTGGGTTAAGAGGTAGAAAGGTATGTGGGTTTTAGAGCTTTTACTTGGGTCACTGCCTGCAAGCTAAAGGGTAGCAAAAGAGCAGAATGTGGTACAGATACTAATGGTATATATATATATATATATATATATATATATATATATATATATATATATATATATATATATATATAGATGGGTCGGGAATGAGTAGAAGGGGAGCCTTAAATCAAAATTACATTGGAAAAGTTGCTAGGGAATATGCCGGTGGGTTCCCTTGATAGCACTCAGTGTTAAGATATTTTGGTTTGTGGCAGTGAATGTCCAGTTTCTTTTCTTTTACAGATCAATGAGGGATGACTACAAAGTGGACATGGTGCCAGTAGCTGGAATGATGGGCAAGGAGGTCATAGTAGGATGTGTGCAGAGTCACATCAGTCAGTGTTGTGAAGGAGATGGAGGCTGCTTGGTTGGAGTGGTGCACAAGGAGGGCTCAGATATGTGGTGGTCTGGGGATATCAAGTTCAATTTGTTTTCACATTCAGCACTTAATTCTTTATTCCAAGACGGACATGGGTGGACACTCTGGGTGAATTTACAGTTACCCATCAAGTTGTTCAGAATGGGTTTAATCAGGCATTCTGGTTTACATGCAGTGGAATTTGTTCAGAAGGTATGGTATTGTCTGGGAGACAAATCTGTTCCTCAAGCAGTTTCTATGAATGTCACATACCAGGTTAAGGTCTTTACAGTGGGTAACAGGGTATCATTTGACTTGTACTCTGAGCTGATAGGAGGTGGGTTGGTATATGTACGACTTAAGAGTAGGTAGGGTTCAATGGAGCACTGTAGTTATGTAGGTGTTTTTGGAGATATGTGAGGAAATGGGTGCTTTGTTGGCATTTGTTAGAGCTGTAGTTAGCCATTTTGGAAATGTTTTGAGGGTCAGGAAAGGCGAGGATCGTCATTATGTGCTACGCTTGTATTGGATATTTGGAGGGATGGCAGGATGGCTCTTGGATGTTATTATATAGGGCTGCTGTTAGGGATAGTTGGCAATTGCCTTGCTTGGTTTCAAGTGGCATTGGGTTAACATTGGTGAGGGATCATGGGTTTGTTTTCAGTTGTTTGGATTATTGCCTAGTTTGGCTATGTGTGTGATAGGGTTCATAAGTTGAGGGTTTGGGTCGATGGCTTGTTTGAGGGAAGGAAGGATGATTGAATATTTGTTCTTTTGTGTTAAGCTGGTGTAGGGGGTTCATTTGGGTTTGTTGGGGATCACGGTTCATTTTCAGTTGTCAATACAGAATTTGTAGGGCTTGTGGTGGTTGGGCTGCTAAGTGCCATGATGGCCATTTTAAACATTTTAAGTTTATAATGCATAACAGAAACCGACAGTTTGTGAAAGCACCAGTAGTGAGAAATGACCAAATAATCAAAAAATCGGCCCTCAAGGGTCAAAAAACACTATAAGCACCGCACACCAAAATCTGAAAATAAAGAGAGTATTTATTGTAGACATACAAAATAATAATGTTAAATGCTTTCTTCCAGCCAAGTATATTCTGGGACTTCATCAGAACAAATAAATGAGGACAAGATCTGATTATTTGGAAGTTTATAATGCACAGTGTTTGTGATGTCAGGATTGTAATTATACTGACTTTAAAGAGATTTCATTTGATTATTATATTCATTGGTGGTAAAATGGGTTGCAATGGGGCATGATGGTATGCAATTGCCTTTGTATGGTTTACAGTGGCAGTGTGGTTTGTGTGTGCCTATCCAGCTGACTGGTAATACCCATGGAATCATTGCAGGGCTTCCATTGGTTGTGAGCTAAGGATTATTTAGTTCATGTGCAGTGGTTATGCTAGGTTATGAGGTTATCGTTGGTTACCTTAGCATAGGAGAGGGATCAGTGGTTTGTTTTCAGCTGATTAGCTAACTGGCTATTTTTGTTAGTTAGCTGATAGGGTTTAAGGAGGTGATGACGTGGATCCAGCTATGTTAGAGAGGATGGGGTACACCGAATGATGTTTGGCCTAATGCCTTAATGGTGGTTAGGTTGCTGGAAGTTTGGTTGGATAGAGGGGGAACAGCCTGGTCAGACTTGTGGGCAGAGAAGAGGGGCAGGCTTGCCTTCTTTGGTTCCCCCTCTGGTGTTGGATGTTCAATTCAATAAGTTGGGAAAGGAAAGTGAGCAGTTGAACTGCTTGATATGTAAATAAGCAAGTGGAGGTAAGCTGCTTATTTGGTTGAAGGTGTAATTCACTAAATGATAACTGAAGTGAATTGTGGTACGCTGCTTCATAAGTAAGCGAGTGGAGGTATGGACGCTGCTTACTGATCAGGATGAGCTGAGTCACACTGTCCTATGTTAATGTTGCATGGATTTTATTTTCACCTACATTATGTTTTGGTTGAAATTAATAAATATTGGTAAACAGTCAAGTTTATGGAAGTTTAATAAAGGTCATCAAATGTCATTCAGTGTGATGTGTTTATTGAAGGGAACCAGGACAAATGAGGCTTGGAACAGACCAATTTGTCCAGGGACATCTTCAAGTGGGATTAGATAAATAGAGTAGCAGGAATTAAGAAGATAGGTGGAGGATAGGCTAAATAAGAATGAGGGATGATTGGAAGGAAAAGAGGTAAGGGTACGGAGGGGCTTAAAAGGTTTTTAGGCAAGTGTAACTGCAGTAGGAGTCACAATTTTGGTGTGAACTTGCTACCCATCCTCACCTCCCATTTTATCAGTGGGGATTGCTGTTATTTTCAGTTTGGGTAGGGAGGATTCTGTTCCCCCCTCTGGTGATGGATGTTCAATTCAATACGTTGGGAAAGGAGAGTCAGCAGTTGCGCTGCTTGATATGTAAATAAGCAAATGGTGGTAAGCCGCTTATTTGGTTGGAGGTAATTCAATAAATGGTAATTGAAGTGAGAGGTGGTACGCTGCTTCATAATTAAGCGAGTGGAGGTATGGACGCTGTTTACTAATCAGGATGAGTGGGGTCAGGCTGTCCTATGTTAATGTTACACGGATGTTATTTTCACCTATAGCATGTTTTGGTTGAAATTAATAAATATTGGATAACAATCATGTTTATGGAAGTTTAATAAACGTCATCAAATGTAATTCGGTATGATGTGTTTAATGAAGGGGACTGAGACAAAAATCTTTACATATGCTTAGCTCTATCTAAAGTGTAGGTCTTTCCTTAATCTAAGTGTTTCCTGACCTCTTAAAATAGACTAGGATTTCTGAATGCTAGACTTTATTTCTTTTGCAGCTTGGAGATTTTATCACTTACCTCAGTCAAATAACCCCCTTCCTGAAGTTTACCTCTATAGCTGTACTTCAATCACTTTCTTAGATATGCAGATTTCCAAGGACACCAACAATAACAGAATCACCACTGATCTATTCAGAAAACCAATGAGGGTTAACTTATTACTCCACAGTAAAGTCTACATCCTATACAATCCAAGTATAATGTAGTGAAGTCCCAAGGCTATAGATTAGCACGAATTACCTCAGAGATGGAACCATTTTTGAGAAACCTGAACAACTTAGAGAATGATTTTCTAGTGAGAGGCTATGAAAGTCAGATGTTAAAAAACATCCTGGAAACCATTATAGAACTGAAAAGGACTGAAGCACCTTCACTCAACCTCCCCAGTAGAAAAATATTAAGTAATTGCACAGAGAATAACAAATGTAAAAATAGCCACATCCTGACGTACACTTTGGATTATCACAG
>NC_056728.1:1915054089-1915086589 GCF_019279795.1 Protopterus annectens
AAATATGATGCATTCAAATATAGCACGAGTATTTAGTTTCATTTGTATTATTTTGACACACTATGCATCAGGCATAAGCAGACCCATGTCAAACAACTCCAGAGGGGATAAGGCAATGTCAGCATAATCTACACATGCAGATGCTCAAGATGCCTATATAACCGTATGACTACAGAAGGAAAGAAAACAACCTAAAACATGAAAGGAAAATTGCAGTCTGCACAAGAAAACTTATTTGCCAAGAACATGCATTGACTGCTAGCAATGTGTATCAGGCATAAGCAGCCCATCAGAAACCTCAGCAGGGATCAGGTTAATCTCAGCATCATCTGCAAACAAGGCTGAGAAAGCAGTAATACATAATTAACAATACTGTATGAATGCTTCTTTCACTGCTATTACTACTACAACTAATATCACCACTGAAGTTATACTGAGTAAATAAAATTGAAAATTATTATGTATCCTAATGAAAACATGACCTTTGACTAAACAAGCATTACATAGCACTCTGCATCAGATATAACCCCAAAATCACAGACTGTGCAAAGGGCAAGGTGCAGACATCATCATTTGCATTGTGGGGTGAATTACTAGAGGATAAGCCAGACACTGCAGAAGTATGTGCATTTAGGGACATAAGGTCAGAGCAAGTATGCACTCTCAAGGCCAGTATCACAGGACATAAAAAAGATCATTTTTAAGAATGTGTGTGTGCGGGTATGAGGTGCCATGGTCATTGTGAGGTATACTGTGGTCTGTGTGTAGATGCGGAGGAGTGGTCTGCTGGGACACAGCCACAACATCTGTGCCAACACTATGTCCTGATATCCTGAGCAGGTGTGAGCCATGCATGGTAGAGGATCCAATTTATCATGGGTGCTCCTGACCAATGTGAAGTGTCCATGTCATGAGCTGCACTGCTAGTTCCATGATCCTGGCTAGAAGTTAAAGTGCTACCTGAATGGGAACAATATCTGCTGTCATCATGCTTATGTCCAAGACCACAACCATGTGGCCAACCATGTCTGGGTGTGGACACATCCACCATCAATGTAGCAGTGGAAGTAATACCACTGCAGGAGCTGGATCGGGCTTATCTATGACCATGTTGGTGCAGTGGTCCAGTCATTAACGTTATCATCTCAGAGCAAGAGGTTCTCTGGTTTGATTCTCAGCTTGGGTGCATTCCGTGTAGGGTCTGCATGTCCTCCCTGCATTCGCTTGGATTTGCTCCCACATTCCAACGGCATGCATCTGGAGCATTTCTCCCTGGGCCTCCACTGAAAATAGGCTCTGTCCTAATCGGACTTTCCCGGTCAACAAACAAACGGTTAAATAAATAAATAAATACCTGACAATGTACCGGGAGTTTGACCTCTTGGATGCTGTCCCTCCCCCAACAGGTGATCTGTAACAGACACTGCATGGTCCAGTTTATCATTTATCCTGTACAACAAGTCACACACTTGGTTCATGCATTCTTGTATGTTAGAATGCAGGGCATGAAATATACTGACCATCTCTTCTGAGGCCCTGGTGGAACTTGCTTTAGCTACTTACCTTTGTTGTTGGAACTCAGCATGTGAAGCACCACTTCCAATATCCTGGACAATATATATATATATATATATATATATATATATATATATATATATATATATATATATATATATATATAATTTGCAGGTGGTGTGGGAGTGCCGGGGGGCTTGCCACCCTGCAAAAACATCAACAAAGGTAAGTTTTTGAGTTTAAATTTAAAAGTGTTTAGGGTATTGGGAAATGTGTTTAATATACTATGTTGATGCTTTGGTGGTTTGACTTTTGATAGTTTGAAGTTTTGTTAAAGTGCATTTTCGGCAGATTCATCTTGATCATTTAAATTTCAGCAGAGTGTAATTTCGGTCTATTGCCATAGACTCCTAGCAACACCCCTGTATGGTATTTAACTCTTACAAAGGATAGGGGAGAATCCAACAGCTCTACCACAGGGTAACTATGCTACTCTGGTCAACTGTGTCCTCATCAACCTGTGCAATCTTGGATCTGTGCCATGGGAATGCATAGGCATAATGACTGTGCACATACTGTTGGGAGGGGATGTGAGAATCAAACTCTCTATGCCACACATACCCTCTGTAACCACAGACTGTGACTGTTCATCACTGCCATCTTTGTCAGAGGCTACTGATCTCCTAACATCAGGAGGAGAAAACTTTACAGTACTGGTGCCAGACAGTACTTCTCTACACCAAGAAAACAGAAAAATAAAGAAAGGGAAACATGAATAAAATATTATATCTGCACTTAAACAAATCAATCACACATGCAAATGCAAATAATCTTACAGAGTAATATATTTAACTAATGCCAAAAAAGGTATGTCCATACCTTGTGGAGGGGGGGTCATTGTACCTCAATGCCACATGTCCCTAGACACACAAATGTCAGTTGATAGAGGTATTATAAGCATACAACTTAATACAGCTTAATAGAAAGCATACATAAGTGGCTAATTTATATATCTGAATGCCATACCTGGAGCATCACTAGCAGACTTCTTCTGGTTGTCTAACATCTCTGCCCCAACAACCAGCACTGCACTGTGAAATTCGTCTAAGCTGCCAGATCCTTTACAGTCATCAGGGAGTCTTCCATCTCATTGAGTGGTGGTTTAGTAGAAGACCCTTTGCTCCTGTGCCCTAGACTTTCCTCTTTCAGTGGCCTTGTTAATCATGTCAGTGGCCCTGCATTAAACCATTAGGTAGTCATAGACCTTGCCACCCACAGCACTGACATCACTATTACCTGCAGCCTGACACAGTCATGAAAGGGCTTGTTTGTGGAATGTGGATCTAGGAGCCATGTCCCATGGAGATGGAGGGTATGTACTATGACCTCATTTACAGCAACTGAAAAGGAAGGAAAGTTTCTGTGAAGATGACCTATTATTTTTTGGATTTTGGAACCACACCCTATTGCAATAGAAAAAATATTTATATTAGACGAAACAGCACATCAGGTGGGGTATAGGCTGTTATACTGATCGGGAGTAATATGTATCATGCATGCAAGTATCATTATACAGAACAGTATAAAAAAACAACAATGCAAACTACTCAATGTCCCTATATCTATTCCACTGCTCCCCAAATGATACATGTTATGACTACAGAAAAGAACAAACTTGTTTAATGAACATAGATGAATACATACAACTATTAAACAACTATTAGGTAGACAGAACAGCATAAGCAAGAACAGTTGGTTAATGTTAAATTAACATACAAAGCTCCTACAATTCAGATGCATGTCTGTCTAATTAAGGATCATGCCTGACCCTATGAAATGCAATTAAGGGATAACTGCAATAGCAAAAGTTTGTTTATTTCAAAAACACATCTTTGCAAGGTTAGATAACACTCACAGCAAATGTGTTATCAACAAAGAACAATGAAATAGTAGTTGTAAAGATCACAAGAGCTTGAAAGATTTTAGACAGTTATCTTAGCTATCACAAATCAGCTGTTGTCAGTAATTTTATTTGGCAGTAATTTGGAAACAGTCTTCCCTAGCATGATAGAATTTCCCTAACCCCTTGTACTGCTTAAGTGGTGTAGCTTAACCACTTCTGGCCACGTTGAATATGCTCATTAATTCTCAGCTTACTGTCATTCTTGAATCATTCAGTCTGCTTGATGTCTGGGTAGAAAAACATAGTGTTAGTTCCAGCATGATGAAATGCACATGCATGAGCATTACAGAAGTGAATCTTAAGAGTTTTAGCAAGGTAATGCTTTGCAAGTGAAACTCATCAGCAGTTCTACTCATTGAATCACTTGTTTAGTATCCCTGTTAATGAGATTTACACTTACAGAGGGTGTGTCTGAGAGCAAAGGCTTACTGAGAAGGTTTAAGTTATACTTCCTGAGTTAGGAGTGAACGTTGATAGACACTTTTGTTAACATTTTGTAAGAAGATGAGGTACCTGTGATTACATGATTGGAGTTTTGACCAGTAAGTTCTGATATTTGAGCATTTATTGAGGCCACTGCCTCCTAAAGAATGGTTTGGAGAGGTTTTCATTTTTCATACGATTTCACTTGTTATGTGATCACACAACTTATTTAAACCAAACATGGAGCCAGTGTATGTAGTTCTGATGAAGTTCTTAACAGAGCAGAGCAAAAGTACTCAACTCTTGTGATTTTTTTATTTATTTGGAATAAATTTCCACTGGATACAAATTCAAATTGGTGCTTGGAAGGCATAACTGCAGTGTTTTTTGATTGTTTGTTTGATTACACTGGGAAGTATGTTTTTTTTAATTTTTATAACATATTGTAAGAAGATGAGGTACATATGATGACTAAGTGGTTGTAATCCATATCATAAATACAACTTAACAAGGTTCATAATTATGGCAAACTGTAACAAATTCATTGTATAAAAGGAAGACGGTCCAATAATGGGACAAAAACTGAAATCAGAAACAGTTTGTTAGTAACCTTCCATGCGTTACCATCCTCACTTATCCAATGATCACAGTCATACAAACGTACTGTGACAAGATAAATGAGAATAGTGTGATAACATGGGTATAGTGAAGACTACATGCAGATTTCAGAAGTACACTGCTAAGTACACGTGCCTGACTTTCTCTGTTTGAATGTAAATGTTCAGGTGACAAACCATACATCATGTCAGTGTCTCACCGTAATATCATGGGTGCAGTGTTCAGATCATGTGGAAAGTGCTGTCTACATGAAAGCAGTGACTCTTACTATAAGCGTTTTACTTGTATTAACCCATAAGGTTTAGAACTCATTTCCTTATTTATGAATACATGATAATGTGAGCTCTGTCGCCTGCATTGCTCATATCATTGATTACAGTAGTAACACACTTCTGTAGGCATGCTGTAAAATAAATAGTGCATGTGCAATATCATGAAGAAATAAAATTAGGAAGGTAATGAATTAGGGAAATATGAAGAGCATAGCAAGACAGCTTTCAAAATACATTTGCATACTGCTTGAATGGCATATATTTATAATGATTCCAAGTGTACATTGTAGTGGTATATGCTGTGAAGAAAATCACCACCTGTAAACTCTCTTTGGCCCTTTCCTCAGTATTTGCAATCACATAAATATATAATACTGTCATTTAAAACAGCTCATTACACACAAGATCAATAATTAAATTGTTTCTTATTGTTTGCATGACAGTTGCCAAGGAGCACTGTCACTAATCAGGAAGGAATTGTTTGCACGACAGTTGGTTGGAGCACTGTCACTAATCAGGAAGGACTTGTTTGCATGACAGTTGGCTGGAGCACTGCCCCTGATCAGGAAGGTCTGTATAGAAGTGGAAATTCATGTCCCTTGGCAAAAACTCAGAAAATAATTATGCATGCACTAAGACTTTGCTGTCAGTCACTCTGCCTTAGAGACTGGTTCATTGTTACTCACCAGGAGTAATGCCAGTGAAGGTGTACAATATGTCACCCAACAAGAGGTGACAGGCCTGGTGAGGGAGATCATGGAAATGAGTCTTGGTACATGCATTGGCCAGATGGAAAGAATTCCAAATCAAACATCCAAATCACTGTCCCATCCGGCCCTGCACCAGATGTCTGGGACAGGAGGCAGTGTAGACAGTTAACAGGGTGCAGACTAGATTCCCACTGCATTGATGCTGGACAGGGATTTGCCTACAAAGTCGCATACCTATCCTCAGTTATGGTGTCCCTAATGTCTTTTGTCTATCCACATCCTTCTCTGTCTTGTATACTCTGTATATCTGCCCTTGCTGCCTAACCTAACCTACATACATAATCCCCTTATTCCTAAATACCTTCTCCATCATTCCTGTCTCTTACACACACAAAAAGGAAAAGAGAATCTGTCCAACAAAAATAAATAAATAAATAATGCCCCATTCATAGCTTTCTACTTTGCATAGGTATGTATATGGCACACTTGATTTGGTCCAACTGGTGATTTTTTTTCATTTTACTTGTAGAAATACAATGTTAGCTTGTGAAGAAGCAAATAGCTATGGTGTTTTCCCACCACCATTCTGTACATTCTTTAATAACTATTCTTTAATAACTCTACTGTCTGCCTTTCTTTCACAACTGTCCTATCAACCCGTTTTCAAACCTATTGTCTGATCAAATATAGATTCACATTGCACACATGGCCAGAAATGAGCCATAAAACAAATTATCTATTTCTATCCTCGGCATTTACATGGCGCTTGGCATCGAGCAGCATGGCTAACCATACTGCAGTAACAATAGCTACTGCTTCACATCCAGTGGCAAAAAAATGATGGCTTTTTGCCTTTTGTCACATTAACATTGTGCTTCTCATGCTACTATGCTTAACCCTGCTGATGATGGAAAGCAATACTCCTATCGATGTGTGGAGACAGTTATTATGATATGTTAAATCGGCTTCATGGTTTAATGTACACCATAAGGGATGCTTCAATTATCAGTGCTGTTGTGAAACCTGCTCCACATAAAGTCCCCTCCTTCAAACATTTGTCATGCTCCCTCCAACTGTGTGATTTCTGAGAGCTTAAATATGACTTTCTCAGTGGTGTGCTCAGATAATGTACAGATCAAGAGCATATTGAGTAAGATTAGAAGATGCTTGAATCTGGGATTGTGAATAATATTTATTAAAGTTTTCTTTATTATAACATGTTATCTTGTGATGTATCAGATGCATATGTTAGTCACTGCCATTACCCTGCTAATTCCTTAATTAGTCTATCAGTATCCTTCCCCCTGCTTGTTCCCTCTTTTCAACACTGTACTATAAATAGCATTACACAGTTTTAATCACGTTAAAACATAGATTCACACACCACACATATGGTCAATAAATGTCAGACAAAAATAAATGTCTATGTGTCTGCACTTATTGTTTGCTTGACACTAGTCATCAAGCCACAAAGCCAACTGCTAGTCCTCATTCTTTGTTAAAAACCTAAAAAAGAATTACGCATATGGTAATATTTTGCGGCTGGTTGCAAAAATGAGCTTGACAGCACTGTACTTTGGTAAGTGTTTGTGACAGACTAAAAGTAACATCAGTGGTTTCTCATGCTTGCATGTGATCTATTGGGTTACTATACTCCAAATATGAGCACTCCATTGTAATGAAGTATGTGTACTTCTGTATGTAAATGAGTGTAGCAAAGTCTCACATTACCCTTTCATGAGTGCTCCAGTGACCTGGTGGAATGACAAACATATTTGTGGTGGTGGTGCTGTGGTAGCGTTGCCGCCTCACAGTAAGATGTTGTCCTGTTCAATTCCCAGCTAGAGCAGCTTCTGTGTGGAGACATGTGTGAATGGGCGTGCCTTCGTTGAAGGTTGTGCGTCAGGGCTGGCAACTTGGCATATAAAAATCTACTGCCAATCATTAGTGGACCGGAGTTCTGCTGTGGCGACCCCTAACCGGGAAAAGCCAAAAGACTCAGTCAGTCAGTATTGCAGTGTGCAGTGAATATGTTATGCTTGTATGGCTTGTAATTACCGTGCATGTTGTACACACACCCCATTGATTTGTCAGTGATCCACATATAAACTCAAAGGTATACATTTAAAATTCTGAGGGATGGCTTGACAACCACAGGTTGTCGAATTACGGTTGGATGACCCATGTTGCCGATCCTTCCATTGTGCAAGTCCCGGTCCAATGAATGCACAGTGCATTTGCACAGATGAGATCGGTCTTGTAACTAGAGATTGCAGTACAGTGGGGATCGGGAAATTTACCCTTTTCCCCACTGCAGTGTGACCTCGGAGTTGAAATATATAATATGCAGGGGGTGTGGGGGTGCAGGGGGGCTTATCCCCCTGCAATATCATCATGTCACGTGTTGCGCTGTGTAGAACTGGATTCTACAGATGTCGAGAAAAGTCAAATTCACATCGGGACATCTGTTTGAGACATTCTGGCCTTCCCGACATTCCATGTTCAATGTTTTAGTCGACATTTCAGGTAAGACAGTTTTTTGTATGTTGACTATATAATAGTAAACCAACCTCAAGACCTGCTTGCAATTGTGTGGAGATAAACAGTCATGAATGCATGAGTGCCACTCCAGTGACTAATATCTATCACTTTCTCCATCACATCACTATCCTATACATCTTGATGTGACACACTTATATTATTTCAAACACAAAAGTTAATGTGAATTATGTGATATATGACTTCTTGTTGCAGTATATTGTAAGTTGTGATTAACACGTTTCTGTTGTCTGTCTGTTAGATAACACTTCCCATTTCCCAAATATATGTCATGTACAACTATGTGTTGAAGTCACACACTACTGTATTCAGATGTATGCAATGTACATCAAGATGTTCTTGACCTCTTCAGTAATTGATAACACTGTACAATAAATCATGTCACAGTTGTCTGCAAACAAACACTTGAAGAGATAATTTGAGTGTTACATTTGAATGCATATGGTTTCCATAAAAAGGGAGTACAACATTTGCATTTTATTTCTATAGCTGCAAATGTTTCCAGTAAGTGAAACTGCAAATATCAATTCTCTTGGAAAATTATATGGCTAATATTTGGGAAGAGGTTTTTGATGGCCTGATAAGTATAATTGGGGGCTTTTGGGTGATACTGAAAGAAATGGCATTTTTCTGAAGAATGGTGATATTAATCATAAAATAGAATTTTCAGTTATGCTGACTTGGTCATATGTTTGCCAGTGGGTGGCATTGTTTAAAAATGCTTAATGTTACACAACCTTTTTGATATTTAGGAAAATATTATGTGCAGTGGGGATTTAAACTGATGTAGATAGGAAAACTCAAAGCATTTTGGTGATGTGAAATATTTGGGAAAATGAACAACACTGGATTAAAATCTACTATGGGTCATAAAGTGATTATTATACTTGATTAATATTTGCTGCTGTGGTGCAGCAGTAGCATTGTTGTCTCACAGCAAGAGGTTCTCCTGCTTGATTCTTGGTTGAAGCACCTTCTGTGTGGAGTCTGCATGTCCTCCCCTTGGTTGAGTGGTGTTCGAAAGACATATGTGAATTGGCATGCCTTTGTTGAAGTTTGGGAGTCAAGCTGGCACTTCGGCACTGTAAAAATCTACTGCCAATCATTAGCAGACCAGAGTTCTGCTGTGATGACACCTAACCAGGAAAAGCCAAATGAAAACAACAACAATAACATACTTGATTAATATTTATGTATTGATAATATAGTTACACGTCTGCAAATATTACATGTGTTTTTTAATAAAAAATATTTTGCAAGCATAAATCAATATGTATTAGTGTGGTGTTGGGTAAGAAATTTGTTTGAGGAAAGAAATTTGTCAGTTAGGTATCTCTGTTGTACAAAGAATTTAAGGCTTTACTTCTCGCTTTGTTCAGGAAAGAGAAATTGTCTTGGAATTATGTTATGTATTTATCTAGGGAACAGCTATATGCATACTTATGTATTAGAAACACTAGTGATTGTAACCTGTTGCTTACTGTTGATTTGGTAGTTTAGTGGATAGGTTAGTAAGTTATAGGAATATTGTACATTATAAAAAAGGAATATTCCTGTTCTATTATCTTGAATCATTTGCATATGTACAGCACTGCTAAATAGGGAATGCTTTAGAATCAAACACCCACTCATACGTGTGCACAGAGATGTGTGGCCTAAATATCAGTGTTGCTAGTGAGGTAGCAGACGACATACCAGCCTGGTTAAAAGTCTGAGATCTGACTTTGTAAGTGTGCACAGAGAAGCGTGGCCTAATAAATCAGTGTTGCTGGAGTTGAAGTAGGTGACTTACTGGCCTTGTGAAAATTCTGTAATCTGACTTTGTAATTCTGCGGAAGCATTTTTTTTTCTTTAAGGAAGTGTTCTCTTTTGTTATACCTCACTACCAATACAAATATTTGTACTCTCAAGAGCATTTTTTGCTCGCTATCTAGTTAACTTATTGTTGTTTTGTATAGCTTTTAAAGCAGAAAGTACCTGTTGCTCAATAGATTTAAAGATCTGTGTCTAACAGTTTTTTTTGCTGCATCATGTAACTCACTGAAATAAGCTGAAATGCTCATTATACTGTCTTAATCTACATCAATATTTTCCTTTCTCTTCCTAGGAATATTTACTCTCTTTTAACCATTCACAGCCTGCACCTTAAGAAAGGCTTGCCATATAGAAACTGCTGTTTGTGACAAAAGAGAAAACTCCAGCAGTTAAACTCTGTTTTCTCTAGAAACATTAAAAGGAAACAAGGTTAAAAATCTTTTCACTGTTATTGTGTGGGGAATCAATAGTGTAGCATTCCACTCGGGGTCTGCAGCACTGGCAACATCCCACTAGGCTACCCCAATAATTTCTTGCAGTTTATTCAAACTAAAAGCCCAAAGAAAGCTAAAAGCAGTTTACCCAAACTAAAAGCCCAAAGGAAGCTTAAAATAAAATATTGCAAGGGAACCTGAAATATACTTAAACTAAATTACCTTGGATTTAGTCTCCTGCCTAGAACAGTCAAACAGATTGACTCAGCAGTCTTGCGGTGTCTGATGCCCCACTCCATTCACCTTTGGCTCATCCGCTCCCCTACCCTGCCCCCAATTACCACCCACCCCCACTACTCCTAGTTGTATTTCTAACCCTTAGTCACATGACCACACACTGCTCCAATTAACTACCTCAAATCATTTATCTCCAGCCACACCCGCTATATTAATTATTTCCCTTAGCATATACACAATAACTGCTGGCCATACCCTCATGATTGCCTCTCTACCTGAAACACAATATCAGTAATACCCAACTCCCACAAAAATGCAATTCGTATTAGGATATCTCTTCCTCCCCTTCACACTCCTAACCAACATCACATCCATTTATACTAACACTCCACTAGATAACATAATGTTCCATATAACACATACATCCACAAAACAAATTCACACATAAATTTCCCTATCAGCACTACATTATTTAAAGACAGCTCAATAGTAATCATATATACATTTCACATAACATCTTAGACTATCAAAATATCAGTTACATCCAACATACAAATAACAAACTGAATTAAACACATATTGTTTATCACAAAGAGACTTCTTATATCAGGAGACATACACCCAAACCCAGGACTAACTAATACCCTACTTCCACCCAAACAAAAGTCAGATTTACTGATGATTAACATCAACACCAGGAGCATATCTAACAAGCTTCCTAACCTACATGCATTTATAACCCACTACTCTCCAGACATGCTAACCATTACTGAGACCTGGCTAAAACCTAGCATCCAAAATGAAGAAATCCTCCCACCAGGGTATCATATCTTAAAAGACAGGATAGAACAGGCAGGAAGGGAGGTGGGGATTGCCATTCTCTTCAAAAATACACTCAACATAAAACCCATACAAACCCCCTCTATCTAAATTTCAAAATGCCGAAACCTTAAGCTGAACTCTATTCATAAACGACACCAAAAAAATCAATATTATCTGCTGTTATATTCTCCCAAGTAATAACTCTCCCATCATCGAGGAAATCTTACAATGAACTTCAGATAATCTTTCACAGGAAACTGTCCTACTAGGTAACCTAAATACTGACTGGTTTAGCTGTAATTCCAACAATCCCACTAACCATATCAATCTCTTTGGCTTTTCCCAACTCATTCAAGAACCCACTAGAGTATTTTAAAAAACTATTAACAATCTTTCTTAAATTGGACACTAGTCAAGTGCCCCAAGCAAAACTACATGACAGGATGCCTACCAGATGGCTTAAGTGACCATCTCCTCACATTCCTACTACGTAAACACACCAACCTTTCCAACCACATAGTTTTTAGACAAGTCAGAGATTACCACAAACTATATATACAGGATCTTAACCATATTCTAAGGCAATGTAAATGGGACCCACTACTAACATTAGGTTCAGACCAAGCCATCAACTACTTTAACAGCACTCTCACTAATGTACTTAATATAGTCACACCCATTAGGAAAATATGAGTCAAGGCCAACTATGCACCATGGCTAAGCAGGGACACAAAAGCCCTACTAAAAGCTAGAGGAAAGTCTTGGAAACTCTGGAAAAGGGATAACACTAGCTTATCCAAACAAAAGTACCAGCAACTAAGAAATCAAGCCATGAAACAAGCCCAACTCGATAAACAGAATTATTGCCTTGGTGCCCAAAACAAACATGCAAAAGATCCTCAAAAGTTCTGGCATGCCATCAACTCCCTACTAAAACCAGGCAAAACTACCACTTCTACTCCCAGCTCCACCAATAATACTAAAGACATAGCTTCCCAATTTAGCCACCACTTCACAGAATCCATCCTATTTTTATCCTCCTAACTATCCAAAAATAATAATACATATACCCCAGTCAAACATCCCGATAATACCCCTCCTTTACTCTTTCTCACCTGTCCCTACCTCTACAATTAAAAAACTCCTCCAAAAACTTAAACCTACCACCCTTGATGCTGACAACTTACCTGACAACTTCTTAAAAATAGCTGTTGAATCCCCATCTTACCCTGTTTCTATCCTTATCAACCGCTCCATAAAGGAAGCATATATCCCTCAACTATGGAAAGTATCATATATTATTCCTCTTCAGAAAAATGATAACTCTTATGACTTTTCTAACTACCATCCCATAGCCATCCTATCCCCCTTATCCAAAGTACTCAAGAGATGTATTCACTCCCAAGTTATGCAATTTCTGAACTCACACAATCTCCTCTTTTCCACATAGCATGGCTTCCAGCAACACCATAGCACAACAACCACTCTCCTCTCTTTTACTAATATGGTTAACCAACACAGAAACAACAATAACTTTGTATTTGCAATATTCTTAGACCTATCCCAAGCATTTGACATGGGGTCACATACCATACTATTGCATTCCATGACCTTCCTATCCTTTGCCCATTCAACTATTGCCTGGTTTAAAAGTTATCTGTCAGATAGACAGCAATCTGTGCAATGGCAAATCATACTATCTCCCTTACTTCCAACTACTATAGGCGTACCACAAGGCTCAGTATTAGGCCCACTTCTCTTCTCTATATTTACTAACAATCTTCATGCCTCCACTCAGCATGCTACACTTATACAGTGTGCAGATGATTCGACTCTTATCTGCTTTGCACCATCACTTATCACTTCACAGCATCTTGCTCAGGAATCCTTTACCTCTGTGGAAAGTTGGATTACCCAGATCCAAATTATCTTAAACCCCAACAAGACTACATCACTACTATTCACTCCCAACAAAACTATATCCATCCCTCTACCCTTCACAATCACTTCCAAAAATGGTACTAGCATCCCTCCATCTGACCACACCAAACTCTTTGGCATCAAAATTGAGAAAAACCTACTGTTTGATGTCCATATTTCACAAACTATTAAAAAGGTCTATAAAAAAATGGGAACACTATATAGACACAAGAAGTTCCTCTCTGATCAGGCATGGATTACCCTAGCCCAAACTCATCTACTGTCCACTCTAATGTATGCTGCACCAATCCTTATCCAGAGTAAAAAACTGGATCTTGACAGATTCGAGTCATGCTATAATAAAATTGTCAGGTTTGCAAACAACTCCACCTTCATAACCCATCACTGTCAGGCTCTAAGGAAACTTCAATGGCTAGAACTTCCCCAACTATTCAATTATCACCAACTAATAATTGCCCGCAATATTGTAAAATATCCTGATAAAACCCCAGCACTGTCAACTTCTCATACACACTACATATCAAATCGTCCTCTCCGCTCTTCTGACAAATCACTCCTCTGTGTCTCTAGGGCTAACAACTCTGCAGGGAAAGCATTATTCTCTCATAACATAGCTAAAAGCTGGAATAACCCCCCTACTCTAACTTCTGCAACTACAACTACACAGTTCAAAAACTCACTTGAAGCACACCTGATGAATTTCTGGCTATGTCCATGCACTACGTAACCCTCTCTTCATCCACTACAAATTTCTACCTATATTATTATACTTACTGCTACGTTTCATGAATATTTATTGCTTAATTTCATTTTTTTAAATTCTCTATCCTTAACCATGTTATTTTGATTCTGCATTAATGTTCTTTTATTGTCACATATATGTTGTATTTTACTATCATGTGTTTAACTATGTTTGTACATATGTTTTATTTAGCATTATGTGTCTAATTATGTCTAATTATTGTGAAACTTTTCTCCCTGGGCCTCCACTGTAAATGGACCTGTGTCCAGTTGGACTATCCTGGTAAACAAGTGTAAAATAAAATAAATAAAATAAAAATAAAAAAAGACTTACCTGGAAATTTACCATAGTTCCTAGTAAGACCATATTGTTCATGCTAGAAAGGTCATTCCAGTGTGACATACCAATTTGTGATTCAAAAACATGCTAGATGCAATGAGGTAAAACCTCAATATCAGCTAATTTGTATGTTCCTTTGAATCACAGTTACTGCTGCAACAGTTTGATGTGCAGATCATGGCTGATCTGCATGCCATGATAGTAACTAGGAACTTACTACTTGTATAGACAGTGACGCTTCCCAGTCACTCTCTCACACATACAAGTGCACAAACAACTGAACACACACTTACACACACACACACACACACACACACACACACACACACACACACACACACACACACACACACACACACACACACACACACCACCATCACTGTCCCTGTACCTGTCCCTACCCGATCCACCATCCTGTGCTATTACATCATGTATGGATTATGTCCTGGTGGTGTAGTGTATCTTTCTACTGCTTCATCCCCGTTACGATGCCTGTGGTGGTACAGCACTTTAGAGAAGCAACTCTGGTGTCTAGTGTATCCCCTCCCACACTCTGAGCCCCCTTACAATGTCTGTGCCAGTACAGCACTACTTCCAATGTATAAAATGGTCTCTCCAACCCCATGACCCCCATAGTAATAATGGTGTCATCATGGCAGTATTCCCTGGAGGTCTAGTCATCCCACCACCCCAATCCCCATACTGAGGTTGGTGTCACTACAGTACTTTACAGTATGTTCAGTGGTCCCCCCTGAGCCCCCCTAGGCTGTTCTGTGTCTTATGGCTCTTTATGAATTTTTCCTCGGTTACTAGTGGTTCCCCATCCCCCATTCCCTGTAGCAGCAGCACTTTAAAAATGAATCACTTTTATCAGGTATTTTTCCCAACATCCCAATCCCCATTTTGATGTCAGTGTCATTACGGCACTTTTAAATTAAGCTTCGATGTCTAATAATTCCACACTACCACCACCACATTTGGGATTGATGGTTGAATACAGCCGTTTGGCTGTGTTTGCTACTGCAATATGATGGGGAGGGTAATGCTGATCTACATGACTGAGCCCTTTCATTAGTCACTCAGCCATGCAAATGCCTTCCTGAAGGCAGTTCAAGGCAGAGAGCAAATGGTTAATTAGCATATGCCTCTCACCCAGGAATGCCTGACTGGCATTCAGTGCAGCTGTGAAGCAGTCCGAGATGCTGCATGCCTTCATGTTGGTGGATGATGTAAGGGTGCTTGTTGAATATAAAAATGATAATGATATGTGTACATCTCCATGTACACACCATGGTACCTTTACGAATTCAGACCTATGTTTCCACTTTTGCACTGGCAAGAATTCTTCTGTGCCCTTCTTCACATGTGAGTTTAAAACATTTTATGGCAACCTGGAGTTTAAGATTAAATCCATTAAGCTGTACAATGCAAAATTCAATGAAAGAAATTAAGCTGGTATGCTGAAGCCAGAAACAAGCAAGAGTATTTAATAATGTCATATAAAATATATGAAAATGCATAATGAACATGTATATCATAAATTCAAATCTCCAGATATAAATTAACATGAATCATTCAGTCCCAGTTTGAATTATACCCCAGTATTCACCTTCTACATGCTTTATTTCTTAGCTAAAATCAGATACCATGTGGCCAGTCTGTTAGTATACACTCTGCCACTATCTATAAAACAAAGTGGGCTTCCGCATATAGTAAAACTTGCTTATAAAGCATATTTTTTAACTTTTTATCTCTATCACTCAGATGGTCAGATGTATTAAATTTCACACATACAGACAAACACACACACACACACACACACACACACACACACACACACACACACACACACACACACACACACACACACACACACACACACACACACACACACACACACACACACACACACACCTGTACCTTGAGGCATCAGAGTTTGTATTAAATATATTTCATTACTGACCACAAAGGTTTCACAAATTTACTACTAAAACAATAAACTACATATCATAAGATCACAACATAATCTAGAAACATGGTTCAGTGAAACAAAATGCTTTGCAGATCTAACATGCCTTTAGTTGTCAGAGCATTAAACAGTCTTGATTCATGATTCACTCTGACTGAAACTTCTTGCCTGCAGCCTTGAGAACACTTAACTGCTCATCCCATTTCACTGATTTCTACAGCATCATCTTATAAAAAATTCATAAACTCAAAGGATCACATCATATGTATCTGCAATACTCATTTAGGATGGCATAACTGTACTTTGTCTGATCAGAGCACTACATGGGGACATCATATTTTACAAATCCACAGGAAATGTTATAGATTAGACACATGAAAACTGCATGTACAGGGTGCCTTTGAGCACATTTATAAAACATTGTATCAAAAAGAAAACAGACTGAAAATTAATATCACATTCCAGCATCAAACATGTTTACATGAAATATGTTACGTTGGTATCAAATCATATGTCATTATACTATGCTTTTTCTCATCGCTGTACTATGACCTGCATACTACTCAAACTGCAACAGTGTAAAAGACTTAAAACTAACAAGAATTTAAATGTTCCTTCAGTTCTATTAAAAGCACTCAAGTCCCAGATACTCAAAGACAACTGCCAGGGACTCATGCACTGTAACTTGCGCAGGCTGATGCTTGCGTTTGAACTTGCATATGAGTTCAGGCAAGCTGCGAGCACAGCTTACCCAAGAAGATTATTTAAGATTAGGCAAGGTAAGTTCGGCAGCCATAGAGAGGGTGTGGAAGGGCATTTTAGCATTATGGAGTTGGATGGCGATTTTAGGCTTAGGGAGTATAAAGGATGTTTTAGGGTTAGGGAGTGGAAAGGGAGTTTTAGGGTTAAGGAGTATAAGGGTAATTTAAGGTTTATAGAGAAGAAGGGAGTTTTGTGGTTAGGGATCAGAAGAGGGATTGTAGGTTTAGGGAGCAGAAACAGAGTATTTAAGGTTAGTGAGAAGTGTTAGGGATAGAGTTGGGGTTTTAGTGCAGCTATACAGCTTTATAAGGGTGGCTTTTGGGAGGTCAAGTAGTTAAAGCAGTTTGGGTCAAAGAGAGTTAGAACATTTTCCTTTCTAAGCAAATGGCAGACCACTTTATCTTCTTGCATTTCATTTAATGCTCCTGTTAAGGTGTCTAGCAATGTGGAGCTTTCTCTGACTGTCGTGTTTTTCTGATGTGATTTTTTGGAAAACTTTCAGGGTCTCTTAAAGATGCCTTTCTAACCTAGGCTTTTATATCTTTGAGCCCAACACTGATATTACTGAGGTATTCAGAAATATTGAGTTGCACACACATGCACACACACACACACACACACACACACACACACACACACACACACACACACACACACACACACACACACACACACACACACACACACACACACATATCTGTATCTTGAGGCATCATATGTTTGTAGCAAATACATTTCTGTAATGACCGCAATGGTTTTACAGTTAACAAATACAGAGTTTTATAGTTAGTATATACACACTGAAAATGTAGTTTACTCCAGTAAGGGTACCAGTCATTTAAAATACTTTCTAGAAGGTTCTAGTTTTAATTTTATATACTATAAAAGTTAAAATGTACTAGTCAGAGATACCTTCCAGAAAGTTTTTTTCTTTCACTTTGTACATAGTTAAAACTAATCTAATATATCAACCTTATATAGTTTTTCATCTCTGATGTACTACAGCTATGAAAACTTTCACAACAAACTTTGTCTAGTCAGAAAAAAATGTTTTATTTTCATTGCATTATTAACAATCTTAAAATTATATTAATGGCAAATGTATCTATTATCCTACTGTTTGTAGCAGATTTGAGGAGAAGAACAACCTGAAGGCTACAAAGTTACCCACTGGTCAGAATGAGACAGTGCTCAAACTTAGCCCAGGAGAAGTGAGAAGCCAACTTATGAAAGTGAACCCCAGGAAAACTGCAGGCCCTGATAACATTCTGGGCAAAGTATTAAGAGAATGTGCAGACCAACAGACCGACTGTACCTAAGCCTTACAGATAGTTTTCAATACCTCCCTGGCTCTTGAAAGACTGCCAGCATGCTTCAAGGTAACTAATATAATCCTGCTGGCCAAAAAAGCCAATCCAACTCACTTAAGTGACTACAGACTTGTGGCACTAACCTCAAATGGCATGAAATGCTTCTAAAGGATAGTAAAAAAGCATCTGTCAGAAGCTCTGCCACTGACCTTCAACCCTCTACAGTTTGCCTGTCAGCCAAACAGATCCACTACAGATGCCATTTTGGTGTCCCTGCATTTCTGTCTGGTACATCTTGAAAAGAAGACCAACTACATCAGGCTGTTCATTGACTTTAGCTTGGCATTCAACACAATGGTTTGGATGCAACTCATATGCAAATTAATTAACCTTGGCATCAACAACAGCCTCTGCAACTGGATCCCTGACATCTTCATTGGAAGACACCAGAAACCATGTGCTGGTAACAACACATCAGGTATAATTACACTCAACACTGGTGTGCCTCAAGGGTATGTACTTAGTCCTCTCCTATTCACCGTCCTCACCTATGACTGCCATGCAAAATTTCCCAATAACCATATTATCAAATTCGCAGATGATGCCACTGTAGTCAGTCTCATAAGGGATGACGAAAGGGAATACAAGAACAAAGTCAGCTCTCTGATCAAATAGTGTGAAAATAACAACTTGGATCTGAATGTCAACAAAACTAAAGAAATTATCATTGACTTCAGAAAAAGGCCAGCCATTCACTCCCCACTTTAGATCAATGGTGAGGTGGTACAGAGAGTTCACTCTACAAAGTTCCATGGGCACACATCTCAGAAGACCTCTCTTGGTCTCTGAACACAGGCCAGATAATTAGAAAAGCTCACCAATGCCTCCACTTCCTGAGAAGGCTTAAAAGAGCAGAGCTTCCTCTGAATGCTCTATCCACTTTCTATAAAGGAGCCATTAAAGGTATTCTTACTTGTAAATTTACTGTGTGGTATGGAGACAGTAGTACGGCAGAGAGGAAGAAGCTTCAAAGAGTGGTGAGGATTGCGGAAAAGATAATGGATACAAATCTTCCAACCATGCAAGAACTTTTTACAGCAAGAAGCATAAAGAGGGCATACAAAATTTTTAGAGACACATCACATCCAGCATTTGGCTGGTTTGCTAGACTTTCATCTGGCAAGAGGTACCACATCATCCACTGTAGGACCTCTATGCTCTTGGAACTGCTTCTATCCAACAGTAATAAGGCTCATAAACTCTGACATCGGCTTAGACATCCCTTATATGTGATATCACTAGTAATATTTTTATTGAAAGTGATAGATTATTTAATTCACAATAGTTAATATATTCTTACAGAAGTACAATATCTTTCTCTTAAAATTGCAATTGCAATAATTCTTCATGTGCAATATTAACAAATTGCCCTTTCTTCTCTTTTTCTGTGTAGAGTATTATTTGTTCATATTTTTAGGTTTATATGTATTAGTACATTTACCTGACGCAAAATAGGTTATAAGGAGTATTTTTATGTGAGCTAATCATTAGAAAAGTTATGTATACATCATCTCCAGGATTCAATAAACTCCGTGCAGGAATAGTGCTATTCCTGTGCAGAGTGTATCGTGTCCATGTAGCCTTAGCTTTAACAGCAGGGCGCCTTGCATATTCATGAAGGTGTGCTACTGCTAAGGCTAAACGGACATGAAGACTACTGAGTGCAGCGTGTGTGTTTAAGTATTGCATGCACATCTAACATGCCCCCTGCACTCAGAAACTACAGTACAGCATTTTTAAATGCATTTCGGTGACCACAGACATTGAAAGCAAATAAAATACATATTTCAGTGTCTGCAGACACTGAAATAGCTAGTAGATCAGTAATAAATGCAAGGGGTGTGTGACAGCTTCTGTCACACACCTCATGCATTGTTAAAGTACCATACGGCCCATTGCAAGTACTTTCAGTGTCCATGAACACTGAAAGCAGGAAGTCTTGATAGGAAACAATGCAGGGGGTGTGTGACAGGTACTGTCATGCACTCCCTGCATTGTCAAAGTGCCGTATGGCACTTTACCTCTCAACTGCAGAGATTTTTGCAGAATGTCCATAGTATTGCCTTATATATTTGGTCAGGCAAACCTCTCAACTACACAGACTTACACAGACTGTCCAGAGTGTTGTCTTATATATTTGGTCAGGCATATCCTTCAACTGCACGGATTTTCACAGAATGACCAGCTTTTTGCTTCATATTTTTGTTTTATCCCTCAAACAATTTTTTTTTATAATATAAGTGATGTTTAAGCATAGCTGAGCATGTTTGCTCTCCAGGTTGTAAGAGTCAAATGCAAAATGATAGGCAAAGTTTTCAATTATGAAATAACTTAGTGGTTAGTGCTCCAGCTTAACATTCAGAGTTTGTGTACCAAAGCAGTCCATTCCCTTTTAAATGAAACAGCATTGTTAAATGAATTTTATTTTTATTTTTTCACAATGATGAAGGAATTGATATTTGTTAAAAAGGGTAATGTATCTGCACCAGAATTGCAATCTCAGTAGATACATGAGGTGAACTGTACTATCACCCTTTTTATTTTACTTTCTTTTTTTTAATTAAGGCATGTTTAAGCAGATTTAAGTGTGTTTAAGTGGGTTTAAGCAGTGCTAAGCAACATTAAGCAGGATTAAGCACTTTCAGGGCTAAGCGGTTATTAGCATTGCTTAGCGTCACACAAACCCATGCAAACCCAGTTACAACTGCTTAAAACTGCTCTAATCCCTCTGTCTGCACCAGCCACTGTTCTGCGTAGCAACAAAAAGATCAGCCCTTCCAAGTCTTGAACCCAGGACCCTGCACACTGCAGTCAGGAAAATTAACAGTACACCATATGAGCTGTGAGAGTTGCTAGTATTTCAGTAAATATATCATGCACAATGGTCAACTAACATTAGAGAAAAACATCTTACAATCAATAGTGCTTTGCCATATATAATATATATATATATATATATATATATATATATATATATATATGTGTGTGTGTGTGTGTGTGTGTGTGTGTGTGTGTGTGTGCATAATAGTCATAATTTCTATAGTTCTATTTCATTTATATGTGAAGTTGAAGTATGTAGTAGTTGATATTTGTTAACCAGGGTAGTGTAGCTGGTCCACAGTTGCATTGTCAATAGTTATATGATGTGAAATCCCCTGTGTAAACATACCTGTCCCAGACAGTACATTCACACCCAAAGGTAATATAAGGAAAGCACATTGGGGTATGTCATGTAAAGTAAAATATATACACCTAATAAAATGTCAGTAATGACTAAGTAATGTCCAATCTGTTAATATTATTTAAAATGAAAACTAAGCAATGCTTAGCATTGCTCAGCTTCACTTGCCGGGGTTGAGCACTGTTTACAAGTGCAATTTTAAGCATCAGTCAGCCCAGGTGAGCAGATTTGTGCATAGCTAAGCAATGCTAAGCAAATGCTTCTTTAAGCACTGCTCAACTCAGCTTAGCAGGTTTCAGCACTGGTGAGCTGTGCTTAGCATTTTTGAAAATTGTCCAATCAAGCAAAAGGTCAGGAATTCAGCCTTCTTTAAACCTGGAGGTGGGAATACAGCCAGAACCTGTTATAGTCTGATCCTTGCAAGAACAATGGCAGGTGTAGGTGAGGGCTCATGCTTCTGGGTGCAGCGCTCGGGCACTTTGATGTCTATGGTCATGGTTAGGCTCCTGGTGGAGACCCATGACAACAGACTGCTGCAGGGCAAGTACCAGGGCTCATGGTACAATGAGGAGGCCTAGAATAATCTGGCATATGACCTCACCAGTGCTACTGGCATCCCCCAGACTGTTGAGCAGGTATAGCATCACTATGCCGACCTAAAGCATAGGAAGAGTGCACTTTTGGACCAGTGGGTCCAAGATGACAGGGACAACCATGTTCCAAATGTTTGTAAGTATCACAGATATAGGTGTACCAAATTATAGCCTGAGTATGTGATAGACAGGTATGCATAATGTTTTTTCATCACCCCTATAGCAGCAGTGGAGAGGGCTAGTAATGTAGAGGCCCATGCAGACAGACTTGCATGGATGCACTGACAGGCTGGTAAGTACAGATCTATCTTGCAATATCTAGTGCCATAAAGTAGAAGTAGTAGTGTGTACTGTGTCTAATGAATAATTGACATGTTTGTCAGACTAATATCAATCTACAGGATATTCACTGAGTATTCTGCCCTCTGTCTGCTAATAAAGATGTTTACCAAAAACTGTTGTGTTTACCCTGCTATGTTGTAGTAGAAATATAATGTGAACAGGTTATTCACTGCAAATATGGCTTTGACAGTATGCATTAACTGAGGTAACATATATATGAGATATGAAATATGTCCTGCACTAAGATCTGCACCATGAATAGTAATTTGTATTGTATAATAGTGTGTACACAGTAGCATTGCAGTTTGCTAACCTATGCCTCACAGATTGTATTATTTTAAAGGATAAATACACAGTACAGTAACTATCTGTCATGTATGAATCTTAGGATTACCAGGTCAGACTGTCTAACCAAGAGAGTATTAGACTGAAATCTGTCAACCAAAAGACAGTACTTCCCCAGTAAGTCAGTGTGATGAGATACACTCTGTTGCTCCATTTTGCACAAACAAACATGGTTTGAATCCCGGTAGTGACTGCAAGCTGTGTGCATATTTTCACTCAAGATTTTGTGAATATGTGCAGAAATAGTCAGGTAGTGTTAACAGATATTTACTCCATAGGTCTTACAGGTAAATAAATGTTTGTAGTAGCTGTAAGAAGGGTTTACTAATACACTGTGTAGAACTATTCCACTGTACAACCCCATGCCTACAAATGACAGGAGGATAGTTACATACACCAAGAACTCTTCCCAGTACATGTCTCTCAAGTGTCATGCTGTCACAGCTAGTGGTCACTGCTGCCAATAACCCTGGACACATATAGGAATCTGGGAGGAGAATGCCAGTAGCACAACCACACAGCATCAGTGCATTGTACCCCTTCTTTGTCTTATTTGTAACCCTCACATGTACAAGTCCCCTCTAGTCATGTATCCATATTTGTCACTGTTACCCCATGCCATTCCAGGTTGACACTTTAACAGTTATGAATGTGCTACAGTAGCTAAGGGCTGTAGGTAGATGTAAGTGAGGGCAGACCTGTAGAGTATTGAGCAGTACTGTTGTGAAAAATATAAGCCTATACAGTTGTTAATGGACTTCTTTCTCTCCCCCATTACCTATCTGCATCAGTAATTATTATTCATATTCAACGGATATATTGTTCTCAAAACCTAATGTTGGGACATGTGCCCTGTTATTGTTCATATATTTCATTTGTTGTATATTAACATACCTTGTTGAAATACTATCATTGTTGGCCTGTTGCCTTCAATGTAACTGGTATGCTGTTA
Source organism: Protopterus annectens (assembly GCF_019279795.1). Lineage (NCBI taxonomy): Eukaryota > Metazoa > Chordata > Ceratodontiformes > Protopteridae > Protopterus > Protopterus annectens. Next base: position 1,915,077,994 of record NC_056728.1, read on the forward strand.
TAATGCTTACTGTTGTTCCATTTATGCATGTGTTCTGTTTTCTAAGCAACTGTTTAAAATCTATTGTTTTTGGTAATTGGAATACCCATGCATGCTGTTATAACTAGCACTGCAATGTTTTCTGCATGACTAACTAATAATTGTTAGAAAACCACAACACCATTTGGGATGGCTGATCCCTGCAGATGCACCTGTCCTGCCCTATATGGTAGTGGCACCAGGCTTCAGCACATCTAGGACACACACTAGAATGTCCTACTCTGCAGGCCTTGCACCTCCTTTGGATGGAACCACCTCAGAGGACAGGGCCCATCCCCCCCGGGTGTGATCGCGGAGAGGAGCCCATCACCCACAGACTGTTCCGGGGTTTGCTGCACAGCATCACCCGCTCCAAGCTGGATGTATGGCTGAGCTGTGTGGCAGGCCACTTGATGCACCTGAAGGGGCAGGCTGCCCCTCCTGTCCAGCCACCAGCACAGACAATTTTGGGGCCATGAAGGTGTGGTTGTGACTGCCCATTAGTGGGAATGTCAGTCCTATTGTATCCATTTGGGGGCTCATGCGCCTCTGATTCTCAACCACCCTCCCCGTCCAAGGTGTTTACCCCTCACATGTATCATATATTGCCCCTGTCTGCTGTCTTGTCTATCTAGCCTGTATCCCTACCCAACCTACCTACCCAAACTTACCTACAGTCCTTCCCCAACATCCCACTCTCACCTTAAAAAAAGGCATCTGTACTCAAAAAAAATATTGCCTCATACATAGCTGTCCATTTTGCACACATATCAACTGGACACATGTAATCTGGACCAATTGGCTTGACAACACATTACTGTTGTCCTCATCCCTCTTTCTGGGGTTTGAGGGTCCAAATTCATCTCCAAATCCTGTGCATATGCACAGCTGTTGTTGTAAAAGAAATGGACAGCTATGGACCTTCCCTACATCAGTCCTGCACATCCCTAGCTATCTTTCATAATGTTTTTCCCTCTGCCTACCCCTTTTTCACCATTTTCCTACCAGCCCTTTTTTTCTTTTCTTTATTTAAAATTAGCACGGGCGTAAACAGGTATAAGCACCACTAAGCGAAGCTAAGAGGACGTAACCATCTGCTTGCATCGCTTAGCTTCGCGCAAACCCATGCAAACCTACTTAAAACTTCTTTAATCACTCTGTCTCTATCAGCCACTGCTCTGCTTAGCAACAAAATAATCAGCCCTGCCAACTCTCAAACCCAGGATCCTGTACATTATAGTCACAGCAATGTACCACTAAGCCATCTGAGCTATAGAAATGTAGGATGTTTTTTCAAACATATCATGCAGTACAGTCAGTTAACAATAGGGAAGAAACCCTGTGGAATTAGGAATGAATTGCATATACAAATATATATATATCAGAAACAGAATATATATATATATATATATATATATATATATATATATATATATATATATATGTGTCTATGAAGCTGCATATATATATATATATATATATATATATATATATATATATATATATATATATATATATATATATATATATATATATATATATATATATATAACTCAGTATTGATTGCTAATATATATTGAGTATATATATATATGTATATATATATATATATATTTGTATATTTGTGTATATATATATATATATATATATATATATATATATATATATATATACATTTGTAAATCGAAAGTAAGGTTCATCGAACCGTACTTCCTCAAACGCACTTCTGCAAAAGTGCATTCCATCGAAAATGCACTTTTACAGAATAAAAAATAAAAACTAACTAAAAAAAAAACACACTACACAGTGTGCAAGCCCCCCTGCACTCCCCACTTTAATATTCTAACTCCAAGATCGTACTACAGTGGGGAAAAGGGAATATTCCCTTATCCCCACTATACTACGATCTCAACAAAACTTTCCATAGTTGTACATCAACAGTATACGTTGATGTACGACTAAGGCAACATGCAAATGGCATGTTATTTATGTATTTATTTTTTACTTTTGCGAAAGTGCATTTTCAACAAAATGCACTTTCGCTAAATTAATTTTGACTATATATATATATATATATATATATATATATATATATATATACACATACATGCATGAGGATACATATATATGAAAAAAAGTATATCATAAAAAACACAAACAAATATATATATATATATATATATATGTATATATATATATATATATATATATATATATATATATATATATATATATATATATATATATATATATATATATATATCAAACATGCAGTGCTGTCATACCTCTGAACACCTTAGTACAAGGATTCCAGCCAAGCCAGACAAAGTAGGGGGATAAAGGTATGGAAACAAGGACATATCTGACATAATTGGATAGATAAGCTGAGAAAATTGCTGCAGTAATACTGTCTCTTCTAACAGATGAGTGAAATATCAAAAGTCTAAGCAATCAATCGCTTCTCATTATGTAGTGATTCCATTCCACACATCATCCCCTTATTTGTCAGACATACACACCTGTCATGGGGACCAAACCAAAGACATGAGCCAGACAACTGGACATCGCATGAATACCTGGAGAGCTGAGAGCTATTTGTGCAGCTATGTAAGAGTAGGGAAAGTACAATGAGCTGACAAGCATGTCACCAAGCACTATCCAAAATAGAGTCAGAACAACACAACAGTACCCCAAAGCAGCTCTGGGTAATTTCCCATGCATTAACAAATATAACATGCACTACAGGGATGTAACTGTACTGAAAAACAGACACTGGTGTGAAAGTGCATGCACACAACTAATTTCACTACAGTCGCAGCAACATACTGGTAAGCCAACCAAACACTACAGTATAATGACCGTGTGAACAGATATATCCTGAATGCCAGTCGCACAACACCCCTACATATACTGCCCCAGGCCACAGTGTATTTGGAGTCCTGAGATGGTATGGAACATGTCTCAGAATGCACATACACACATATACTGCTGATAGACCACTGGTAATTGAACCGGCATGCACAATCGGATACAAAACGACCTATGGCAGTCACATCACCCGCCCCCCCCCACACACACACACACACACACACACACACACACACACACACACACACACACACACACACACACACACACACACACACACACACACACACACACACACACACACACACACACACACACATACACAGGCCAACTAATATGTAAACACTACACTGCTACACAACCCTGATAGGCTGTAAACAATGGCCAGACATACATCGACCTCTCAACTGAACAGAGTTCCACAGATTGTCCAGTCTTTGCCCTCCTAACCCATAACATGTGTGGGATTCAACATCACTGGGACAATATCAGGAATGAAGGCACTAAATAATGATATATCATACCTATCTACCTCTTAGTGCATGACTTATGGGCAAAGTCTGACACAATAGGGGTACAGAGGCCCAGAAACAGGGGCATAAGTGCAATAGTGTTATAAACTGCAAAAGTTGCTGGTGTAACAGGGTGTGTTGTTACATAACTTGTCTTAGGGATATGACATCAGAAATACATACAGATGTCAGCATATACTGACTGCAATCCCCAGAGTATCCCACTGATTTGCCTAGGACAGGAACTGTCTAAGGAACAGACCAAACATGAGAGGCAAACCTGTGGGTATTCTGCAGATAGCCATACAGTTTACAGTTAAGTCATATACATACACTGTCAGGCTTGAAATAATGCAGACAATGCATGTCAAGACAAACTCTATTAAACTAGCATTATTCCAAGTGCAGACCACCAATACTCACATCCTGTCCCTAGGTCTAGAACATCCTCATCCTTTTTGTTGGGTTGTCTGCACATTTCATGTTCCAAGAGGTACTTCCACCTACCCTTTGTAATACTGTAGCTCACACACCTCCACAATGTCCACCTCACAGGTAAGGAAAAGGACCAATGCCCACATGAAATACTTAATTATAGGATTGTGTTGCCATGCCATTGGCTATTGGAATAACAACTCAACTATTCTGAATGCAATTAGCAAGTGGGGAACACCAATTGTGCTCAGGCTATCACCTGCTCATGAGCATTAACTACAAAAGGCAAGCTGCAACCTATGCAAAATACGTGTTATCATATAAGACATACAGCTTGCACAGAAGCAGAGGTAGGAGCATTAAGCCACAGAAGTCTGGTAAAAAGGTATGTCTAAAAAGTAAGTATGTAATGGAATGCAGGAGATGGTATGCCTAAATGGGAAAAATGAAGTTAAAAAGTGTTTTGAGAAGACCTGCTGTACTTATATATTGCTGTTTGGCAACTATGGCCATTACATCTTGCTCTGTCTACAGTGACATAGATCACAGCTCCGGCCCCTGAGTCACCCAAGGAAAGGTCAGCTCAGATATGACTACCACTGGGGTGTCTGTTGCCCAATACTGACAGTGACACTGCCAGGCAGGCTACTGGCATGTTCTAAATATCCATATGTCACTTGTGAATACCACTATTAAACATATGCCAATCTAAGTAATGTAAGAGACTAATATAGGGTATGTGCTTAGTATACAACTGTTATAGGGTGCATGTTGAACTGCATGTGATATACCGTGCCCATACCATTCAGCTGTCCAGTGTCGTATGCGCTGACCACATGTATGCCTCATATTTATGGTCATTTACCCATAGAGTTGTGTTATGTTTATCAAATCATTGGCAAATATGTGAAGACCGACATCAGAACATAATAGCATACATTTGAATGTCAGATGTCATATCCTCCAGGATAGTTATGTGAATGCAAAGCCTACTGTGCTATCAACTGACTGAAGTGTGTTCCAGCAATATTAATGAGGTGTTACTATATGTGTAACATGCCCCCCATCAATGTGTGCTATCATCCATATGTCATGTCATAAAAGGTTGAGAGGTATGACTGAGCAGCAAGACTGTGAACACAGTGTGCCACACTGACATAGAGCAGACATGTATATCAGGTATCACCTGTGCATATGTATGTATCAGTAGGCCTAGCTGGAAGCCTCAAAACAACAGACATGTGTTGCAAAACATCAGGTACATAGGCTGTACATGTCATACATATGTGTAATCCTTGTATCAGTGCCTCAGACATAAATGTGTACAGCTACAGGTTGTTGCATTGCCTTGACACTGAAATGTGTACTAGAATAAGCATGAGTATCAGGTTGGAATCAGAGGAGTGTCCATCAGTGTTATGATGGTGTGTCCATGCCCACAACAAACATCCATATGCACACCTACATAGCTGTATGGACACAGCAATACCTGACCCATAAAACCCACCTCCACCAAGGTAGAGTAATGCCCTTTGGTGGACAGCTGCAATACACAAACCACATACTAGGTCGATAAAATGGCTGCACAGGTCCAGGTAGGACCTGGCACCAAAGTGGAAGCAATCCCACCTGCATCTGAACAAGCAAATAAGGCCACATGTGCATCACTGTAAAGATAACTACATGTAAAAAGTGGGCACACCCAACAATGCCATCTTCACAAATGTCTCCACTCTTGGAGGTGACAATACAACCCACCCTGTACTGGTGGTCAATTGGACCACATACACACACGCCATAGCTATAGGCTACCCACTGCATACAGATTGAGTGGCAACATCACCCCCCTTTCCACCCATTGGTATAGGAGAATATGCACAGCAATCATACCCCTCCCCCATCATCAGGGAGCAGGTCTGTAATGCCTAGTCAAAGGCAACAAACCTAAGTCTCCATGGGACATGATGACATCCATGTCTGCATCCTACATGAACTCAGGCAAGTGCTTTGGCTCCATTACATACTAGCCACATGAAGCCTGCAACATCCCATTTACATGGAAGATGGCCACTGTCATCCCTCTACACAAATATGAATGAAGGATGGAGGATTATGCCACTTAATGGCCCTCATTGGGGGGAAATGACGCATCAGGACCAGGAGTACAATGCAAGCTCATACTGTGCTGCCAGATCACAGGGGTATGATGTGGTTGTAAGTGGTGGTTAGTGCTGGGTAATGCTGACGTGCAGGTTCTGTGAATAACGTTGACCAATGTATGAGGTCCTGTGATGTGTTCCCCTGTTAATGTCTTCCAGGTGGCATGCACCGCAACAGGAACCCTGCATACATGGAGACAAAGAACATCGCCATCATTGATGAGATAATCCAGCACTATGGGGTGATCTTTGGTCATAGGAGACAGCAGTTGCAGGAGTGGACTGCCCTATGGGAAGACCTGGTAACCAGGGTTAACAGCATTGGACATCATAACTACACCTATGACCAGGTCAGACACAGGGCGGCTGACCTCATCCAACATGCCCGGCGAAGGGCCACTGCCATGGCCAGGGACTGTCCAGCCACAGGTAGGGGTCCTGCTATGCAGGCCCATTAACACCAGCTGAGGAGCTCCTTGCTTACCTTGGGTCAGCCAACACATGACAACTGGAACAACACACAGACATTGTGAAGGTGGGTGGCAACCAGACAACAGGTGGGGAGCGTCCAGGGCTCAATGGGCATCTATTATGTAATGTAGTGGCCAGAATGCCATCCATAGAGTATGTAGATGCATATGTCAAGTCATACTGCATTTGTGGATGGGGCTTTGTAATGCACAAAATTGCACATCTATGGTGAATGTAAGCAAACCGTGTAGTATCAGAGCTGGTTTTGTACAGATAGTGCGTATGGAGATTTCTTGTCATGGGTCACCAATATAGTAAGCATGTTAAGGGCATGCATGTTATTATGCACACAACTGTCACTCTTAGCCATATAGGGATATGTCCACATTCACTTGTGGTGGGGTTCACTACATTGCACCACAGTGTTCATCACTGGGGCCTATTTGCAGGAGACACAACAGTTCTGTAGCTGACCTCTCAACCTGTCAGTGCAAGGAATGTGGACAAGGATTGACATAATGGGAGGGCCAAAGGCCAAACCATGTGGACATCTTCTAATTATTAGTGTAAGCTTAGAATGTTGCTGGGGTAACAGGAATTGTTCTACCAAACACTCACTGGAGGATTTTGAGTCTGGAACTCAAATGTATGTCATTACTTAGTGACATCAAACCTCCGATCATCTCAATACTTTGTCAGAATAACATGGCTTCGATGAGGTACAGACCAGATATAGTAGCCAAACATCTGGTCAATCTGTGGAAATCTGTACAGTTGAGAGGTATGTTCTATAGGAGTTGCCACTGTGCTATACCAGTGATCAGAAATAATGTTTCCATGGGTGCAGTGTGTGCTAGGTGAAGGGCCATCACCTACTAACACTACTAACATATCCCAGAGGTGTATATTAGTAATAACATTAAGTGGGAATGGATGCACTGCATGATGTTGAGAGCCTGTGCACAGTGTGTATGTTGTGGTCTGTTTGTGTGTCATGCATGCCACCATTCGGATAATGTGAGGTCTGTGTAATGCCTTTGTGCCACCTCACCTGTATATGTGTGTGTGTGTGTGTGTGTGTGTGTGTGTGTGTGTGTGTGTGTGTGTGTGTGTGTGTGTGTGTGTGTGTGTGTGTGTGTGCATGTGTGCATGCATGTGTGTGTGTGTGTACCAGCAAACCTGATAGTGCAAGTAGTAATTCACATATGTTTTCTTACCCTCACAGGTGGACATGGGGATCATGGTCCCTCCCATCCAGAACCTGCTATCAGTGTCTCTGTGGACTCTGACAATGATGGCGGCCAAAACAAGGCACAGGTGGGGATGTTGGGGGGTGAATCCATGCCATTGTTTGGCATACCACTGCAGACCACTATGTTCCTGCCCACAGTTACAATACCCGCACATACCCAGTCCCCAACGGCCACAGATAATGGACAGTTGTTGGATAGTGGCATGCAACATGCTGGTGTGGTGACTATGGCAAGTATGAATGTAGATACTAGCCATAGCAGGGAACAGGTGGGGTTCCACACAGTCAGATGGACAGGGATGCTCAAAGGAGGACTGCTGCCCATCAAGCCCCTGTTGCAAATGCCACAGCAGGTGTCACCAGACACATGTTTTGGACCATCATGGAGACACAGGCACATAATGAATGCAACACCAGACAAATACTCAGGGTGTTGGATGCAACTCTTTCTGCCATGCGTGACGACCTCTGTGACCTTGCTGAACCCAACTGTTGCTATGCTGGGGTCATGGATAGATGGCTGGGTGAAGCATTGGCAATCCTCAACCTTGGAATATCTGTGCTGGATTATGTGGTTGGGGATGGCCATCAGCCCCATGGACATAGGCCAGAACCAACATCAGTTGAGGGTCCATGGGGCCAGGAATGATCACACTCCAGTAGTGTCAGTACCACCAGCAGTACCAAAGGGGGAGTGCTGTCCATACCACATCAGAAAAGGCCATGGGCATGTGGCCCTGGCTGGTCCTGTCAGGGACACAGATCCAGCAGACAGCAGTCACCATCAGGGAGTAGTGCTGCATCTGACTTTGGGCCTGGTGGTGCCACTGAGACCCCTGGCAAGACCAGTTCCTGTGTCCATGGCCAGACACAATGAATTG
>NC_056728.1:1915096589-1915149089 GCF_019279795.1 Protopterus annectens
AGGTGACAGAGACAAAGTCGGTCACCTTTTATTCAACCATAACAAGCAACTACGTGTTTGCTACTAAGGGCAGTGGACTTCATTGAAATATATAGATATATATATATATATATATATATATATATATATATATATATATATATATATACACATATATGATAAGTGGCTGAGACGTAGGTTGGCTGCAGTCCTTTTTTATCATTAAGAAGTTTTTTTGGACCTTATATTTAAGGAATCTGGATGACTGCAATAATTCAAGGGTTGTTGTGAGCAACATTTGCTGAAGTCTCTTTTTATATCTATATATCTATATATCTATATATATATATATATATATATATATATATATATATATATATATATATATATATATATATTACTGCGGTGGTGGTGCTGTGGTAGCATTGTTGCCTCACAGTAAGACGCTGTCCGGTTCGATTCTCAGCTAGAGCGTCTTCTGCGTGGACACATGCGTGAATGGGTGTACCTTCGTTGAAGGTTGTGCATCAGGGCTGGCAACTCGGCACGTAAAAATCAACTGCCAATCATTAGTGGACTAGAGATCTGCTGTGGAGACCCCTAACTGGGAAAAGCCGAAAGATGCACATATATATATATATATATATATATATATATATATATATATATATATATAAACAAATTTTGTCATCATGTTTTGCTCAGTATCAGAACTCTATTAAATAGACAGTCTGTATAAGTCAATATATGAGACTTATCGACCTCGTAGGAGATTCATTTATTTGAATATATATTTATATATTTTGGCTTATTAACAGTATTGTCTAAAAACTATTGATATATTCTGGTTTATTTGACACTATGGATATCATTGGGATATTGCAGGGCCTATCTGCTGACAGAGACAACCTAGAGGTTTTTGGTTTATAGCCATTTAAGTCCACCAATTCAACTTTTGAAAAAGAAGACCCTAAATATCTTTGTAGGTTATTATTTCAAAAACTGACTAAAAACATGAGGACTCTTAGGGCTAATATTTGGCATTTAAAACTTTTCAAAGCCTACAAGCTTAAGGATATTAAACCACAAGGTCTATGTGTCAGGATTCAACCCTTGGTGGGCCAAATTGATGACCAACTGTCTCAAGACTGGACCCAAGCACAACATAAAGCATCCATGTTTTTTGTAGATATTTTGATTTCTTACTATGAAAGAATGATTGAGACAAAGATAGAGGAGGTCACTGCTAATTGCCAAGAGGCCAAGATTTATGAGTCCGAGACTTTTTTTTTAGTAGTCATTTAACTAATTTGACCAAAGATGTATTAACATTAGAAGAACAACTTATAAAAAAGAAAACCCAGAAGTTCCAAAAACACATTGTAGATTATGAGAATGGAAAACCTTTTGTCACCCAAAAAATGTTTGTTTTTCTGATTCAGGTTTCAAAACAAATAATAGAAAAAAAGAGACCAAGAGCAATACTCAGAAAAACAGTACAGACATATAGTGGCACTTCTGAGGAGGATTCATCCTCTGCCACTGATTTAGATTCCCTTTCTACCCAAGAATCTCCAGTAGCAAAAAGGAAATCTCATGCAGACCCTTTAGGCATAAGAAACACAGGGGGGCAGAAAACATAGAAAATACAACTACACAGAACATTCAACAGCTACTAGAGAAGATTGTATCACAGTAAACAATGTACACAATATCTCTTCATACCAACTGTCTGATGTACAAAATAAAGTATTGAACAAGGGTCTAAACTTTGTACCGACTTTTGTTGTGTCCAAACATGTTTTGGTTAATGAATTGAATAATTTTTGCAGATTACTTAACCTGAAAATATTTGTTTCAGATACAACAAATACTCAAAGAGCTACTGGTTTTCAATTTGGTAAATCTAATTTTCAGCCCCCCATGGGCAAACATGTGGCCATTTTTAAGGAATGCATTCTCAAAGACTTACATTTCTCTCATGAATATCAGATGATTAGACACAACCTAACCAAAGCAGAACAACAAGCCCTACAGGATCTTAGTTCTAATCATGACATAGTCATATCACCAGCTGACAAGGGAGGTGGCATTGTGGTAATGGATTGGGACATGTACAAGGTGGAGGTGGAAAAACAATTGTCCAATCCCCGCTTTTACATACATATGGTTGTTGATCCAGCTCCTAATTTCAAAAAAGAAATAGATTATTTTCTAGACCTAGCCACAAAGGAAGGCATTATCAACCAGAAGACCTGCAGACAATTGAAGGTATCAGATCCCATTTCCCAATATTTATATCTACTTCCCAAGATACACAAAAATTCCACCTGTCCACCGGGACAACCAATTGTGTCTGGGAGGGGATCCTTGACTGAACCTTTATCTGCCTTCCTTACTGAATATTTACAACCTCTACTATCTATGGTTAGGTCTAGGTTAAAAGATACCACCCAATTCCTTAACATTATTCAGGATGCACAATTGGAACCAGATTGGTATTTATATACACTTGATGTCACCTCCCTTTATACAAGCATACCACATTGGGCTGGATTATAGGCCATTCAGTATTGGCTGGAAAAATCACAGTTATACACCCCTGGTTTCAATACACTCCTTCTATCCTTAACTGCACATGTACTAACTAAAAATGGTTTCCAATTTCAAGGTAAGGCATACTGGCAGGTTCGTAGCACAGCAATGGGAGCATCTTTTGCTCCTATTTATGCTGATTTGTTTATGGGCTTTTTGGAGGAACCGTTAATATACGATGATAGTCATAATCTTTTTCTCGATCAGCTGGATATTTGGAGACATTATTCGGATGATTGTTGGATGGTGTGGCGGGGTGATCAATCATATGTGCATGAATTTATCCACTATCTTAATAAGAACAAATGGGGTATTCAGTTTACATTACACATTGAGTACCAGCAAATTATATTTCTGGATGTCACCATCACCAGACAGGATGATCATACTTTACAGACTCAGGTACATAGGAAATTTCCAGAATACAACACCCTATTACATACTTCTAGTCATCACCCTCACCACATCATCAACAACATTCCAAAGTCATGATATCTATGCACTAAACTTATATGTTCCTCTGAACAAAGCCTTCAAGCATGCCAACAGGATCTAACCAACAGATTGCTTACCAGAGGATACTGTAAGAATTGTATCTCTTGGACTATAACCCAGGTGGATCAAATAGATAGATCTCAACTTTTAGAATATAAGGACAGAACTAGTCATGTCAGTACAAGGAAATCACAACCCATTAGGCTAGTGACCACATTTGGGGCCAATCCGTATAGCTTCAAAAATATTATCAACAATCATCGGGACATTTTGTTGGCCCATGACCAATTGAATGGAATATTTGACTCTTTATGTTCATTTTCTTATCGAAGAGGTAGAACAATAAATTCACATTTAACTCACTATAAACACCATAACCCACCTATCACTTTACAAAAAACTTTATTTGGTGATATATTAACAGGTTGTGTTCCTTGTGGTCATTGTAGTGCTTGTTCACACATATTTCAAACCAAGGAATTTACTAGTTGTAATACATCTAAACTTTACCAAATAAGATGTTTTGGCAATTGCAGTAGTGATTGGATCATCTATTTAGCCACCTGTATCTGTTCTTCATTTTATGTTGGACAAACATCCAGACCTTTTAGACACCGTATCAGTGAACATCTAAGTGAAATTAGAAATAAAAGAATCTCAAACGCTCTTTACAAATACACTTTAGTACATAAAACTGCTAAATTTACTTTTACCATTATTGATAAAATACAAATGAATAGGACAGCCAAAGCCAGTTGGCATAATATATTAAATAATAAGGAATCCTCTTGGATAATCAGGCTAGGTGCTCTATTTAGACCAGGCCTGAATGAGTTAAGCTAATTTCAGCTTTGGATTATTTTATTACTGTTTGACTACTGACTAAACACTCTAATTAAGGTATTAAGCCCTTTTGGCTAATTTATGCACATATATATATATATAAGCAGGAATTAGGGTTTGCTCTAAATATACTTTTTGCACTGAAGAAGGCTTGAACTTTCAGCCGAAACCGGTTTGCTGTGGATATTTTATTTATGGAGCTTGTCACAATAAATTTTCAAGATTTCCATCTTTCCTTTGTGCTGGATTTCATTTTCTGACTTTTGTTAATTATGGTTTAATCCGTGCACTCAGTCTACCCTGCGTATTTTTGGTTCAGTCTGTTAGGACTCAGATTAGAACCACTATCTATCTAGTTATTTGTATTATAGTTTTATACAGTTATTGCATGCATCACAGAACTTATAGGATAAAGACCATTCTAAAGGTACTTCTAAGGTGAATGACATTGGCAGATCTTGTAAAGTAGGGCAATGGGAAGTGTGCTGGATGGGAATAGCCTAAAACTCTGATTAATACACACACACAGCAAGACTGAGATTAGAACCACTACCTATCTAGTTATTTGTACTATAGTGTTATGCAGTTATCGCATGCACCACAGAACTTATAGGCTGGAGATCTGTCCAAAGGTCCTTCTAAAGTAAATGACATCAGTAGATCTTGTAAAGTAGGGCAATGAGAAGTGTCCTGGGTGGGAAAGCCCTAGAACTCTTTTTCCTACACACACACACACACACACACACACACACACACACACACACACACACACACACACACACACACACACACACACACACACACACACACCCTGCAGGACTGAGATTAGAACCACTACCTATCTAGTTATTTGTACTGTAGTGTTACACAAGTATTGCACATGCCACAAAATGTATAGGATGGAAACCACTCCAGAGGTATGTCTAAGGTGAATGACATCAGCAGATCTTGTAAAGTAGGGCAATGGGAAGTGTCCTGGATGGAAAGGCCTAAAACTCTTATTCCTACACACACACACACACACACACACACACACACACACACACACACACACACACACACACACACACACACACAGTAGGACTGAAATTATGAAATTAGAACCACTTCCTATATAGGCATTTGTGCTATAGTCTTACACAGGTATCGCATGTACCACAGTACTTATAAAACAGAGACTGCTCCAAAGATACTTCTAAGATGAATGACATCAGCAGATCTTATAAAGTAGGGCAATGGAAAGTGCCCTGGGTGGGAAAGGCCACTTAATACTTAAACCTACAGACACACACACACTCACACATACACACAGACAGTGGCAGGTGATGTGATATGATAACCCTCACCTCAGTACTATTACACAATGGAGCTCACCTTCATGCTGACATGTGCAACTGGTTACAACTGGTATGTCACTGTCCTCAGCAGGACATCACTCTATGCCATTCAGGTATCCATGTGTATGTGACTCATTCGGTGTTTGTCCCTATGTGTTTCTCTCTCTATCACTGTCTGTTTCACACTTCCCCACGTCTATGTGTGAGTATGCTTGACATAGTGTCTGTTGTCCATATATATGCCTGTCTATCACATGCAACAGATGCAGATATATAACATATGGGCCACCTACTGCTAGCTTAGGGTAATCCTATCTGATGAGTGTGTGTAGGGACATTAAGATGCACATAGTGGTGGTACACAATGACATATATGCACAACGTAGTTATATAGTCTGACATGGGTCCCAACATGGCCTGTGATTCTCTAAGTGTAGGAGCATGTGTGAGCTTCTACGGTGAGAGTGGGAGTCCATTCCAAAGATAGATGTACTCTGGTCCAGGGTTTTGTGTGCTACAGCCATACCTCTCAAAAGTAAACAAGACGTTCCTACAGGTACTGGGTTTGTTTTAGCAGCCATTTTCTGACATATCTGAAGTCTGACACTGCAATGTATTGTGTCATTACCTAGTGACAGACATCTTCAGATCATCACAGTGCTTTACCAAAGGAATACAAGATGTATGATGCATAAACCAATATTATGAGCTCAACTATATACATTCTTGCCCAAAACTGATAGTTGATAAGTCTGGCTATAGCCGCTTGACTGATGAAGCTGAGTAAACAGTCCAGCAACTTGGTGATATACTGGCTGGGGATCACCTCTTTGTGTGGTATTCTTTCTACATGAAACATCATATCCTGGTGTGGCCATACCTCTCAACTGTAAATTGTTTGCCAGATTGTGTGGGTGTTTGTCTAGAAGTTTCATCCAGTCTGCATAAACTTGTGTTTTTATGGCAAGTTAGTTGCATATAATTGAGGAGTGACATTAAACATAATGACAGACATTAGTTTTTTAGACTTCACAACCTTCAGACAATTCCTGCTAATGCACAACCCATTATCCTACTAACTTTGTCAGTATGTAAGGACAATATTTACAGCATGTGCCTATCATTGTGCCTTTGGCCCACTTATATTTATGACCTTGTCCAGATGTCTTGCTGTCAGAGGTTGAGAGGTATGGGTATGGGTATAGAGTGCATTCTACTGTGCAGAAATGTCCATTATATGTGTGGTATATTCCACATAGCACTGTGACTTCAAGGTATGTCAGTGGCAAAGCATAACAGAGTAATGTTGTGAACCAGTGACAGACAGTTATGTATAGATTGATAGATTTCTTTGACATTAGTAGGTTACAGGCCCTGAAGCCCTTAGAACCTGCACAGACAAGAGTGTAGCCCATGTTACATGTCAGCACACAGAGCTCCTATCCAGCAGGGAGTCAGGTGGGATCACAGTACTGTACTTTGTATTTCTCGTGCAGTTATACACAGAACACATCACTAGGGGCATTGAGGCACTTGTCCTGCTGTTGACAGGGAGTGTATTCCACAGATTGGTACACATATTTGTCACACCAACTAGCCATACTGATATCACAGCCCAGGCTGATGATGCGCCTACAGGTTGATGGAGTGGGCCTTGAGTTCCAGATGTGCAATAGTCCCATCAAGGCAGGGTTTGGATTGCTTGATATGCCAGACAGGGGTCACCTCAGCAGACTCTGTATGGAACAGGGTAGAGGGACAGTGCTGTTAGCCTATCTGTGTAGAGTAAGTGTTCGGGGTTTGGGGTAAGGACTTATTGTTTGCAAGACCCTGGTTTGTGGAGTCTACATGGTCTGTGGTGTGTGGGCTTGTGGAGTTCTCATGTGATTTTGCCTCTGAGGTGTCCATTGTTTGGGTTTTGTTTTGTTGTGGATCTCCACTTACATAGGTGTGTGTTGTGTATTTGCAGGTGATGTTTACTGACTCCTTACAATGCATGGCACCTATGTTACTGTACAACCTGTTCTGGTGTGCACTTTTTCCATCTGTCTGACCAGTGGTTCCCCTTCACCTTATGTGTGTCTTGTTGTCCTTCTATAGTCCACTCACAGGCTTTGGTCACAGTGGCTGCTATGTATTTGCAAATCTGATGTGGCTGAGGTACATGCCATTACATTGCACACAGGGTTGTGGACTTCACACCTCTGAGTGAACCTATTTAGCAAGTTGTCCATTATTGCACCAGTCCATTTGCTATGGTCCTTAGATGGTTTGTGTTGCTATATGTTATTATGAGGCTACATGTGGGCCTAGCTGTCATACCATCACAGATTGACATCTGGACAGTCCCAAATATGCCAGTCAGACAAAGGCCCACACATGGGGACAGGGTGTTAATAATGTTCTGCCAAACACAGACATTTGGGAGACCTGTGTGGTAATTGCTTGTTTGCTCTTATGTGTTTGATGTCTGCTTCCACACTGTCTGCCATTGCTGTTTTGACATGACCCTTTCTTGTTTTGCAAATAGTTGGCAGACAACTGCTATGTTAAGACATGCAGAACAGCTATACAAGGCATACTTGAGCTCATTCTGTGACAACCTGTGTCATTCCAGGGGCATGGCTGTTGACCAGTGACATGTCAGTGCTGACACAGAAAGGTGTCAGTCTTTTATACAGTGGCAGTACACTGACCTTCAGGTCCTTGCTTTCTTACTAAGCTCCATACCTCTCAACGTCTGAGAGCCACACATCTGGACAAAGCCATAAGTGATTGGAGAACCATTTTTAAGTATTGGCTTTACAAACCTATACAGGTGATTCAATAACAGGTTTTGCATTAGCATGCATGTATCTATATGTTATAATGTCTAAAAGTACAATCTGTCATTATTTTCTGACCTTAGTCTTGCATAATTTGCCAATATATTGCCAGACAACCACTATTTCATGTTATACAGATGACAATTATGATGCAAACCTCTGGACATTCTGCAATAGGTCTGTACAGTTGAGAAGTATGGTAGGCACTGTGTAGGTTACTCCAAGCTGTGTACTGTCCATATGTGTGGCCCCCTGTCCATAACCTGTAAAGCTTTCCTGCATTAACAGACATTGACATCTGGACAGTGTGCACTACTCCTACTGTAGCTGTAGCTGACATACAGAATACTTGGAACTACAGCTTGTGGAACATGGCTCTGTCAAAGATAGCACTGTACCTAGGCCACTACAGCGCAACAACCAGGAGTAAGTGCTGGCCACATCTTGACAGTACTAACCACACATATACATAGGTCATTGACCCCTGTATATTGTGGATATACAGGTTATTATGTTGATTGGGGCAGCCCTGTCAATGTGTACTCTGCTACTATTTTCCTGCAAACATACATGCTACTGCATTTCTACGAGAATATGGCTGGGAGGCACACCTGTCAACTGCACACATTTGCACAGACTGTACTGATATTTGAATTACATTTTGGTTCCATTTAGCATAGTATTGTGCCCTGTCTTGGAGACTAGAAGCATATCACTAAAGACCACAGGTCAAACTGTAATGACATACATTTGAGCTTCAGACTTCTTACTCTTCAGAACCTTAATGCAACTGCAAGATCTGCTGTGCTATCACTATGTATGTCTGTAGGGGTTTATTTCATCATTGTCTCCATTTGTGGGCTTTTGCCAGACATTTCTTTGCTGGTTGAGGCTAAAGGGTGTGTATGGGGCCCCCACACTGACATCCATGCATGTGACCTATGGGCCCCAAGTTAGTTGGCTTTCCACATATACTGCAGTGGGATTTGTCACCTTGGGTACTACTACATCATGTGGCAGAGGCCAGTATTGGGCAAACATTTCCTGGTATCCCACATAGCTGTCAGTTGTCTGCTGCTATCCCAGTAGGCCACCCCATTCACTTGCATGCATGCAGCAATCCAATAGATATGGTTCCAGAACATAGTACTGCATTCATTTATTGTTAAAAAGGCTGACCTACCTTGTGCCTGCAGCAGTTGTGAGGATGGTGCTTGAGGGCTGCCTATGCCAGATGCATGTAATACACTGCCTATACCCGATAAGTTACAGGTAGTGTGATGTGTGTGTCATCCATTTTACTGTGTGTGTGAGTCAGAGAGAGGTGTCAGTCCCTGGGTCCCTACAGTGTCAGTGTGTGTGCTAAGAGTTGCCTCTTTGCCAAAGCCAGGGCATACTGGGCACACCTCAGTCTGCCTACAGAAGCTGGCTCAAGGGGTTCCTTCTCTGAGTCCCTCTGTGCCTCTGGGGACCTTGGCAATGGTGGGGGGCTGTGTGGTCCTTTCCAGTGCTGTTTCTGCTGCAGCTGTTTCTACAGGATCATATTATGTAGCATGGTACATACTATAAACATGTGTGCACATGTGGCTGGAGAGTAATTCAAGGATCCACCAGATAAGTCAAGGTAGCGGAACTGTGACTTGAGCATCCCAAACACATGCTCTATAAAGATCCTGGTTTGTATGTGTGCCTCATTCTGGCATTCTTGAGTGAGTGTGTGTGCATTTCTGATGGGTGTCATCATCCATGGCTCCAGTGCATAGCCAGAATCCCCCACCAGATGGCCATATGGGATGTCTGCCCTGGCAAGTCACTGATACAGCTTTGAGGAATGCCAGATGTGAGAGTCGTGATAGCTTCCAGGGCTGCTACCACACACATTCATGATGATGTCCTGAGCATTGCACATGACCTGGCAGTTGATGGAGTGGAAGCCCTTGCGCTTTATGTAGACCCTACCCTGTTCACCGGGTGGTGCTTTGATGTGGATGTGAGTGCAGTCTATGGCACCCAGTACCCCTGGGTAGTCTGCTACATGGTGGAAGAGGCACATATTGCTCAGCCTCTCCTCATGGGTGCTGGGGAAGTAAATGTGCTCAACAGCATGTGGTAGCATGGCATCCAGGAACTGGTGGAGTACCCTGGTTGCAGATGTCTGTGAGACCCCCATGATGTCTCCAGTAGGTCATTGTAAAGTACCTGTAGCTAGTATTCCTAAGGCTACACATACCTTGGTATCCACTGGGATCTGTTGGCTCTGGGTCTGAGATGAGGGTGGCACAGCTTGATGAGATGCTGAAGTATGTCCCTGTCCACCTTGTAGCATTCAACTATCTTCAGAACATGTAACCCCTGGTAGGTTACTCTGAGTCTGAACACTTCTCCTCCTCAGTCTGGGGCGGTTGCCAGCATTATCCTCTTCACCACCCTCAGCCTCTAGCACGTACTGATGTATCAATGCAACAGCAGCCCCTAACATTTTGTTGGTTAAAATTCTCCCGAATATGTACACCAATGGTGCAGAGTTTGTGGAAAAAAACAGACTGAAGGGTGTTTGCATAGTTTATATTGTTGTGCTGCAGATGCTGCCTGTATGATTGGCTGACTATGATGCATTCCACCTGCCAGCTATGTTATTTGCACTTGATTGCTTTTATTCTGCTATTTCCCATTTTTTTTCCTTCTAATTTCCACCCCTTTTAAGCCCTGGTGCATACCGCACAAACCAATGCCCTAATGTAAACAGTTCTGTTATTTCCATTCTTTTTTTTTTTTTTGTTAGACCCGGTGTGTGCCACGCAAACCTGTTTAGTAAAGTAAACACTTTGAAGCAGAACTGGCCTTCTCCTTGATACGAACATGACGGTCTTCATTTCATGGAATAAGTCAATACAGCCTCATATACACCCCCTTGCTTAGCTCTGCTTAGCTAAGCCAAAATGGGAGCCGTGGAGCTCCAATGTGCTTAAACCAAGCATTACACACCCCCTTTTCATGTCAGCTGCTTCTCCTGCTTACACCACTGCCTTATAGCTCCTACACAGTTAGGTGCAGCCAGACAATGGTCTCCCATTTAGTGATGCAGTGAAATCTGCTCATTTGCATATCCCACTGCCTTAGTCCCTAGTTACACCACTATACCAGAGCCTTCCTCCTTAGCGACCAGTGTTTTTTGATTCTGCATGCCATAGACTATAATGCCAAAATGCAGATTTCACTTGAAATTGTCTTCTCACATTTTTTTATTTTCCAGCACAATCCCGTTTGCGTGCTGCTGCACTAGGCTAAATTGCTGAAATCGACCGAAAAAAAAACACTTTCATTTGTATAATTTTGCAACTATTTTTCATGGCAATTGATATATTTTTGGCCATTGGCATGCCTAATAATTATAAAACATACTTTACTTTGAGCTGTCATGCCTCTGTTTTGATTTTTGCAGAAATGTACTCAGTTACTAAATACATTGCTGCACCTCACACGGATGCCTGCCTGCTTAGTGAATTGCTAATTGACCTCATTTGCTTGGTTTTCACAAGCAAATGAGGTAATTAACATTATTCAGTGGTATCCATATAAGAATAGTGCTAGCAGGCTTGTGCATGCCCCCAGTCTTGTTTACTGGATCGTTGGGAGGCCATATTCCATGCAGCAGCTGCTGTACTATTCAGACATGGGACTTTAGTGTTATTGAATCCCGGGGCATGTGTTATTCTTTTTATTCTCAAATTGCCTTTGTACTCTGATGATGAGCTGATACCTGATTTTTTTCCCAACATTTATTTTATAATTTTTCAAATTACTTATTTCACAAAACCGTAAAAGAGCAATAGATTGACATTACCATATAATAGAAAACACCTTGATCTATCAACAACAGATGTGTACACTTTTACCTCTTATCTTAAAATTACAGAATATTAATTTTAAAGGAACAAGGGAAGAAAAAGGATAAATTAATTTGTAGATGTATTCAATTAAAGAATTAAGAGGGGTACAAGATTAGAAATGAGTGGTTGATACAGGATAAGTCTAACCAGACTTTGTACGATTATTTACATACAGTGCTACAATTAGTTAAATATTAAATATATTACAATGAAAAACTCCTACAAGTACAGCAGGTGCACAGCCCTAAAATACAAGATCCACAAAAAACACACAGGCTAGCACTCAAAGGCATAAGGTGCCTAAATATAAAAATATTTTAATAAAGCATATATAGGCAAAACAGACCAGTTTGGGCCCAAAAGTTATTAAGCCTTCCTCAGTATAAAAGTGTAAGCAACAAAAACAAACCTATTATACTTAAAGATCATCACATGATACAGTAAGAGTCTCCATAACTGGTTGGTTATAAATGCTCATTAAGACCCGGGGGGGTAATCCTCCCAGCTTAATAATCCATTTTTTTCTTAATTGTTAAGCATGTCATGCCAACCATCCTGTCAATAATGGTAAACCTAAAAGATGCTGTAGAATGGGTCAAGGAATGTTTGTATAATGCATTAATGTTTTTTTTTAATCTAATATCACTTAAGTGTTCAGATATCCTTATCCTTGCTGGGTGAGAAGTCTGTCCTATGTAAAAAGTGGAACACGTACAAGTAGCTAGGTAAATAACCCAATCGGTTTCGCAGTTGGCAAGAAACCTGATGTCAAAAACCCACCCAGTATTCTTACTAGTGAACTGTTTGGACTTAACCACCCTGATACAGTGAATACAATGACCACATGGATAACATCCCTGCAACAAATCACCAGTTAAAGTAGTTTGTAATAATTCCCCTGAAGTTAACCCCTGTTTATAGTGATTAAAATAGGATCCCGTGGTTTTACCCCATACAGTAAGAAAATTGGCATTTATCTTTTAAAAAGACAGATAATCTATCATCCGCTAACAATATATTCCAATGTTTGTTGGCTATGTCTAACAGAACATCGGTATTGCGTCCATAGATGGTAATCAGTCTAAGTTCAGATGATCCTGGTTGCAGTCTATCCCTGTATGCCAAAAGATCATTCCTGTTAATGGAAGATACAAAATTACTGGCTGAAAGTATAGTGCCTGTTTTCTTCCCATGGGATTTGAAACTATTAACAAGGTCCAAATTGTAACTTTCATATTTTTGAGGATGGGCACAAATGCATCTAATGTGCAAAAACTGTGATTTCAGGATGTTATGTGTAACATGGGGTGGGTGAAAGCTGGAGGTGTGTAATAATGAGTTATGTTGTGGATACTTGTGGAAGACTTGGGTATCCAGAATATGATCTAAATTCCATTTGATGAGAACATCCAAGAAAGTGATTTGATGAACATCATAAAACTGGATCCCCTACTTATTGTCGTTAATGTATTCCATAAATTCACACAAATACCCCTCATCAGCTTTCCAAACCATCCAGCAATCATTGAGGTAGCGTCTCCACATATCAATTTCCCCAAGGTATAGGTTCTGAGTTACATCATATATTAACTGCTCTTCCACATAGGCCATAAATAGATTGGCATATATGGGGGTGAAAGACACCACCATAGCCATACCCTGAAACTGCCAAAAACATTTCCCAGGATAATAAAAAGTGTTCTTGGTAAGAACATGTTTGGCAAGGCCAATAAGAAATGTATTGAAGGCTGGTGGATAGAGCTCGGCTTGATAAAGCCAATGTTCAAGAGACAACAAGCCCACCCAATGGGGAATATTTGTATACAGAGATGCTGCATCAAGGGTGCATAACAACAACCCCGGCTCAAGTTGGATATCCAAAATTAACTGCAAGAATTCAGTTGTTTCCTGAATATGAGCTCTGACATATTTAAGAAGCGGCCGAAGATGTAAAGTCAAAAAAATGTGACAAGGGTTCAGTAACCGATCCACACCCAGATACAATTGGTCTATCCGGGGGGGTCCTTTAGGTTCTTATGAATCTTTGGTAACAAATATAAAAATTGATGCCTGGGGTCAGGAACAGTGAGATGGTACAAAGTGGATTGAGGAATAAACCTTTCATCCCTAGCCAACAAAAGATATTGATCAATTTCCTGTTTAAATTTCAGACCAGGGTCCAAAAGCATGTACATATAGTACCGGCCATTGTTCAATTGCTTCCGAGCCTCGGCAACATATTTTCACCAATCCATGACTACTATTGCACACCCTTTGTCAGCTGGTAAAATGACAAAATCCCGATTTTGTTGTAAATCACAAATAATTTATTGTTCAATCCTCGAAAGGTTATGTGATTTAATCTGAAACTCCCACGACTGAAAATATAGATCTTTGAGAACCATGTATTGAAATAAGTGAACTAAAAAGAAAGAAAAAAGTGGATTATTAATCTGGGAGGATTATTTCCCCCGGGTCTTAATGAGCATTTATAACCAACCAATTATGAGGACCCTTATTGTATGATGTGATGATCTTTAAGTATAATAGGCTTGTTTTTGTTGCTTACACTTTTACACTGAGGAAGGTTTAATAACTTTTGGGCTGAAACCAGTCTGTTTTGCCTATATATGCTTCATTAAACTATTTTTATATTTAGGCACCTTATGCCTTTGAGTGCTGGCCTGTGTGTTTTTTGTAAATACTAGATATACACAAGATTACTAAAAGCCAGGGATATATTGACATCCCTCCAGATTCAACAAACATCTGTTCAGAAATAAATTATTCCTGCATGGAAGGGACCATTTGTGGCCAGCACAGCAGTGCACCATGCATATGTATGAAGGCGCACTTCTGTGTGGTAATACGTACACGGGAATGTGTACGAGTGCAGGAGGTGTGTTTGAGAGCAGTGATCTCACAATACACATGCCCCCTGCACACCAGAATTGCTGTATGGCAATTTAAAAAGTGCGAGATCGCTCATTACCCCTCTTAACCCGTTAGAGTAAGAAATCTGGACAAAGCCATAAGGGACAACTCTGAAATATTGCAATAACGAACTTAGAAAGTGAGTGGAATAAGAAATTTTGAGTTAGCATGAAATTTGTGAAGAGTTTGAAGACTAAAACGCACACCTCACAACCCGTTAGAGTAAGAAATCTGGACAAACTCTGAAATATTGCCATTACCAACTTAGAAAGCTGATAGAATAACAAGTTTAGCATTAGCATGAATTTTCTGAAGGGTATGAAGTATAAAATGCAAATGTCTGTCATTACTGTCAAACTTCAATCTTTAATGATGTGCCAGAGAGCCACAAGTTTATGAAAAGTGGACCAAGAATATAATGCAAATATACGGACATACTCTGAAAAGTTATATGTCATCAATATTTGTAAAGCACAGTCCCCAACAAATAAATCCTTTTTTTTTCACATCTGCAATAAAGTTTAAGCGTAGCTCTGAGGGTGTGCTCGTTGTTTAGCTATGCTTATCCCAGCTGAAACGGCATGATAAGTTAAATAGCAGTAGACATCCAACATAAACAGTAGTGCAATATTGTATTGGTTAGAGTGTATGCCTTCTATGTAGTCATTCATGGTTTGAGCCTCACCAAAGCCATTTCACTTTTGTATGTGAAATCATTACAATTTTAATTTATTTGTATATTTATGTAGGAAGTAACTTATATTTCTCAACCAGAGTAGTGTATTAGGCCCAGATGTGAATATATATATATATATATATATATATATATGTATTAATATATATTATATATATATATATATATATATATATATACATATATATATATATATATATATATATATATATATATATATATATACATATATATACATATATATATCTACATATATACACTTCCCGGCCCTTGTTCTTCCAGCAACCAGTTAAGTCACCGACGTGGGACCACCACCCAGGACCCTGTGCACTTTCCCCAGCCACAGCAAATTATCACTAAGCCATGTAGAAAAAGAGTGTGAGTTTATCATAAAAGAGTTATGAAGACTGTAGAAGAAAATGGTTAAGTATTCACGGGCCATGGTGCTCAATTATGACTTATATATGTGTAGATGCTTACATAAATATAGCATTGCAGGCGTTTATCTTGTGAGGTAAGCGTTGTTAACCATGTACATTACACAATTAGGCGCAATTACTTACTGTGGCGCTTTCATCTTTACTTAAAAGTCAGGCAACAGTATGTAGCCCGATGTAATCTGCCTTGATGCAGCAATCAATCTATATATACATAAAGAAATACCCAACCTTAGCCTGACGAAACCATAGACCATGCAGTACCCATATAACCATACTCACAGCAGTTAACCAATAAGCCATTTGAGCAGTAAGATGGGATGAGAGGTATAAGATATCATATAGAACACATATATCTACATGTATTGTATATATATAATATATATATATACAATATATATATATATATATATATATATATATATATATATATATATATATATATAGTAGGGTCAACATCACTGGTATGATAGCAGGAATGTGAGTACTAAATGATAGACCATACTTAACCTCTTACTGCATGATATCTGGACAAAGCATGGTATATAAGTGGAGGACAGAGGCCAAAACAAAGGGCCATATTTGAAATATTGCTGTTATACACTGTGAAGGTTGCTAGTGTTACAGGACTGGTTGCAACATACTCTTTCTGAGGAATATGATGTCAGAAACACAAATGGATGTTGCCATGTTCTGATGGCAATCAACAGAGAGAATGCCACTGATTTGTCAAGGACAACACCTGTGTGGGGAACAGACAAAACATAACAGCCAAGCCTCTGGCCATCATGTGGATAGCCCTGCAGATGAAAGCTATGCAGAGAGACTGCATTCCATACAAAACTAGCATGGACACACAAACCCTGTAAAACTAGTAGTATTCAAAAGATATAACAGCATTACTCACACTCTGTCCCCAGGTCTGGAACCTTATACAAACATGTAGTTGTCCTGTGTCCACAAGTCTTGTTGTAAGAGGCTTTCCTACCTGCTGTATGTAACACTGCTGCCCCCACATATGAAAGATGTCTTCCATTCAGGAAAGGTATAGGGACAATACCCACATGATGTAGTCATTTATAGTAGTGGGTTGCTATGACATTGGCTATTGGAAGAACTGCATAGCTGCCTGCATGCAATTAGCAAGTGGGGAACACCAATTGGTGCAGAGGCCATCACCTGATCATGAGCATCACCTATAAAAGCCATGCTGCAACCTATTCAAACCAGCTTGATCCTTGTAGTGGAGAGAGAAAGAGATAGAGAGAGAGAGAGAGACAGAGAGACAGAGAGAGAAAAAAATAATCAAACAAAACAAGGAAGACATCAACTGGAACACAGAAGAGAGCATAATAATAAAACAGGTATGTGAAACATGAAATGTAATTGAATGTAGTACTTGGTCTTTAATAATGGAATAGATGATTTTGAAAGATTTATATGTGCCATTAAGACTTGCTGTAATGATGTCCTGCTGAACAACTGCTATGGACATAGCATCTGAATTTGTCTGCAGTGGGCCATACCTGTCAACTGTGCAGATCTTCACATAGGGCCGGATTCATGATGGCTTGCACAGAGTCTAAGAGTAGAGTAAGACTCCATGCAGCCATCATGTCCGATGAGCGATCCAGGAACAGCCTGTAGGGGCGTGTAAGAGAGCTCCTAAAATGGCTCTTATACGGACAGGGCTGGGACATGCAAATCACCTCAACTGCAGGCGAAAGGCATGCAAATGAGGTAGATTTGCAATTCAGGAAACCCGAACCTGTCTGAGTAAGAGCAGTGTTATTTGCAGAAATGTACTCAGTTGACAACTGAGTACCATTCTGCAAATAGCAAAACGGAGCCGTGACAGCTCCAAATAAAGGTTGCATCCAGTGCAGGAAGCATGGCAATAGACAAATATATGGCCATTGGAAATGTTCCCTGATGCAAAATTAAAATAAAAATTTTTTTTTACGGTGATTTCCGATGTTTAAGCATAGCGCAGCACCGCGCAAACAGGCTGTGCTCTAAAAACCAGAATACTAAAAATTATAACCCACAAATGTGGATTTTATAGAAATTGTTAATGTACAATGCAAGGGAATGGCAGGCTGAAGACAACATGGCCACCAAGTAGAGGTTGCTAAGGGGGGAAGCTCAGTCTAAGACATGTAACCAAGCATTAGTAGGCAATCCTATGTAAATGAGTGTTAGGATAGTGAATCGCTAGTTTACATAGCAAATGAGCACAGTCAGTGGAGTGTAGAAGTAGGATATGAGGAGTAACAGAGTAGAAGATAGGTGACATCATGAGGGGGGTATGTTCGAAAGAAGTGAAGCTCATTGGAGCAGAGTGGCATGTGTCCGCTGTCAGTTAGACATCATGGAAAGAGGTGTGTCAACAGGTAGGCTAGGGGAAGTCAATAAATGGAAGGTGTATACCGTGGATAACACCAAAGTTTCTTGCTGAGCTTGCATGCACGCGTGTTAGCACGTGTAAATGCGAGTAAGACAGAGTGCACACGTGTAAGTGTGAGTGCGCGTGTTTAAGCCAGAGTAAGCATGTATAAGGCTGTTTAAAGAGTTGAAAGCATGTTTGTGTTGGTGTGCGTGCGTGTTAACCCGGATAAGCAACGTTTAGTCCGTGTAAGCATGTATGCGCGTGTGTTAGCTGCTGTGAACATGTTTGTGCTTGTGTGCGTGGCGCTTCCCCCTGAGGAAACATAAAGGGAAAAGGAAACACAACAAATAGTAGGAAGCTACCAGGGAGTACTAGCAGAGCTAGCATGTGAAAACAATCAGAATCAGGCAATTACACAGGCAGTACACAAACCCAGCCCAGCCTAGCACTTAAAACTCTGCCAACAGAAGTCCATTATGTTTCTCACAACAGACACTGCAGTAAGCTAATAGAAGTGAAAATTGAAAAAGCTTTACTGAGACAAAAAAATGTTATGGGCTGCCATTGCTGTTATAAGGCGATATATGCAACATGCTGAGGGTGGTGACAATGAAAATGCTGCTGGGCAACCCACAGTGAGGAGACGGAGAAGAGTGTATAGGCCCAGGGTAACCTACCAGGGGCTACATGAGCTGGAGATAGTGGAGTGCTATAGAGTGGACAGAGACCTCCTGCAGCAAATTGTTGAGCTGTGCAGGCCACGCCTCACACACAGAACCAACATAGGGGAACCCATCCCAGTGGAAACCAAGGTATGTGTTGGCCTAAGAATATTAGCAACAGGTACCTTCCAGAGACCAACTGGTGATATGATGGGGATATCGCAGGCATCAGCATCCAGGGTACTACACCAGTTCCTGGATGCCATGTCAGCACATGTCGGTGATCATGTATATTTCCCCAATTCCCATGAGGTATTGGCCAGCAATATGCATCTCTTCCAGCAAATAGCGGAATACCCTGAGGTAGTGGGTGCAATAGACTGCACGCACATACCCATCAAAGCACCATCCGGCAAGCGGGGTAGGGTCTACTTCAACCGCAAGGACTTCCCCTCCATCAACTGCCAGGTCATGTGTGATGCCCAGGGCATAATACTGAATGTGTGTGCAGGCTGCCCTGGAAGCTACCATGATTCCCATATCTGGCATCTGACGCAGCTGTACCAAACATTTGCCAATGGGGACATCCCACATGGTCACCTAGTGGGGGATGCTGGCTATGCACTGGAGCTGTGGCTGGTGACACCCATCAGAAATGCACACACACCTGAACAGGAATGCCATAATGAGGCACACGCACAAACACTTGAGCATGTGTTTGGGCTGCTCAAGTCACGGTTCTGGTGCCTGGACACATCTGGTGGAGCCTTGCAGTACTCACCAACTACATGTACCCAAATTGTCATGGTATGTGCTATGCTACATAATATGATCCTGTGAAAACAGCTGCAGCAGGACCAGCATAGGCCTGGGCCAAACAGCCCCCCACCATTTCCAAGGCCATCACAGGCAGAGCATGTTTCAGAGGAGGATCAACCTGAGCCTGCCCCAGTAGGCAGAAGGAGGCATGCCCAGTATGCTTCGGCCTTGGCAAAGAGGCAATGCATAGCAAATACACTGGCTCAGTAGGAACTCTGGAAATGATACCCCTCTCTGACTCGCACATAAAATAAAAGGGATGTCTAAGTTGACACTACCTGCTTCCAAACATGTGCAGGGAGTGTAGTATGTGCATCTGACATAGGCAGCCCTGCAGCACCACCTGAGGCATGAATGCCATGTGTTAAGCAATATAAAGCAGTGATAAACAACAATTACTACCATGTAGTATATGCAACCAAAATTGCACACACCAACTAGCACAACTGTGGTCAATGTTCAGTAATATTGGGCAACGTCCAGCAATGTTGGTGAATATTGAGCAATGTCGGACAAGCCTGGTCTAAGTAGGGCATAGCTGAACAAAAGTCAACATGCTCATATTTGCTTAACAGGCCCTTAAGCAGTCTGGTCTGCTCAGTATGAAAATATAAAGCAGTAATGGGCCTCGAACCCAGGATACTGTGCACTATAGCTAAAGTACTGAACCACTAAACCACGACACTATTGCAGTGGTCCACCTGTATGATGGAATGTTGATAAGTCTATGCAAAGTATTCCATGGAAACACTGCAGGCACAGCATAATCCTTGTTGAGTTATGACACAAAGGTGAGTCCTGCAGTGAAAGCAGAACCTGACTTCCAACACACACAGTATAAATGTTAATATTGGTCATGTTCGCACACATCAGTAAATGTAGTGGACCTCAGATGGCAACATACTGAAGGTTCACACTGGGCATGCTCACAGACTTGAATAAATGAGACAAATGTCAGGAAACAAAACATGTAATGTCAGAACTGGGCATGCTCACACAGGTTATGTCTGAGTGCAGCAGTGGGCCATGCATATCTGGCAGTTGCATGTGTTAAACCAGGAAACTGTCACTATACAGCAATCCACCCTGTGCACACAGTTATATGACAACAGACACATCTATAATTTAGTGGAACCCTGACATAATCAAATATGTTCTGCAGATACTGAAGTTCTTCATGGAAACTGGTAAAGCAAAGATGATAAAGACCTGCAAACAGTATCAGCAATAAACATTGTGCATCATGAACATAAGCATAGGTTCAGAGGTAGATACTAGGCTATCTGCCATAGGGCATGTACAAACCTATCCAGAGTGTGTTTGGCATTTGCAACCCTGTCACATTACTACACTGCGTGTGTGAATAGTAGGTCAGACATGATAGCCCATGTACGTTTATGCTAGTGTGCCTCTGTCTAGCAGGGACACAGAGGATATCCCAAGGATAAATATACAATCACCCATACAGTCATCAAGATGTCTCCAGTAGGTGGTCAGTGGGTGGCTCTGCCTATGTGAAACTGGGATTATATTCTGTAGTGAGTGGAGCCTCTGGGATAAGAATATGTCCCTCCACAATGTCCTATTAACATCTGTGCTGAGGTATACATCCCTGCAGTGTGTAGCTCCAAGGGAGTTGGATATCCTGAGGTGGAGCATGTAAACAACAGGCACACATCATATCTGAGTAAGTGGTAAGCGACTGAGTAGAGCTGGAGTTACTGCATCTGAACTATACAGGGCATCTGTGTGAGTCCCTAGATCTGCTTGGTGAGGACCATCCGTGGCCAGTACAGTTGCTGCAGGTGTCAGGTAAGGTACACCCCAAATGTGGCATTGTAACCAAGCATGGATGCGATGAGTATAGGGGCACAATGACCTCACTCAGTCTAGATGTGAAACCATATGGGATAAGGTGGCACACATAGCAGGTGTGTCCAACCACTTTGGCAATGTGAATGTTAAAGGTGACAGTATGAACAAGTGATATCCCCAAACCCCTAACAACCCCTACCATATATAATGGAGTACTACCTATATGGTAATGTGTGGGCATGTTGTTACTACCAAAGGGGATGACTATGCAACTAATGGCATTAAACTGTAGGCCATGGCTCAGGCACCACTCATCCATCTCTGTGAGACCCTGATTGAGTATGCATGTGGCAGCTGGAGAGTTGATAATGGCACCCAGTTTGCAGTCAAGTGCAAACATGATCAGCCATATTCCCCCCGTGATAGTCTGTATGCAAGACAAATATATACTGAACAAGAGAGATCCCAGGACCAAGCTGTGTGTGATGCCATGTGTAACTGGTGTATAGTCAGACATGGCACCTGCAATCCTCACCATGTGGGTGCCATCCCTGATCTAGGTATCAATCCATTGTGTGAGATATGTGTCCAAATTGACGCTGGTGAGCCTATGCATAATTGTTCAGTGGGTTATTGTGTTGAATGGTTTTGCAAGGTTCAGGTAGGCTGTGTGGATAGCCGTCCCTATGTCGATGGACCTGTTAGCCATTTAAAGAATACCTACAGGTTCAGAAGGCAAGATCTGGCCACAACGATGCTGAAATGAGTAGGACACAGTGTCTGTAGGCTCCCGATGTCTATGTGTAGGAGTCCTATGACAATATGCTCCATAGCTTTGCAGAACAGGCCACATAGGCTTATAGGGCAATATTGTCTGTGGTCCATTGTGGCACCAACTCTGCGGAGCAGGACCACTGTTGCAGTACGCCATTCCTTGCGTAAATATCCTGTGGTAACTCTGATATTGAACAGTGATGTAATGTGAGGGTTGCATTTGTAATGATGCTCGTGTCTGATGCAGGCTGGGACACCATCTGGTCACATTGATACTGTGATGTACACTGTGTGGAGGGCAGCACTCACCTGTTACTGTGTGATGTCAGGGAGGTTATACTCTATTGGGATGGATAGTTGCTCCTTAGGGGGGATGGGTGGGAGACATCTGCACTGAACCTGTTTGCCAGGATGTAGGCAATGCCAGTGGGTTCAGGGTAGGTTTAGTCAGTATGCAGTAACTCACAGCATATCAGTGAGTGCCCACCCAGGTTCCTGACATAACTGAAGAAGGCCGTGTGATGGTCCTACATTTCGGGTGCAATTGTCTGGTAGAAGCGGCCCTTAGAAAAGTCCATGAGTGATTGTAGCTGTCTGCTAGTACAGATCACAGATGCCTTCCCTGTCTGGGATTGTGCTCTATCATGTAGTAGCGTCCTCTTGACAGCTTATTAATAGCTGGGGTCTACCAGACAGGTCCCCTGCCATTGTAGTAGTGGGTCTTGTTGTCATTTGGGAGAGCACAATCCATGCGGTCCACTAGGTGTCCATAGAATGTGTATGTAAAGGATGCAGTAGTGTGAGCCGTATATGCTACTGTCTCAGGATCTCTGAAAGATACCACCTTGCTTCGGTGAAATGAGATGTTGGCTCATGAGAAGTTCACCAAGATTACCCAGGATGGGTGTGTGGAGGGTATATGTATGCCCTGTGAGATATTTGTATGTTCTGACCTTACCAATGAGGGGTATATCACTGGTGTGGAACATAGAGTTCCCATGTTGGTGATGAGCAGGTCCAATATGTATTCCCCCTTGTGGCTGCGCTGACTGGTTGTGCCAAAGCATATGAGTCCACAAATTGTAGTGACTGATGGGTGAGGTTGCCTGGGCTTGAGTAGTATCCCCAGTCAATATGTGTGTATATGAAGTGTATATGAAGTCACACAATATAATGGTGTCTGTGGAGACCTGCATATTCTCCATAGTTCCCACAAAAGCCGAGTGTAGTTCCTGAGTTTGGGAATGTGTTCTGTAGCAGGCACCAAACTGAAAGGCAGTATTGCACAATGGTAGTTCTCTATGTATGGTCTGTGATGCTTTGTGCAGTGCTACTAACCTGGAGGTGTGTGTATCTGTGATGTATATGGATACTCCCCCTAGTTGTGTTGTCTGTTCCAAGTCTTGTTGTCAGACAGCATGGTATGGAACATAACCTGGTAGTGCTGGTGTGCATAAGCGAGCCTGAACCAGGTGTCTGTCAGTGCACAGATATTGCTCTCCTCCATACTGAGGAGAGTCCTGAGTGGCCACAATATGAGATTAACACAACTGTTGTTGAGCAGCATTACCCTTAGTTTCATTTAACCTGTAATGTCTATGGAGGTGGGTTTGTCTTCTGAGCCCAGTGTAAAAAAGGCACTCTGGTGGTAGCAAGAGCCTTAGCCAGCATACCAAAGTCCAAGGGTGACAGGTGCAAGCTGTCCATAGTGAAGCTACGTGGCATGTTGAGCATGTCTCCATACGCTGACAGACACTGTATCCCCTATGAATGAAACAAATGTGTTAGCCGACTGTTAAATGTGATATGTGTGTCCGTATAGTGTGACATCATAATTGGTGGGTGTAAGATGCTAGACAAGATCAGGGTTATACTGGCCTGGGCTACATGATCAGAGTGTACCTCCATGTACCATGTCATGTGGTCCAGGGAGTAACGTCTGAGGTGACACACACCAGCATGGATAATGATGGTGCCAGTCTTATACTTGCTTTGGAGTGACCTGACTGCCTGTGTTATGTGGCATATCTTGGCACCCAACAGACAGCCCAAAGTGACTATTCCCTTGTCAGGGCTGGTGAGTGGTACGTCAGTGTGTCTGAACATAAGTGTCACCTATTACAAGTGTATTAGGTGTGTTGGTTAGCCCAAAGGGCAGTGACTGTGTGGCACACAGACATTGTGAACTTAGTGATATGTGGGTATTGTAGTGGGGTAGCAGGTGTGTGTGTGTCTGCTTTGGAGGCCTCTGCTGCTTAGGTAGAGTACATTTACAGCATCCAGGTATGTCAATGTGTGCTAATGTGGTTTGAGTGCTGTTGCTAGAGGATATGTGAGACTGATATGTGGTGTGTGTGGTTACCTTCACCACCTGATACACTGTGCCAGTCATGGGTCAAGAGACTTCAGCTCCCTGTATGTCTATATAGGTGCATCTCGCACATATATCTGAGTTTGTCGGGAGGAGGAGAGGGTTGTCTGTGTACATGAGGCAGATGAGACATTGTATCAATATCACAATATCCACCAGCTGGACTGAAGAGTACACACAAAACTGACCCCTGGACATGCCAGGATATTATCATGACATACTCTGTAGCCTGATCACAAAGGATCAGTAGGGTGTTAAGCATGTAAAAGAGTATAACAGAATTAGTGCTCATGTTCGTTAGTGTGTTGTAAAGAGGAGCTGAAAAGGAGTCCAGACTGAATCATGGCACCTCTTTCCACTATGTCATAAATATCAATGTACACACATATATGTCCTGAGTCAGGGCCAACTGTACCTGAGTGTCAATGTCGACATCATGACAGAGAGGCCCATATGTACATACCCATACCCCACTGACAATAGTCCACATCATCATACCAGGAGATATCACATGTAGAATGGATGAGCAGCTACCCCCACTGCCAAAAGCATAGCAGCAGGTGGAATACATTGATTCACAATATGTGTCATGCACAAACTACAGAACAAACAGATCATGCACCTGAACAGTTAGCTGAGCCGCACCCCCTACACAGGATGTGGAACCATTGAATGTGTCACAGCTACATATGGCACTCCCCACAAGTGTTGGTGCACAACACACCATGGGAAGTCAAGTCCAGTATGCCTATGAGGTCTGATCTGCAAGGTCATGGAGTCCATCTTGGTTGCAGTCATAAACAGAGCTATTGGAAGCTGACACACACACAACCCTACCAACTGTGGTATGTTCATGTGCGGATCATGGTTACCCAAACATGCTAGACTGTTTGCAAGGCAGCCACCCAGGACATGCATCAATGAACACATCTACACATGTGTCACATAGACTTTGAATAGCCCTTTATCAACATCCCAGACACATGTAGCATCCACAAAACCAAGAAGCTGTGCATAAATATGTGTTGACATATGATGGAATGTCAATGTGTCCACAGATAGATCACACAAGGTAAGGATACTGAGGTCATGTTCAAGCTGTTGACACCTGCTGATCCACATGGACCATTCCTGGAATGGCATAAAACAAAGTGTACACACATCACCATGTCCAGTGTGATTATGTCACCATCCTATAAATACAGCAGGAGAAGGGAAGCCAGCTAGTAAAGCAAATAGCGTGCCGTGTTAGTGCGTCTCTCTTTCTCTAATATCATAACATAGGTAGGGGTTTGAATCCTGCAAACAGTGAGTGTGTGTGGTGGGGGGGTTGTGTGTATGTGTGCAATTGTCTTTGAAAGGAGTGCCCTTTTTGGAGACTGTGAAAACACACTAGATGATGTACATTCCTCTTTGGAAAGACTGATGATGTCACCATCCTAGAAATACAGCAGGAGAAGGAAAACCAGTCAGTATAACAAATAATGCTAATGCATCTCTCTCTCTAGTATCGTAACATAGGTAGGGGTTTGAACCTTGCAAACACTGACTGTGTGTGGGGGGGGGATGTGTGTATGTGTGCAATTGTCTTTGAAAGGAGTGCTCTTTTTGGAGACTGTGAAAACACACTAGAAGATGTGCATTCCTCTTTGGAAAGACTGATGATGTCACCATCCTAGAAATACAGCAGGAGAAGAAAAATCAGCCAGTATAACAAATAGTGCACCATGCTAATGCGTGTTTCTCTCTCTAGTATCATAACATAGATAAGTAGGGGTTTGAATCCTGCAAACGCTGACTGAGTGTGTGTGGGGGGTGTGTGTATGTGTGCAATTGTCTTTGAAAGGAGTGCCCTTTTTGGAGACCTGGAAAACACACTAGAAGATGTACATGGAAAGACTGATGATATCACCATCCTAGAAATACAGCAGGAGAAGGGAAACCAGCCAGTATTATAAATAGCGTGCTGTGCTAATGCGTTTCTCTCTAGTATTATAACATAGGTAGGTAGGGGTTTGCATCCAGTAAAGGGAGGGTGTGTGTATGTGTGCAATTGTCTTTGAAAGGAGTGCCCTTTTTGGAGACGCTGACTGTGTGTGTGTGCAATTGTCTTTGAAAGGAGTGCCCTTTTTGGAGACGCTGACTGTGTGTGTGGGGGGGTGTGTATGTGTGCAATTGTCTTTAAAAGGAGTGTCCTTTTTTGAGACTGGGAAAACACACTAGAAGATGTCCATTCCTCTTTGGAAAGACTGATGATGTCACCATCCTAGAAATACAGCAGGAGAAGGGAAACCAGCCAGTATAACAAATAATGCCGTGCTAATGCATCTCTCTTTCGTATCATAACATAGGTAGGTAGGGGTTTGAATCCTGCAAACGTTGACTGTGTGTGTGCGGGGTGTGTGCAATTGTCTTTGAAAGGAGTGCACATTTTGGAGACTGTGAAAACACACTAGAAGATGTACATTCCTCTTTGGAAAGACCGATGATGTCACCATCCTAGAAATACAGCAGGAAAAGGGAAACAGCCAGTAAAGCAAATAGCGCGCCGTGTTAATGTGTCTCTTTCTAGTATCATAACATAGTTAGGTAGGGGTTTGACTCGTGCAAAGTGTGTGTGGGGGGTGTGTATATGTGTGCAGTTTCCTTTGAGAGGTGTTCTTTTTTGGAGACTGGGAAAACCCAGTAAAGGAGGTACATTCCTCTTTGGAAAGTCTGATGATGTCACCATCCTACAAATACAGCAGGAGAAGGTAAACCAGCCAGTAAAGCAAATAGCATGCTGTGTTAATGCGTAATTCTCTAGTATCATAACATTATTAGGAAGGGATTTGAATCCTGCAAATGCTAACTGTGTGTGTGTCACTGATGGTCAACATGGTGTGGGTTTTGCTTTTACTATGGTATGACATAGTATGATGGAAACAGTAAGTGCATTGCAGACATTAGGTATATGCGTGGAAATATATATGTGTACATGTCCCCTCAATCATTACATAGGTGGAAGCCTGCATACTACATGAATACATTTGTTTCCATTGACAGGTTGTGCCGCTGCTACTCAGATCGTAGGTCACATATGTATGTATGTGACATGGCCATCCACTGTAGTGTTCTGTGACCAAGGTCATCTGTGGCACACACACCCATGACAGTTACTGAAGAGTAATGTGAGTGAGGGTATATGGCTGAGGTATATGTCAGACATGGTCATACACAACAAAGTCTGCCAAGAATGGACAGTCTTTATAGGTGTATGACTGCCTTGTGGATATGCATTCAGGCCTCTAATGTCTGTGATACACCTTGGGACTCCACAATACCTATGGATATGTGGATACGAAAGGACACATGACATAACATGGGTCTGTATGTACACAATGGTACCCGACATACATGTTGAGGGCTACCACCAGTGTGGTACTGATGGGATACTATGTATAGTACATGAGGATGACTATGCCATAGTCGGCTTACTGCTATACAGCATGTATCACACAACAGGTATCTGGCTGTATGATACCCTTGTGTAGGATATGCGTCCCATCCAGGGAATGCATTGTATACCATTCCATGCATTCCCAGATTTGGATGGACACATCCCTAGTGTGTCTGCATGTACCTAAGGGGGCTATATGACACACAGGTGTGGTCACAGTAATGGGTGGTGGTCATCACCACTGGTTAGTGTTATAGTGCAGCACCGGAAGGATCCAATTGATATTAAGTTCCCCACTACTGTGTGTCAATTGTCAGGACATCATCAAGTGATTGCTTATAGTCATACTGTTGAGGTTGTGTATACTACCAGACTACAAATCATTGACTGATATTAACGGTATCACCCGCAGCATAGTGTCAACCCATGTCATACACACTTCTACCCATGTTAGTGCATAACTGTAGTAGAATGCATACTGGCCATAGAAAGATGCAATGGGATGTTAATAATGTGTACAACAGGGTATGCCACACATCCCATGTGTCCACTATGCACGTGCATCCAGACAGTGCGCACCCACCATGTTCACAGATGTACACTTGCTAATCCATACTGCACACATCACACACGTACTGTCAACTCGCTAACACATGCTGGCAACACATCACACATCAGCCCAGTGGCACATGGGTGGATAATACATACTCAGACCTTACAGTGGTGTAAACAATGCTACATTGACAAACAGAGCTTTGATGCATAATGTCTGCTCAGATATACCTACAAGGATGTAGTTAGACTTCCATGTTGACAACTCGCTATTACTGCTACACTGCTATAGTGTCACCCTGTGCATCAGCACCATGTTAGCCTGTCCCTCCGTCGATAATGCAGAAGAGGAGGCGGCACAGGTATCATCATATCCACAGGGTGTTTTGTTGTTTGCCAGAGCTTGACATTGACCCATCCAATCGACATGTCTGTTTGTGTGTGTGTGTGTGTGTGTGTGTGTGTGTGTGTGTGTGTGTGTGTGTGTGTGTGTGTGTGTGTGTGTGGGACAACAGTACAACATGGGCCAATGTTGATGTAATGTGTGTGTGTGTATGTGTGAGCCCTAGTTGTTTGCTTAATGTGTGTGTGTCCGCATGCACACAGCTCCACCATGTGGCTGACATATACAGTGGTTTGTGGGACAGCCACAGACTGCACCTGCTTGGCTGTACAGATCACTGTCTCTGGCCATGGACACAGTACCTGTGCCTGGCAGGGGTGCTATGGACGGTATTGGGTACCAACCCTGACTGGGTAGTGTCATCAGAGGCAGAGGTATGACGACTGGACCTATGTCCCTGCTGGGACAGGCCAGAGCCACGTGTATGTGGTCTACTGGGACGGACAATGGACAGGCCAGCCCCAGCATTGCTGTGGCTGGTACTGCCACTATGGGAGTGGCTATGAGCTGTGGGCCATCTGCGACCACTGCCAGCTGTTGCTGTTGCTGGCATGCATCCGCGTTGATGTCGCAACCATCCCGCACGGTCCTGGCTTGAGGAAGACATGTTGTGGAGGGCATCTATTGTCAACCCCCAACGTCTATTAATGACCTCAGTGTATGTCCGGATGGCACTGGCAAGGTTAGGGATGCTGTCATTGATAGCAGTGTTATGTGCCCTCTGTGCCCTAAGTCCCTGCCTGGTGTACCATTCCATACATGTCTGAGCCTGCATTACAGCCCGGAACATAGTGGTCATTGTAAGACCTGTGAGGGCATGCTTGCCAGGGGCAATATGTCCAGTGATGCTCCCCCGAGAACCCCTGGACCTCCACCTATGTGGTACCGTTGCGGGTCTACGGCTATGGCTGCTGTGAGGGTATGCATGTGCCATGGGTACCACACTCTTCTGGTCAATGCCAACTATATGCTGTCCCTCCCCTATTGCCATTGGTGGTGAGGGATGTAATGGCAGTATGAGTGCGCGCATAGATGGGGTTGAGCACTGTGTACTGTTGATTGGTGGACCAACGACAGACCCTGTCAAATCTCCCTGTTCCAAAATACATGTTTCATCATCACCACTATCTGTAGCAGTGGCTTCAGGTCGCCTGCTGCTTTCGCCAAGCCCTACCTCAGCACCTGTGAGAGGAAGACAGGAAACACACGTTACAGTCTGGACATGCACACATGAACACATGCACACATGCACACATGCACACATGAACAAATGCACACATGCACACAGGAACACATGCACACATGCACAAGGAACACATGCACACATGCACACATGAACACATGCACACATGCACACATGCACAAAGGAACACATGCACACTCCTCACTACAGCAGATACACACACACACAACAGAAATCCAAATCATACTCAATACTGGCTGAAGGTGGGTGACAGTATCACAAGGCAAACAGTCACGCACACATGTCAGCATGCAGAATAAGTGTTGCTCAAGTCCATGCAGTGTGAGTGTAGACAGCCATAGTTGATGACAGTGTTCATGGCTGTGGTGCATGTGTGTACATGTTCAGTGATTGCCTACACCCTGGAACACAATGTGTACAAGGACACAGCATTTCTGTGCAAGTATTATAAGCTCTGCAATGTCCTGTGCACCATCACACACAGGTATACATACCATGGCTGCATATGTTATCTGTGTGTCACATGGATTTCCATGTCTGATTGCAGTGTCTGTGTCTGTCGCAGATAATTGTGGACACAGGTATAGCACATGCATGCTATGTACACACACGGATGGGTGGTGCATGTATACATGATGGGAAACCAATCCTGGACATGGCCATTGTAACAGTATGGAGTGTAGTACCATTAGCCATCATCATCATGCATCATGTGGTCACTCAAGGCCACTAAAGTGTGCTAGACCACTGCCTAGCAATCTGTACCTGGACCACAGTGCTGTGGCTAAGTTCACAATTACACAGCCACATTGCACAAGGGTGTGTGAGGTGTCCAATAGGGAGCATTGCCTAACATGACTGTGTTATGTGTTGCACAGCCCCATGCTAGGCCCCTACCCCTCAGGTATGGTATGTGTGGTGTGTGGATGACATGTGGGATACTGAAGTGTGACCTGCCAGTGGATGTCCGGTTACACTATGTGTAACATGTTGAGGTGTACTGCGTATGACAAACGTGCTATGTTGTGTACATGTGTGTCAACTATGCCTATCCAATGTGCAGTACAGTGTTGCCACATTTCTGTCTGATGCTCTGTGCATTGCATGTGAATGAGGCAGCTACTGACATTACTGAGATGTTTCACATTTCACAGCAAACATGCACAGCATACATTATGCATAGGTGTGTTATGTGTACATGGCCTACACCTCACCTATGACATGCACAGTTCAATACCAAGTTTAAAGTGTTAACACACTCACCAGCATGTAACATCTGCCCTGCTGTCACACCAGTGGGACCTGCAAGAATATGACACAGTTTGTCAGTGGCCACACCTGTGGCATTGCTACTGTGAGTGTGCTAAACTACAGTAGAACAACAAGCATAGGTGTACAGATACTATTCAAATTATCAGTATTGCACACAATAGGCAGCACAACTGCTAAACACAGTGCACATCTCACACATGCATAATATAACAATACAGGTAACAGTAATCTACAGCTAGGGCATGTTCCCTGCATGCTCCATGTCACTATGCTGGGTGGCTCCGGCCTCCATGATGACACATGTGTGATGTTGTTGTTGCTGTAGGCCAGAGGCCACCACACTTAGCAGCAGTTCCTCCACTCTGGTGAGTGGGGATGTATGGCCACCCCACCACCTCTGGCAAGCTGTTGTCTGTGGATATGAGACGCACACTGCAGGACATGTCTGATTAAATCACTGCAGTGATGGCATACCTGCTCATATTTCCAGTTATGCATGCCTATGTCATTTACCCGACGAACAAGTTCTTGCCACAGTGCAGAACACTCCTGCTACTGCTGGCTGACCCTTGAAAACAACAGGGTATAGTGCTGTACCAGGCTGTGGTGGATTTCCTGTTCCTCTGCAGCTGTGTAGCAGGGGTTTCCTGTGATGAACCATTAGCCTGGAAGACAAGTAAACGATATGTGTGAGCAAGTCATGTGGCACACTTAACATTATACAGTACAGATATCAGTTAACTGCCATATATAGCATCTGTTCATCTGTCAGAGGAATATCTGTGACTCTCAAAGGGGAGACTACTGTCCACCTGTGTCCCATGTTCCCTTCTGACACCTTCAGTGTTAGTCAGGCAACCACCTATCTGGTAGTTATTGGGTAAAGTGTTTTGGAATGGGGTATGGCACTGCAGTATCCACACTGGTGTTCAGTCCATGTCTTGGTCACCAGGCACCTGTTGCAATATATGAATATTTATATACATATACATTTATATATCACTCTATAT
Source organism: Protopterus annectens (assembly GCF_019279795.1). Classification (NCBI taxonomy): domain Eukaryota; kingdom Metazoa; phylum Chordata; order Ceratodontiformes; family Protopteridae; genus Protopterus; species Protopterus annectens. The sequence goes on from NC_056728.1 coordinate 1,915,129,329, forward strand.
ATACATATATATATATATCTATATATATATATATACCTATATATATATATATATATATCTATATATATATATATATATATATATATATATATATATATATATACACATACATATCTATATATATCCATATATATCCATATATGTCTATATATATCTATATGTCTATATATCTATATACCTATATATATATATCTATATGTCTATATATCTATATATATACCTATATATCTATATATACATATATATATACCTATATATATATATATATATATATATATATATATATATATATATATATATATATATATATATATATATATATATATATATATATATATATATATATATATATATATATATATATATATATATATATATATATATATATATATATATATATATATATATATATATATATATATATATATATATATACACACAGACACACACACACACACACACACACATATATATATATATATATATATATATATATATATATATATATATATACACACATACGTGTAAACAGCCACTGCTGTACATATGCATGCACATATATGCAGATATACTGACCACCTTTCATGGTGGGAATATCAATTATGGAACAAATGTGAGACATACGATTATGTAATAATATTGCACAGTGTTGTGCAGAATGCATTTCGTTATCCTCAGGCTGTATAGCCGTAGCAGACCTCACTGGCTGTAACTGAGTCCCACAGCATTTAACCACCACATGACATATACCTACACTGCTTGCTGTTTTCAATGCCACACACTACAACCTACATAGATATGTGCACATAGCAACCTTCAAATGCATATATATGTCCAGCCTTGACTAATAGTTGCAGTATCTCCCTTGACCTATGCACATCTGCATATACATATAGATACGGACAGCTAACACATAAGGAGTGTTCACAGAATGTAGAGTACCCTTCAGACACATCATTCGGATGCCAGCAAATACATCTGTGTTACATACCTTACCTTTGTATGTCTTACCTCAGTCTGTTGTACCTGTTGATGTTTTTTTATTTTTATTTATTTAGGTCGGTGTCCTCCACTGCCTCTGTTTGTTTTAATTTTTGTTTTGGTTGGTCGGTGTCTCCAACCGCCTCTGTTTTTTTTTTGGTTTGGTCTCTCCAACTGTTTGTTTCTCTCTCTCACTTGCTCTCTCTCTCTCTCTCTCTCTCTCTCTCCAGTTGCTGTGATGATATCATTGCATGTGTGGACAGCAGGTACAAGCTGCTTTTGTAGGTATCTACACATGTGCATGTGATGGCCTCCGCACCAACTGGTGCCCACCATTTAGTAATTGCATGCAGCCTACTGTGTGGTAATTGCAGTTCTCAGTGTGATTTCAGGACACTGCTATAAAATGATAGGTTAGGTAGGCATAGGCCTTTCAGTTTTGCAAGGTGGGGACCATGCTTGTTTGCTGTGGACACTGTTGTGTCAGTCCGAAGGTTGGTATATGTCTCATATCTGAAGCTGGGTTGTGGCCAGTGAAATGCATGTTGTACTAAAACCTGACTCTTGTTTCTACAAGTACACTCTTCTCAGTGTGTAAGTTTACTCATACCTCCTAATGCTAACACTGGATACATGGGAGTATGTACTTTCTTTTGGAATTAGGGATTAACTGGCATACAACAGTAGTTATTGCAATGTATTCCAATGGCTTTCCTATTTTCCCTTTACATCCAGTCCTTGTAATGCATGTCATATTTCTTTATTGCAATGTATTCCTATGACTTTCCTATTTTCTCTTTACATGCACTCCTTGTAATGCATGTTATATTTCTTTCAGCACCAAGTTATTGCATAAATGCCGTGGCTTAGTGGTACATCATGCAGACTGGTGATTTCAAGGTGTGGGGTTTGAGACTGACAAGGGTATTTTATTTTGCTGCTGAGCAATACAAGGGCCTTGTCATACAGAGTGACAAAGGCACTTTGAAGCAGTTGTAAGCGAGTTGGCACGGATTTGTGTGAGGCTTAACTACGCTTAGCTAAGCGGACACAAGCACATACCCGCTGACTACTGTTTAAAAGTGCTTACTCCCACTAACACCCTCGCTAATTTCTTTTAAAGAAAGGAAAATGGGGAAATAGGAAAGTGGTGAAAAAGGGGGCACAAAAAGGGTAGGACAGTAGGAAAACAAGCTCAGGATGTGCAGGAAGGATGTAGGGAAGGTCCATAGCTGCCCAATTCTTTACCAGCAACAGCTGTGCATATGTTAGAAATTTAGAGTGAAATTTGAAACCTTCCACCCCTAAGAGAAGAGTGAGGACAACAAAGTATGTTGTACAGCCAATTGTAATTATCAGTTTACATGTCCAGCAGACATGTGTGAAAAATGGGCAGCTATGTATGGGGCATAATTTTTTTGTGGGCACAGATTGCACTTTTTTATTGTTTTTTCAAGTAGGAGTGGAATGTGAGGTAAAGGAAGTAGGAATATTGAGGGAGGTGGGTTGGGGAGGTTAACAGACAAGACAAACAAGACGCATACAGGGGCGGAGTATGACACATGTGGTGGGTACACACAATTGACAGGGACGGATGCTTGGATATCGCAAGCCCATGAGTCCACAGATGGCAACAGTGGAACTGAGATCCTCACCCATGGGCAGTTACCACTGTGCCTTCACAGACCAGGCCAAGGCTGTGCTGGAGGCTGGATAGGAGGGGCAGGCACACCCATGAGTTGTGCCACTCTCGCCTCAAGCTGGCATAGGGGATCAGTCACGGAATGCCTGATCTCACTACGCTGCTGGGTGAGTGGGGGATCTCCTCCAGCCATGCTTGCAGAGGGGGGGTGAGCCCCATCCCCTGCAGCGCTTCCACCCAAAGGTGGCACAGGGCCACCGGTGGAGGAGGTCCCGGGCTGGGCACTGGTGCCAGGTGCAATCGCCAGCTGAGGTGGGAGAGGTGGTTCCGCTGGGACCCACCTTCCCTGTTGTCCTATGTTTAGCAGTATTTAATGGCATTTTGGGTGAGTAACAAACAACACCATTCCAAATTAGTTGTAACAGCATGCATTAGTATTCCCATTAACCAAACACACATGCATTCCAAATGTTGAACAGCAAGCATAACACATGCATATTTAGAACAACGGTGGACATTCCAACAGCATGCAGGGTTGATTGGTGGCAACGGGCCATCAGGTTTGGATATGTGAACAGGGCACATGCATCAACGTACATGCACATGCAGACATGTATAAACCAACAGGACAAATATCCATATGAATTAATTGTGAATAGACATACCCAGTTTGGTGTGGAATGGCATAATTTGTGAACATAACATAGGATGGTAAAATATTACATTAACAGCTTAAATTGCCTATACGTATACTGTACATTCCTACTAGCTGCAGATATATATCCCCTACATGTATTAGTACAGTTCCCTGTATGTAACCTTAGAAATGTTGGTGATGGAGATGTTACTGCTACATTAATATACATTCCATTTGTATTCATATATGTTCATATCTGGCTGTGTTCAGGTAAAGTATCCTGCTACATTTGAACAGTTACGTACAGTTCTAGCAACACACTGACATTTGTGGGATCACAAGCACAAGCTGCTCATGTACTGGATTAACATGTACATACTATACATGAAACAGTTGAGGACTATAAATATTCCTCTGAGATACTGGCATTCCCATCAGCCAGTTTATATGGGTCTAGACAACTGTGGATGTTCAGCATTTCATACATCCATAATATCTCCATAATGCAAGGGTACAACAACATATCCAAAATGTGGGACGGACACAGTCCAGGTATTGTACTTTATTAAAAACATTTCACTCTTTGGTTGTGGCTGTCTCATTCATTTCATTATGTAGTGCATGCAGTATACCTTTATTCCAGACTTCTTACACCTTTATTGGTAGCCTTAAACTCTTTCTCACACTCTCTCACTTATTTAATACTTACATTTCAAGATGGTACTTAATTCCAGGCTTTATTAACATTTATTACTGGCTTACAACAATCCTTTCCAGCTGACTCACTTATTTCATATGACAGTATATACAAGGATGTATTTAAGAATTGACTGTCCTTTACTGATGGATTAGAATACTCATTTTCAGGCTGAAGCAGTTATCTGATATTACAATACAGGTGGAAACTATATTTGAGACTTATTTACTCTTTATTAATGGATTACAATACTCTTTTTTCAGGCTGCATCACTTGTCTGATCTTAAATACTAAAAGAAGCTTTATTCTAGGCTTATTTGACCTTTATTACTGGGTTACAACACTGAACTCTTTTACAGGCTGTCTCACTTATATTCTATAATAATACCAGCTGAATAATTACTAACCTGCCTGGTGGCACAACCTTAACAGCCTATCAGCATAGGCTTGCCGATTCGTGGAATGAACACCTGCAGCTGTAATATAAATTAAGGGATATTGGAACATACATATCCATACTATAGGCTAGGATAGCATTTCTTACATACTTAATTACATGGATACTTACTCAGTAGTGGGGCATTGGGCATATGATGGGCCTCCTGGATCCATCGGTTCAGTTGGTCCTCCTTTTGACATTTCAGGTCCGCATGGTGGTGACAGACCTGCTCACCAGTCCTGGGAATGCCTGCCGCACTGGTAAGATCATGTGCCAACTGGTTCCACACCTCTGCCTTGTACGCTCCCCATTGAACCTGGTCCTGCATGACTCGGCCTTCATGTTGGTGGACTAGGAGCCAAACCATAGATTTAGACTCCTCAATGTCCCACCTTTGCGCTCTAAAGCAATTACCTTCTCCGACGCCAGCCATCCTGACTGCAAGTGGGTACCACAATCAGTTATGGCTAGTATTCCTGCCTATGGGACTTAAATATGCCGCATTTCCCACACTTTTTTGTGACTGGCCGTTTTTTGAGAATTCTACGCAGACTGCAGACCTGCTTAGTAATGGTTAATCTACCATTTCTATGTATATGTATGCTAATAGTGGCTGCTTCTCCTAAGCTGTCATGGCTTAGTGGTTCTGTGCTTTGGTTATGATGCACAGTGTCCTGGGTTCAAACCTTGTCACTCTTTTATTTTAATACTGTCTAGACAGGCTGGGGGTGTGGCTGCGTTTAAGCAACCTAGCACTATGTTGCTTCACTGTGCCCTACGGTGCCTTGGTTGGCGCAGTGCACACGTCCACGCAAACACATTGCGCTGGGTAAAGCACTTTTAAACTTTGGGCAACTCTATTGGGCTGGGTAAAGTGCTATTAAACTATGGGCATCTCTGTTTAGCTGGATAAAGCACTATTAAACTATGGGCACCTCTGTTTACCTAGGTACAGCACTGCTTAACAGCAGGCTATTATATATCTGGGTCCTTTAAAAATATATATTTTGTTCACTGATACATTGGCCATTTCACTGCTTTTAATTAAATTTTAATCATATATGTCTGGTATTATTTCAAATTCTGATTTAAAAAAATAAATAAGAAGGGGAGTGGTGGGACTCAAACCGTGAATGCCTCCTCTTTGTGCATACACTCTACCATTACACTATTGCAATTTGGATTAATTTGCATAAGTAGTTCTTATATGCTCTTCAATATCACAATTGATAACTGTGGTTAATGGGCACACCTGCGCAAACAAGCGCAAATATGGGCAGCTATATCGTGGAATTAAAAACAAATATTTATTTGTTATGTTTTATAACTGTGATGGGGGTTTACAGTGTCAGGGAGTGTGGTGTTGGGTGCAAGTACATAATGAGCAAACTCGCTCTTGTCTGTTGACGCTATGCTTTTTAAAACCTTGCAGGTGCGCAGACTTTTAGACTTCTTGGCAGTCGGACACGCCCCCTGCTTGCCTACTCAGTCCGTGTAAGAGTTACGGGTGAGTCAGTGTGCCCTCATGAATATTCATGGCATGCTGACATCATACCATTCAACTGCAGCCTCCGAGTAAGACATATTAAGTCTTACACGGAGGTTTTGAGAATCCGGCCCAGAATGTCAAGATTTACATAGCACAGCATTTGGTCTGTTCCTCCTAACATCTATATTAGTCTGGCAAATAGCTATATATGGAAGTCATGAAGTAATGACAAACACTTGAGTTTCAGACCCCACCACCTTCAGAACAGTTATAGTAATGCAAAATGTATTATGCTACAAACTTCATAGGTTTGTAACAGGCATATTTAAGATCTGTCCCTATATATCCCCCCTAATGTTAGGCTTTGTCCACATGTGATGCTCTAAGAGGTGGATAGGTCGGGTCACACCTGAGGAGCCCGACTCACCCTGGGAAAGGACAGGTCACATACGGCAACCACTAGAGTGTCTGTTAAAGAGTCATTACTGTGCCATTGCTAGGCCAGTTAATGGGATGTTGCCCATATCCATTTGTTACCTGTGAATATGAGTATTATACATGTTTGTATTGTAAATCTAAGATACCTATATAGGGCATGTGCATAGTAAAGTACTATTGCAAATGTGTGCAACTGCATGTGATATATTGAATTAATAACATTCAACTGTACAATGTTCTGCGCTGGGCAATATTCACAGTTGTGACTGATATCTGCATTCACATACACATATACTTGTGTTATGTCAGCTATAGTAATATACTATCAATATTGATTTCCCTGTTGTCACCCATTGATGTGGACCATTGCCCAGAAGTCCTGGTATAATAGGTTGAGATGTATGATTGAGCTGCAAGACTGTAAATACAGTGTGCCATACTGACATAGAACACAAATGTATACCAGGTATCCCCTGAGCATGTGTATGTATATGTATGCTCAGCTGAAAGGCACAAAAGTAATAACATGGGTCACAAGCAGTCCGGAAAATAGGTTGTGCATGTTGCACATGTGTCATTGCATACAACAAAATAAAATGTGTACATCTACTGATTGCTGCACTGCCATGACATTGATATGGGTACTATAGTAGGTATGATTATCATTTAGTAATCAGAGAAGTGTACAACTGTGTTATGACCCACTGTCCATGCCTACCACTAACAGCTCTATCAACACCCATATACACTGAGTCTCCAAAGTGTACACACTGCTGTTGGGATGCCAGGTTTGTGTGCTGTATGCCAATGAGACCACAGAAAGTCATTTCAAAATGTTTCTCACCACAAATGTGAATCATAACCTGTGCAATTCTACTGAAAAAGAAACAAAGCTGTCTCATGGAAGGTGAGCAGCCATTGCTAAGTGAAGATGTGACATGACGTTAAAGTACAGACCAAGACAAATGGATGCTGTAATCATCTCAGCAGGTGTTTACACATCATATCAGTTTAAGGGTGTGCACACACATATTCAACTGGCTTACTGTACTGAGTATTATTTCCCGTATGTTTTCACAGGACAGATTATGTTTTCTATTGAATTGAGCAAGCTATAGGTCACATTACAGGTGGGGATTCTTTTAACATGAGCTTTTGTGGGGTCATGTTTCAATTGCATAACTACCAGGCATAGTAACAGGGGTGTGTACACTTTAAATCTACTGTAGTTATATGGAATCAGCAGTACCTGACCTGTACTACCAGCCTCCACCAATGATAGAGTAATCCCCTTGGTGGACAGCAGCAATACACAAGGCACATAATAGGTTGCTATAGTGGTTGTACAGTCTCAGAGCAGTAACACAATTCAACCTGTACTGGGGGTAAAACACACCTCATAAACACATGCCATGGATACAGGCAACCTGCATCAGACAGGTTAGGTGGGAACAGTGCAACCCTGTCCACAACATTTTTACAGGGTGATATGCACATCAACCACACTCCTGCCCACATCAGTGGTGAGCATATACATAATGCCGACTGATGGCAACAACAGCAAGTCTCCTTGGGGCATGAGAACATCACAGTCTGCCTCCTACATGAACTCAGGCATGTGCTCACAGCTCCATCACACAGTACAGTCAAACACAGACTTGCTACCATCCACACACCATCCACATGGAAGATGGCCACTGTCAACCCTCTGCACAGAAATGAATGGAGAATAGTGGGTCATGCCATTGAGTGTCCAGCACTGGGGGAATTAGACAGGTCAGGGCTAGGAGTGTAATGCAAGATGCCAAAGCCATGATACCTTACAATGTTATAGTATAGTCTGGATTATTTGCAAGTAATATCTACTGTTGATGTGCAAGTGGACAACCGTATGAGGTCCTGTGACATTTTTTCCTGTTTATGTCTTCCAGGTAATATGCAACATCCACGGATCCCAGCATTCACCAACACAGAGAATGAGACCATCATACAATATGTCATACAACATCACATCATCTTATTCAGCTGCAGAGCCCAGGATCTGCAGGAGAGGACCACTCTGTGGAATGAGCTCATCCACAGGGTAAACGATGTCAGCCTGCACAGCTGAAATTATGATCAGGTGTGGCATCATTGTACTAACCTCATCCGCCACGCCTGTCAACATGCTGTTGCCATTGCAAGGGACCGGCTAGCCACAGGTGGGTGTCAGGCCATCCAGCCCCCTCTGACACATGCTGAGGAGCTGCTTACCAGCCTTGGGGCATCCATCCACCAGACAAGCCATCAAGCTGAAGACAGCATTGTGGAGATGGGTGCCACTCACACAATGGACGAGGAGCGTGCAAGTAAGGCCCCAGTGCACATTACTAGAACACTGTTGCTTATCCATTTTTATCTGTAAAGTATCTACATGCATATGTCAGATAAGGTAGTCTGTTGCTGGAGTGTAGTAATGCACAGATGTGCATAATCCTTAGTACTGGGGTTTGTACTGTTGTGCTGAAATGCTGCTTCCACCCTGTACCAATGCCACAGGTGTGGCTACTGACATTACTTATCTCACACAACTATTTAGGTCCCTCTGGTATACAACTGGGACAGCGGCCTGTAGCTGGTGAGTATGGAGTTGTTTTGTTCAGGTTTATCAATACACCAGCCATGTTAAGGCCATGCTGTTTGCCATGCACACATTTAACACACCTACCCATAATGCATGCTGTACATGTTCATTTTTGATGGTTTTAACTGCACTGCATCACAGTGGTCACCATGGTGCCATATCTGAAGGGTATGTAAGATTCCTGCAGTATACCTCACAACCTGTCAGTGCAAGATGTGTGGACAGAGATAAAATGATGAGAAAAATTGCCTACAGTAAGGACACATATTAAACATTACCCTTATACAGTGGATGCAACAGTGTATACACCACCATTACAATGACAACTGTTCCTGATATATACACTGGCAGACCACAATAACACATTCCACACCTTTTACAACCTGTAATGTGATCCTAACATGAGCAATGAATGTGTAATATGGAATCCTATGTTAGGACAACAAATATGGGAATACAAACCTTACAAAACATTGGAAGCATATGCGTGCACACAATCCAAATAACATATTGTGGAGGCAGTTTGTGTTGTAGTGACAGCATTCACTCTTCTTGAGAACACAGAGGGCCTCAATGTCACACCAAGTAATGGTCTGCTGTCCAAGAAGTACGTCCATGACATTTGCCCAGTCGCTTGTGACAGAGGCAGCCATGGCTTGCACACATCTTACAAACCACGAAATGGATCCCATATCTAAAAGGTAGCAGACAGCAGTGGGAAAAGTAAACTTACTTCACCATTGCATATACCATGGCAAACAGTACAGACAGTCATCTACGGGTGTATGAAATATGGGACAACAGTGATATAGAAAATAAACAGATGCCCATCCAAAATAGATGACAAAACATGTTGCAAAATGGTCATGGAGGCTGCCCAGATACATGCAGCAACACTGAGCGAGTTGCAGGAATGTCTAGCAAGTACTGCCTGTGGAGTACCTGCATCGACAATCACCTGGATTCTGCATAAGTGTGGCCTATGGGTTAGGGTAATTAGACGGAAGATTTGTCCCACATGAAACATCATCCAGGGCTCTGTACAGGTAGCATAAGCATAACATCAAGTCTCCCAAAGGCATATGTTGCAATGTGTAATGGTGTCATGAGACTAAGGCTCAAACCTACAGACAGTATTCATAAATATACATGTGGTGCACAAGCAACACCTCAATCCATCTCAGGGCCACCATCCCCAACATTTAGCTTACTGGTGCCAGTGTACACCTTTAGGGTTGTTGTTCATTAGCTGGAACTAGGCTGGTAGACATGGTGGTTGGAATTTGGAACACTGCAAAATAACCACTCATGTGTGGCCCATAGTTGTCAGGCATCTGCAATAAGGTTGAGGATGGTGAGGGGTGTCAGCTTGAAATGCAACAGTGAACTTAAGCATACATCCAAAGCTAGCTAAGAATGGCTGTATCTGAATACAGTCAAGGTTATGAATTGTGCCAGACATAACCCAGACTCTACAGCAATAGTGAAGCCAAAGTGTGACCTCCAAGGGCTGTGTACATGAGCTGACCTTGCAATCTGGCAGAGTTAGGGGACCTTTGTAGGGCAGACAGACCAAATAATACCAAGTAAAGATGGGCCATGCTAGTATACCTCTTCCAGGAATAGTGACTGCTGTAGTTCACTTAACAGGTGCTTCAACAAACCATTGTGTTAAGGGTGAGCACACTTCTGCAACCCACATATTGTATGCATCTCATTCAGCATCTGCACAACTAACACATTTGTTTGATACTGCATTAGATTGCATGGGTCATATGTCACATACCAAGTGTGTGTAATGTTAACAAATGCAGTATTGTGGCCCCATTGCATATCAGTGAAGAGGCTGGCATGTCAACAAGGGTGTGTACACTCATCATATCCACATTAAGCTTTAAAGGTTGTTAATGTAACCGGATTTTATTGCACATACATGCACTGCTGATGATGAAATCTGCAAATCAAAGGTCAAGCATTAATTATTGACATCAGTCCTCATATCATCTCAGGTATGTGTCAGACAAACACATAAGGGCTGTGAGCAACAAAGCAAACATAACTGTCAGACATCTACACATTCAGCAATGGTCTGTACACTTGTGAGGTATGGTGCAGAGTACATGCCAGTGTGCTGTACAGGTGCACAGCAATAATGTGTACATGGGTGCAGTTTGTTCCAGGGGAAGGGACATCACCTACTAACATAACTCATGCATCACAGAGATGTATAATGTTGGTAACAAGGATTATGAATGGCTGCAGTGCATGCTGTTGAGTGCCATATGTCATGTGTTGTAGTGACAGCATTCACTCTTGAAAGGTCTGTGTAATATCTTTGTGCCACCTCACCTGTAAGTGTGTGTGTGTGTGTGTGTGTGTGTGTGTGTGTGTGTGTGTGTGTGTGTGTGTGTGTGTGTGTGTGTGTGTGTGTGTGTACGTGTGTGTAGAAGTAAACCATAATGTACAGGTTTTAATTTACATTTTTTGTCTGCCCCTCACAGGTGGCGAGTTGGGTCAGGGTCCCTCCTGCATGCAAACTGATGTTAGTGTCCATACAGACTCTGACAATGATGATAGGCATAGTGAGGCACAGGCAGGATTCTCAGGGGTGAATCTGTGCCATTGGTTGGCATCCCACTTTTATCCACCCCATCTCCACACGCAGTCACAATGGCCACACATACCCCAGCACCAGTGGCCATAGATGAGGGACAGTTGGTGGGTGGTGGCGGCATGGAACAGGAAAGTGTGGTGACTATGGCAAGTGTGTCTGTACACAGCAGCCATAGCTGGATGACCAGCAATGTCCCACACAGGCAGATGTACAGGGGTGCTCATAGGAGGGCTGCTGACCATCATGCCCTGGCAGAAGTGCCATAGCAGGTGTCACCAGACACATGTTTTGGGCCATCATGGAGGCACAGACATGCATGGAATGTTACACCAGAGATAGTCTGAGGCTCCAGAGGGCTACACTTCCTGCTGTACATGACTACATCCGTGATCATGCAGATGCCCACCATTATTTTGCAGAGGTCATGGATAGATGGTTGGGTGAGATGGTGGGAATCCTCGACCATGTGGTATCTGTGGTAGGGCATGTGGTGGGAGTAGGGCATCGGCCATATGGACATAGGTCAGCAACACCAACATATGGGGGTCTAATCTCACAGTCACTCGCGTAGTGGCAGTACCAGTACCAGCACTGCAAGGGGGTGCTGTTTATACCACAACACAGCAGGCCACATGCACATGGTCCTGGCCAGTCCCAGCAGGGATGCAGATCCAGCAGACAATTGTCATCGTCAGGGGAGACTACCATATCTTTGCTTTTGCCTGGTAGTGCCCGTGCAACCCCTGGCAGGCACAGTTCCCATGTCCGTGGCCAGACACGGTGAACTGTACACCCTGCCATGTACTGTCTGTAGTTGTCCAACATACCCCTATGTAGGACAGCCACATGGCAGAACTGTGTGCATACATACACACATACATCACCAACACAGCTAGGCAACTCCATACCTACACACATTTCACGTCTGCACAGGCCATTTAATAAAAACAACCTTAACCCACACACATGATCTCAACCAAATGGCTCAGCCTAGGCCTCTGGGAAACCCACACCACACCCTGTGTATATGATGATATCTGTGCATCCCTGTCATCCATACCATCGATACAGGGACATGCTAATATGGTTCTAATGCACAGGGTGAATGTACTAAAGTTTAGCAATTTAATGCTGTTTAACATGTTGTCAGCTGGAATGTTTAATGCATATATGTCAGGGTGTGTAGCTGTCCAGCCATGATGCATTATAGTTGTTATTAACACTGACTGATTGTGGGCTCCATAATGTATTCTGTTTGTGTACTAGGTATCTGTGTGTCAGGAGAATGTTGCTCTGCTGTCCTTTCCTATAAGTGGTGTGGCACTGTGGTAACACATAGACTGTGTCATATCCCGAGTACAGCTGAACACAAGTATCAGGCCTGTATAACAGTTACTGCATGTACCACATGGCTGATAGGTCTGAGGGGTGTATACAGGTGAGTGCATGGTGGCTGATGTAAGCAGCTCTTTGCAGTGGACAATGGTAAGTGTACTGGGTGGCACACACCAAATTTTGTGAATAACACACACAGTGTCTTTTGTGTTGATGCAATACACAGAGAATACTGTTCACATGGATGTACCTCATTTTGCAGATAACTCATTTTGGCCTATGTAATTCTACCAAGACCAAATTGCCAAAACATCACATCAGTAAATAATCAGTCTGCCAGATATAATTTAGTTGAAAATTGTACTGGCAGGGTATATGTCCTTTTCAAAAGTGTAGTGCAATCCTGGAGTTGATATACATAGGTGTGCTGGGATGGGGGCACAAACCCCCCACATTGGAGGGGGTGGAGTGGCATAGAACCACACATAGTTTGATTAACATCTACTTAACCTCTTAACATAAACTGTACAGTATAACAGCACATTAAGCGGGAGGATACACACACCATGACCCCAATGTGGGTGGCTGTGCCCACAACAACCACACCCAACTATATATACCAACTCCAGTATCGATGTACAGCTGTACAGTGGGGAAGAGGACATTTACACATCCACTACTAGTTTTGATGAAATGAATTTCCATAAAATGATTGCTTTGAAATGTTACTTTTGGCAGCTAGTTTTTAGACAAATGATCATCTGGGAAATATATTTTCTGCAAACTGAAGTAGATCCCTTCACATACACACACACTTACTTGGCAACACTGAGATTAGAACCCCTACCTAGGTACTTATTGCTACTAATGTGTTTGGCCTTAATTGCACACACCACAGAGCAAGTAGGGTGAGGTCTGTCCCGAGCTTCCTGTAACGTGAACAACATCACCAGGTCTTGTACAGTATAGTAATGGGGATGTACTGGGTGTTAATGGACAATATATAGTATAACATACTGTCATATACACATTGACAAGCACATACAGTCATAGACACATTTGATAGATCTGAGTTTAGCAGTGCTAACTACCTTTTCAGTGAGCCCATACTGTTACAGAGTTTTTGCACACAGCACATGCATCATTGGGCTGAAGAGTGTCATCAGTTATCTGTATGGTTGATGGTAACAGCGGTCCTCATACAGTGGACCTTGGGACATGTACTGGGGGTACCATGGTGTAAAGACAGTATACACAGCACCCCCACCCCACAGTGGATATTGTACTCACTGAAACCCATGATCATGCTCTGACATACCCACAATCACACATTTACCAGGACTGCAATACAAACCCTTGCCCATCTAATTATTGCTACTACAGGGATATGCATTTATTGCACATGCCACAGGGATAGTAGGGTGAGGGTTTTGTCATGGCTCTCCTAATGTCAGCAACATCACCATCCTATATAATGTATGGCAAGGGTTAGTGTATTTGGAGAATGTGGCCTCAGAATGCTGTCTCCAACAAATATACACACTCACACACAATTGCACACACACACACACACACACACACACACACACACACACACACACACACACACACACACACACACACACACACACACTTGCCAGGACTCAGAGGTAACCCACGCCTATCTGCCCATTTGTTTAGCAGTGTTATGCTGGTACTGCAAGCTCCAGGAAGCCCATAGGGTGAAGAGTGTCACAAGGTACATTTAATGTGAATTACAGCAGCAGCCCTTTCTAAGTTAAGCAATGGGGGGGTGTAGTGGGTGAGAAGGCCCTCAGAGTATTTTGTATATGCAAACCAATAGAGATACGCAGTTATGGTTACCTGAGAGGCTAAAATTTTCTTTTAGGGTAGGGAAGAGTTTAAATTTTTTTTTAGTTAAAGGTGAATTTATAATGCCTCCTGTGAGTTTATATAATATGAGACTGAATACTGGTACTCTTGCATGTGATAAATTTAAAGCATGCAAACATGTTGTTAGTAGTTTTGGAAATATTAATGGACAAAAATTTGTAGTGAAATGTTTCTTTAGATGTGATACTGTTGGCATAATTTATGCCCTCAAATGTCCAAGTAATAAGTTTTACATTGGTCAGTCTAAAAGGGCATTTAAAGTGAGATTATTAGAACATATGAGAGATACAGAAAATTTTAAAGACACTAGTTCTGTGGCAGTTCACTTTCACCAAGCACATCAGGGTTCATCTGTGGGTTTACAGGGGACTATTTTAGAAAAAGTGGAAAAAATGGAATGTGTTTCTACTGATAGCTGTTTTAGGGATAGACATTTATATAAAGAAGCCATCTATATTCTTAAATTTGATACTTTAATACCTAAGGGTATGAATTCTGAACTTAATTGGAGGTTTCTCCTTTAACTTGAATGTGATTTTTTTAATTGAGTATAATTGGATAATTGGAGGTAGTATTTTTGTTGAGTGTTTTATTCAGTGTGTATTCTCCTTGAAGGCACTATAGCCGAGATGTCAGAGAGTTAATAAAATCTATCTGAATTTTATTGGGTCACTGGTTCATTGTTGTTTTTTTTATGTCCATGGGGAGATGAGAAGAGTAGGGCATGTGAGTACACTGGTATCATGCCACCTTACATTTGTCAGCAGCTCATCTATCAAGTAATGCCACTTGAGTGATCCCCAGGGTGACAGTTACATTCAACATCAACTCATCTGGTTTTCTGTTGGAGAGGGCTAGTGAGGTGCTCCAACTGACATGTATGCAACATATATTGCATACCATGGCCAGTGTCTGGATTAGGGACATGTACCCAAACATGGTATGTTGACTGTGGAAGTCTGGTTGAGGTATCCATGGCATGTGGTGCATACAGAGTGGGTTTCCTAACTGTGGCATTCATAACACAGCTGGGCAGACATGTCAGTGTCAGTCAATCAGAGATTGCCTGTAAGCAGGCAAGATGAATTCCTGACATCTGCACATCTGTACAGAGGACAGACAAAAAGTAGATAGCCAACAGGTTATGCAATAGGATGAATGTTTTGAAAGATAGATATCTGAAACTGATAGGTATGCCATTACTACATGACAGCAGTCCTCAATGGCATGTCCTAAAAACATAGTACTCTACAGTTAATATCAACATATCAGATCAATATCCAGTAGGAGATACATAAAAACATGCAGCTCAGACACCAAGAACATGATAGTCAGTACTCGGAACCCAGCTTTGCATGCAGGAGTGCATGGTTCCAGTACTACAATCTGCAATCAACTCTTACTTGGAAAACCACTGTTAAAAGTAGTAATGTAATGATACAATACATGCAAGTGTGACTGCATATAACCTGGGATACTACCTAAGTATGAAACACATATAAAGAGAAAAGATTGTGGTACTACCCATGTATACTCAGGTGTCCCATACAATATCCTCACACCCTTTGCTACTTTAATGACAGCACGTAGAAGCATGTTATGTACATGGAATTAAATACACTTATTAAAGATGTAATTACCCTGCTATTTGATTAAAATGGAATGTGATCACTGGTTACCAGGGCTGGGCTATGCTTAGCAGGTTTAGGCATTGCTTAAATGTAAATGCTAAGCAGATTTCCACACTGGTAAACGAAGCCGACATGGTGCAAGTGTGTATTTGTTTAACCATACGTTAGCAGCGCATACCATCGTGCAAACCCGCACAAACCCACTTAAAGCCATGTTAAAGCAGCTTAATCACCCTGTCTCCATCGGCCCTTGTTCTTCCCAGCAACAAAATACATAGCCCATGCAGGTCTTGAACCCAGGACCCTGTACACTACAGTAACAGCACTTAATCACTAAGCCGTAAGAATGGCTGCTGCTTTTTCAAATATGTCATTCAGTACATGTACTGAATAGTAGTGAATAAATGCTTTGACTACTACAATTGTTTACTACTTGTTAGTGAAAATAGTGTGGAATTGGTTATGTTTTTATATCTAAATATATACATATCAGATAAATATGGTGAGCTACATCAGAGAAGGATTATACAACACTCATGTTTACACATAAAAAGGATATATATATATATATATATATATATATATATATATATATATATATATATATATATATATATATATATATATATATATACATATGTAGATGGATTTACTTCATAAGACCTAATGTTCAGATAACCGACATGCACATAACCAACACCAGAATACCGACAACTCAAAATCCCGACACTTCAAAACAAAGAAAGCCAAAACGTCGACATAGTACTAATCCTGAATCACCTGTATCACTGGCACAACGTAACACTACAGCAAGTACAATGCAGTTATGCTAGACTCTGCAATTCCATATATGAAGCACTGATTAAGGTATAATCAGCATAAATTAATACATACAAATTGCATTCATCAGAAAGCATTCAAATCCCCAGCACAGGTGCCTATAATTGTGCTATGCACCGAACATACTATGGCTGACTCTGAAATGCAAGATCCAGGAATTGTAAATAGTATTTATACAATGGTAGCATCCCAAAAGGCTAAACACCTGCTTGTCATTGATGGGTATTTGTACCCCTTAGAATGAACGTGAAAGACAAAGAGATATTGGGGATGTAAATATAAGGCTATAGATGGTTCAAAGGCAGAGCAGTCACTGTTGTAATGCCAGACAGGGATTGCTTAGAAAAGTCAGTTGCTCATAATCATGGCGGGGATCCCAGTGAAATGAAATGGTACATAGTATGTGGAAACTTAAAGACTAGGACTACTTACAGAAGGGATATCCCATATCTCATAGTGGAAGATGCGGTAGTGTCAACTTCACTAGATACAATCCACTCTGTACCCCACAGAAAGGCACTATTCAACAAGTGGGTAGAGTAAGACGTAAGATAGGTCCAACAGCTGGGACAAAAGATCCCACATTACAAAGCATTGATTTTACTAAGTACCCCCTCAAAGATGGGACATTCATTAGTAAGGCAATATCTGACCTGAAAACAGACACTTACGCTGTGGTGTTCACAAGGGTGGAGAATATACATGACCTTAGCCGCACCTCCATTTGGTCAATGGATGGTACCTTTTTTACTAAAGGTAGAACTGTGAGGCAGCTGTACAGTCTACATGATTTCCTAAAGTACGGGGATCACAGTAAGGCTGTTCCACTAATTTACTCATTGATGTCTAAGAAATCCCTCATGTGCTACAATTACCTGTGGCACTGTATTTTGTACTTATTTGCAGAGCAGGACTTGGATGTCACAGTGTGGTATGTGCTCTGTGACTTTGAATTGCCAGATTAAAAAGCATCAGACACAGTATGCCTGCAGTACGCTCAAAGGGCTACCTATTTCACTTTGGGCAAAATGTGTGGTGAAAAGTGCAGTCACTAGGTCCGGCATCAGTATACAACAAGTCACAGTCATTTCAACTGGCCATTAAGTCCCTAGTAGCCCTAGCATTTCTGAAAGAAACAGATGTGGAAAGTACATATGAGCTTATAAAGGAGGCATTCCCAGCTGAAGGAAAGGACTTGTTGAAATACTTTTCAGAGTGGTATGTCTATGGCAAACAATGGAAATTTAATATTAGACTGTCCTCACGTATGACGTTTCCGCCATTGTTTGCAATTACATTTTGGAACATTAGTGAGTTGAATGACTTGAGCCTACTACGCACGCAGAATTCTATAGAGGCGTGGCATAGAAGACTGAAATATCTCCTAGGTGGGAAGGGTACTAACTTGTCAGTTTTATTGTCCACTCTGGTTGCAGAACAGAACCATATCAATGAGTTGCAGGTGAGGATGTCAACAGGTTACGTACCTTCACCCAAAAAGAGGAAACTCGTTGTTAGGAGTGAGCAGTTTTACAATGTCATTTCACATAGGGAGGACTATTCCTAGTATTCCCTAGACTAGTTCATGAGGGTGATTTCCAAACTTCTGAAAATGTGAGCGAACGTTCCTACACTGTTGTGACTAGAGGCTGCCTTATTATACTTTTGTGCTTTTTGCTAAGTGGTTGCTCATACAAATGGACTTTTGCTCTGTACATGCTGTCGATGATAATTACTTGCAGGGTGTGGTATTCTGAGTAATGCTATGATCTATGGCTTGCAGTGTTTAACACAAATGCTTTGTCAGTGTTGTCAATGCTGGTGTTTTGACTTTCGTTGTTGTAAAGTGTTGGTGTTCTGATGTCGGTTATGTGCATGTTGGTTATCTGAACCTTCGCTCTTATGAAGTAGACCCATGTAGATATATATATATATATATATATATATATATATATATATATATATATATCTACACACATATGCATACACACACACATATATAGTTATATATATATATATATATATATATATATATATATATATATATATATATATATATATATATATATATATATATATATATATATATATATATATATATATATATATGTATATAGATATATATATAACATATGCCCATAACATGTAGTAGAGCCATACCTCAGCACCATAACTCTCAACCTCTTAGTGCAAGAGAACGTAATGTAAGTATTGCAGTTATAAATGTAGAATGTCGCTACAGTAACAGGAGTTGTGTCAACATACATGTTCTGAAGGAAGGCTCTTCTGAAACTGACATGTACGCCATCAGTTACTGACAGACATCATAAAATCATCATAGTGACGTACCACACAAATCACAGTAATGATCCTGTGGAATACAGCAGAAATATGAGAAATAAACGTGGACAATCTGAAACAATCTGGTCAGTCCAGAGGTATACACAGAATGCCTTAGTTCAAGAAATGCGGACCAAGCCTGGCAAAGGGGATGTTTAAAGC